>NW_016806605.1:396533-413073 GCF_001698545.2 Rhinopithecus bieti
CAAATGGGATCTAATTAAACTAAAGAGCTTCTGCACAGCAAAAAAACTACCATCAGAGTGAACAGGCAACCTACAGAATGGGAGAAAATTTTTGCAACCTACTCATCTGACAAAGAGCTAATATCCAGAGTCTACAAAGAACTCAAACAAACTTACAAGAAAAAGAAAAACAAGCAACCCCATCAAAAAGTGGGCAAAGGATATAAACAGACACTTCTCAAAAGAAGACATTTATGCAGCCAACAGACACATGAAAAAATGCTCATCATCACTGGCCATCAGAGAAATGCAAATCAAAACCACAATGAGATACCATCTCACATCAGTTAGAATGGCAATCATTAAAAAGTCAGGAAGCAACAGGTGCTGGAGAGGATGTGGAGAAATAGGAACACTTTTACACTGCTGGTGGGACTGTAAACTAGTTCAACCATTGTGGAAGACAGTGTGGCGATTCCTCAAGGATCCAGAACTAGAAATACCATTCGACCCAGCCATCCCATTACTGGGTGTATACCCAAAAGATTATAAATCATGCTGCTATAAAGAACATGCACACATATGTTTACTGTGGCACTATTCACAATAGCAAAGACCTGGAACCAACCCAAATATCCATCAATGACAGACTGGATTAAGAAAATGTGGCACATATATACCATGGAATACTATGCAGCCATGAAAAAGATGAGTTCATGTCCTTTGTAGGGACATGGATGAAGCTGGAAACCATCATTCTCAGAAAACTATTGCAAGGACAAAAAACCAAATACCTTATATTCGCACTCGTAGGTGGGAATTGAACAATGAGAACACTAGGACACAGGAAGGGGAATGATTACTCACTTTCTAAAGCTTTAGTGAAATTGTTGGAAGGTAGTTCTGGAATTAAGGTATTTATGGTAAGCAGGTATTTGTATTTCTTTTCAAACATATGGTCTCAATCATATTTTTTTAATCTCTGATGTGTCTTGCCTTGATTATTTCTGATTACAATATTTTTTTCCACCAAATTGTTGAAAGGATTAAGAAAAGAAGCTTTAAACAGTGCCTGATATATAACATTCAATAGAATGTAAATACCTTTTTATACTTGCCTATCTCATTCTTGACAGGAAAGAGAGTTGCTAGTTCTTAAAAACCACATGGCCAAGATATTGGGCTATATTTTAATTTCAATCAAAATTTAGTAATCTGTAGCTTGAATTATTTCACACAAGCACACACATTTGCACAAAAGACCTGAGGTCAAAATGGAAAGAGAATGGGTTTGCAGAGCACTTGTTCCTACAAGGAGCTCAAAATACAAGCAGGCTGAAAATAACCAGTCCTTGTAATCATCAAAAACCACCACATCAAATCAATATGCCATTTCAAGTCTCCTTTAAAAGAAAAATTGTTAAATGAAGTTCAGAAATTCCACATTTATGACAACATTGACAAGAGCACTTGGTCACTAAATCTCAGACAGCAAATGATTAGGTAGCTGTTGATTTCAAAGAGACCTATTTTGGTCTCCACAATGTATTGAAAGCCACAGGGAAATTGTTCTCATATCAAGTTTGTTTTGCAGAAGGCCTTTATTTCTACCCTTTCTTGGGCTTTGGGGAGCAAGTCTCATTTTAAAATCCAAGTCAGCAACTCAGCAAAAGGCAAGATGTCAGCAGTTCCTGATACACCGGAAGAAGAGTGAAGCAAGTTGGGGAAACTCTCTCAGGGTTTCATTTTCCAGTTTGCCTTAGATAATTCTTAAAAGTTGGATGCTTACTTGAGATTTATCTGAGGGACCACTAGAGACTCCAAGATTTCTCTGGAAACTGCTGTCTGCAGGATGTTTACTATTTTCTTCTTTCTCAACACAAATAACACCAAAATATATTTTTTTCCTCTCAAGTAAGTTCGGTTGTGCTTTTTTTTACAGGTAGACTCTGGTTGAGTGAGAAAACATTTTAACAGAGTGAAACTGGAAACACTGTGTGAATTTTAAATAATTTAATTAATGTGCTTTGCAAAACAAGGTATGAGTTAGAAAGACAATGTTTCTAATTGCCTTCTGATTATTGTATTCTTATTTATATAATAAGAATATAATATTATATTGCATCCTGGAGCCTTTTACTGAGATAAAACAATAGCCAGACATGAAAAATGGAAGTAAGCAATACTCTGTATAGTGTTATGAAAATATTTTATTCTTGGACCTTTCTTCTTTTTTTGAGAGGGAGTCTCGGTCTGTTGCCCAGGCTGAACTGCAATGGGGTGATCTTGGCTCACCACAACCTCCGCCTCCAGGATTCAAGCGATTCTCCTGCCTCAGCCTCCTGAGTAGCTGGAACCACAGGTGTGCGTCAACATGCCCAGCTAATTTTAATATTTTTAGTAGAGATGGGGTTTCACCATGTTTTCCAGGCTGGTCTCGAACTCCTCACCTCAGGTGATCCGCCAGCCTCGGCCTCCCAAAGTGCTGGGATTACAGGCATGAGCCACCACGCCTGGCCTTTTCTTGGACTTTTTAATATACTCCTGTTATTTGCTTTCAGATATGGGCACATTTTGAGTAGGGTGCTATAACCCAGTAAAAAGACAACTGGACACAAAATATCATTAGTTTTTATTCTTAGTAACTAATATTTTTTCTGAAATAAGAACCACCAAAATATTTTGACGTATCTTTGCCTCGTCACCTGCACAGGCCAGAATAAACTTAGCCCTAGAAATATGATTTTGACTCTATATCCTATATGATGTAAGAGTAACTATCTTAACATGTAGTCTGCATCTATGTAGCTTTTGTTGAATAATAAAACACAACAAAACTGGTGGCTTAAAACACATGTATTTTCTTCTTCTCACAAGCCTGTGGGTTGGGTGACTAATTCTCCCGGTCCTGGCCACTTGGCTGATTTCTCCTGATTTGTCTGTGGTCAGCTAGTAGGTGAGCTGATGAATGAATGATGTAAATTGGCCTCCCTCATACGTCTGGTGGTTGAGAGGCTAACAGCCAGGGAGACTTTGTTCTCCTCCTTGTAGCCTTTTATTTTCTAGCAGGTTAGTGTACATTTCTTTCATGGTATCCTCAGAATACAGGGGAAAAAAGTGCAAAATGAGCAAGTACTTTTCAAGAATCTGCAAGCCACATGTTCAAGTAGAGGTGTGAATGAATTGGAGGGCATTACTGCAGATATCAACTCAATAACCTCTTTGCTTCAGTTCATAGATAATAAAGCTAAAATCCAAAATTCCCACACAATTTGGAAGACCCAGTTTCATGATATCTCTATCTCTTTCCAAACTCCTCCTGTTCTAAGTTAGTCCCTATTCAACACTACAAAACCTCTCACTTCTTTTGTAGCAGTTTATATTTTATATGTTTGACTTCCTTACAAGATTATGAGCTCTTTGAAGAAAAGGGACTCAACTTAGTATATAATAAGTAAACCACCAAGTAAATGAATGAACATGTAAAAGAATGGTAAACAACTTTTTCAAAAGTATTTCTGTATGCCGAGGAGACATACATATGTTATTATTCCATTTGTAGAGCCACTGAGTAGTTCAGAATTAACCTTATGCAAAGGAAGACCTGTCTCTTGCCTTCAGCTCCTGGGAGGTGATCTCTAGATCCTTGATACATCCTGCCTGGTAAAACTACCTTTGTTTTTGGGGGGACCTTGGGGCACATTAGATAGTCAGTTTATGATGGGATCTGTTGTACCTCTGGGAAGAGTTGTAGACTAAAGTTCAGCTATATGGAAAGCCACTCGTGTGTGTAATCAAGACCCAGTGAAAACTCCAGACACTGTCTTGGGTGAGTGAGCTTCACTGCTCAACAATACCCAAGAATACTGGCACACATCATTGCTGGGAGGAGTTAATGTTGTCCATGACTTCATGGGGAAAGAACAACTGGAAGCTCCATGTTTGAAATTTTCCTGGACTCTGACCTAGGCAACTTTTTCTTTGGCTGATTTTAATCTGTATTGTTTCAGTGTGTCAAATCATACTGAGATCATAACAGCTTTTGCTACCTTCTATGAGTCTTTTAAGCAAATTATTCAATATGAGGGTGGTCTTGAGGACCCCAGAATTCTGTGGTTGGTGTCAGAAATGAGCATGTTTTCTGGACTGTTCCTTAACTTTGCAGCTATAAATGTTAAGTCAGTACTACCCTAAGTATAGGTAACAATTCCCAGACTTTTTTCTAAACTACTATCCTATTATCTGACAATAAATATTCATTGATAATAAGGGTTTATGTCTAAATTAGGCTTTAAAGATACAGAATTGAAAGACAGATAGAGTCCATGCTCTCACAGGTACTACATTTTAGTGGGATTGACAAGAATTAAACAATTTCAGAGTTAGAAATGTTATAAATTTAATAAAACAGAGCAATATGATAAAGATCATTTTCTAGGGCCTCTGGTAGGAGAGCAAATCTAGAAAAGGTAGTTAGGAAATATAGGTCTGAAGATGTGATATTTGTCTTGCAATTTAAAGACAGCTTGGAGCCAACCATGCCAATATGTCGGGCAAGAAATTTCAGGAGGAAAAATGTGGTTGGAAGAAGGCCAGTGTGGCTGTATCCTAGTGATAGGGGGAAGTGATCAGGGGACCAGATAAGAAATAGAAGAAGAAACCTAATCTTACAGGATAGTGTTCCTCAAAGTGTAGTTCCTGGGCTACAATCATCAGCATCACTTGGTAACTTACCATAAATGCAAATTCTCAAGCTGTCCTTGACTTACTGAGTCACAAATTCTGGCAGTGTTACCCAGCAATCTGTTTTTAGAAGCCCTTCAGGTAATTCTGATGCATGGCTCAAATGTGAGGTCCATGGTCATAGGTTCTGGAAGACCTGGTAAAAATATCATTTTATCTGAACTATAATAAAAACTGGTTGAACCATTAAATAATTTTAAGCAAAAAAAAAATAAGTCCTGATTTATGTCTTTAAATGCTGGCTTTGGTGTATATAATTGCAGAGATGAATAAAAGTGAAGAGATGAATGCTGGTGCTGCTGTCATCATCCAGGTGAGGGATGATAACTGATAAATGCTCACAGAGAATAGTGGAGGGAGATGAGATACACTTGTAGGGTGAAAGAAAATTAATTTGTCTTTATGTGAGAAAATTAAAAGAGCTCCTGCAATCCTAAAGTGCATTATGAATCTATTAAAATGTATTATAAAAGTGTACCTAATTTTTATTTGATAATGGAATTTTTTTTCTTTTATTCCATTACAAAGTTATAAAAAAAAATCTCTCAGTATGTTAGTCTCCATGGAAAAGAAACACAACTTGGAAAATACTGCGCTACAGGTAGGAGAGAAACGATTAAATGCTTTCTAATTAATCAAGTCATAACTATATAATTTACTTTTCAAATGCAGTTTTCTAGATCATTCAGCAACCAGAACCAAGCTAACCAAGTGATTTTTTAAAATAAAATCCCATTTCAGTGAATAGGTAAGTGGGTAAGTGTAATTTACTTTTCAAAGAATTCATAATTGCAGTTATTCTTTGCCCAAGTCATCATTTTACAACATGTCAGAGCATTATAATCAGATTAGAAAACATATATTTACTTAGCCATTATAATTTATTGAGCAAGTCCCTCAAAAAAAAAGTAGAATAAGTATTTGGCCCAGGAACTATCCAAAGCATATCACTCAGGCTGGAGTGCAGTGGCACCACCTCGGCTCACTGCAAGCTCCGCCTTCCAGGTTCATGCCATTCTCCTGCCTCAGCCTCCTGAGTAGCTGGGACTACAGGTGCCTGCCACCACGCCCGGCTAACTTTTTGTACTTTTAGTAGAAACGGGGTTTCACCATGTTAGCCAGGATGATCTCGATCTCCTGACCTTGTGATCCACCCGTTTAGGCCTCCCAAAGTGCTGGGATTACAGGTGTGAGCCTCTGTGCCGGCCCAAAGTATATATATATATATATTTAGCTTAGCTAAATATGGTTTTGGAATTATTTATCCTGTGAATGTTTAACACTATATTTCTCAGCATGGTACAGGGTAACTTAATGTTTTACTTTTAGGGTAACTGTAACTAATACTCAGAATTTTTCTTTTTATGCTAAAGTTTCCAACGAAATGCATTGAATCTCTTCATCTCTTCATTCTGAACACAAAACATTTATAATTTATGATTTTGCTTATTTTTTATTTAATGCATATTACCTTATCTCCCAAAATGATTCAGAGGAGACTACTAAAATAAAATTTAGACCAAGGCCCTAGTTTTAACTAAACAGATCATTACCTGTGCTAGGCCTCACAGCCCACATTTACAAGATGGAGTCATGGGTTAAATGCTTTCTTAGGTCTCTTCCAATTCTAATGTGTTGATATTTTAGAAACATGTATATTCCCCCAAAGTCCAGTGATCCCTTGCAAATGGGACCAGGAAAAATTTAACCCAGCAAATAAACTGCTTTGCAAATACTCCATAGACTATTTTAATCTTCTCTATTTCCATTTCCTTGTTCCAAGGTTAAATAATAAAATGTTCTCTTAAAAGTTACCTGCGTCTGCACAATCAACATGCTCTTATATCATCCTGAAACTGCCAGCGTGTCCTACTTTGCCCATCTGAGCCTATATAAGTCCCAGTTTCCCTGTGTCCAATCAACTGACAACAGGTTTATGAGATACTCAACAAGTTTGGAGTGCACTAGGCATTTTAGAGATTAACATGTTCTTTATATTCTCCAGAATTGCTGATGATACTTGTGTCTTTTAAAAGGAGCAATATTCACATAATCTCATACCTCTTGAAAGAAGCTGGCCAACTTTCAATAGAGCACCAGTAACTATTTACCTTAGAGGATCTGTTCTTCATTGTTTTTTGAGATAATATGTTGTAGCTGTTCCAGAATTCAGGAGGACTTTCAGATTTATCTTCTATGAACGAGGTAAAGTATACACTTTCAGATTTATCTTCTATGAATCAGGTAAAGTATGCACTTGACCATATTTTTGGAGAAATTAGATTACATAGAATTTGTAAGTGTGGGACACAATGCATAGAATGCTGTGAAGGCTTAGTTATCTAATTTAGATGAGTATATAAACTAATCAATCCATCAACCAATCACCAGGACATAAGTGCTGAATTATTTTAATTTCAATGGGTTGGAATATGACAGAACATTTGACTTTTAGGTCACTTATGTTAGGAAACAAGCCTTAGAGACTCTGGGTCCGTAAAGCAGGGATATTTGAGGTCTTCCTGTGGAGTGTAGAACCGATCAGGTTCTGCCCAGCAGTGAGGGACTTAGTTTGTATAAGAAGATTCCTAGGTCATATCTACACCTGCCTACAATATTTCAGATGAACTATAAAATCTTCTCTCTGCATAAGGAGATTTGACTCCTTATCCTACCTCTCCCCTAACGGGAAAAAAGTCTGTAGAAAGGATAGAGCACTCTGCTTGCAAGGTTATCTAAGAATAACAACAAAATGTGTGAATGGCTATTATAATCATTTTCAGATATTAAAATAATAGCCTGAGATTTTAAGTAATAAATTCACATACTTAGTGACAAATCTGTAATTTATCTCATTATATTTATTTTTCCCATTTCATACATTTTCCCTATTATATACTACTTTTCTATTTAAATGTACTGAATTTCAGTTTCTTCATGTAAAAAATGGGCTAATAACACCTGTCGTACAGTATCATTATTAAGATTAAATTCAATAGCAAACAGGAAATGCGTTGAGAATACTGAAGTGCTACACAAATGTGAAGTGTTACTCTCCATGGTTGCTGATATATCCTCAAATTATGAGTGTTCATTGTCTATCATAGAGAAGCCTCACTTTTGAAACTGGTGATTTCTAATATACAACTTATATTTTCTATCATGCCCCAGTATATCTGTTCTGGAGATAGAAAAATAATTTACCAGTCATTTTTCTACTGAAAGTAGCCTTTGACAATATTTGAGAATGTCATAGTTTTTAGTCTCAAAACTCCATAAGGCACATTTAAGTTAAGGCACCATCATTTCCTGTGCCTCAATGTTATCATTCATCATTGTGAATAATTAAATACATCCATCCATCTCTTAAATGAAAGCTTGGAAGCTTTAGTAGAAGGGTGTATGAAAGATCTGGCCTTTATAAATGACGAGGAAACCTATGTTTTCTGTTTAGCTTGTTTCCACTTTGAGATAGGTGGATATAAAAATGGCCTTATAAAAAAGTATGCACGGAATATAAGACTTCCTTAATCCAGTTATGCTTCTGGGAATGTTTTTAAGAGGTGAGGATATCCAGCTGCCATTTTGTGACCCGGAAATGTCCGGAAGCTCCACCTGTTGTGGAATAAATACCTACTGATCACCAAAGATGTGATGATGGCTGACATTTTGAGTTTCTAATCCTGTAAAACTGCCTAAAGTTTCTGGTGAATGCCTTAGCAGAGCAATACTCCATATACCTCAAAATTAGCTGGGATGTATCCCGTTTTAAATGACACTACCACATGTCATTTAGAAGTGTGAGACTCATAAGGTTCACGTTATCATGCAAGTTCACTATAGATAAAATATTTCTCCACTCAGGATTCATTTTCAGAATGCTTGAGGCATCATTATTTTGTATGAAGGCATTTAAAAAAATCTGTGTACTAGTTCAATATTGAAGTATTTCCTGATTTTTACAATTTTATATTGACAATGATTTCATCTTTTCTCCATTCAGCAGAAATTTTTTTCTTTTTGTGAGTTTTCTTTTGAAAATGCCAAGCTATTATTAAGGTACAGTAAACAGAACTCTTCTGTGAAGAATGCCTGTTTCAAGCAGATCCTTAGGCCTTCAGATAGGACAATGGAAGAAAATCCATTAATTATCATTTTCCAGACTGAATAGGATGAACTTTGACAAAGCATACTTGTGGAAAAGCTATCAGCATCAAGCGCTCCTCTTCCTGTTTAGGGCGTTTGACCCCAGGGAAGGAACCACAAAGACATGAAGGTTTTTTTTTTTTTTTTTTTCTCTTTGTTATATTTAGACAGTAATTTAAAAATAGATTAGAGACGATTTAATACTCAGAGTATTTGCTTTCTAGGCCAGGACTGTTAAAGCCACTCCCGATTCGTTACCAAGTATAATTGTACCTTATACGGATACAAGAATAAAGCATGTCTATAACAATGAATTCGTTTTAGCTCAGACTGGCATTGACAAAATAGTATAGGTTTAACTGGAACTTTAAATGGTTATGGTCGATTGTAGTGTGTTGAAACCAACGTTGGAAAATATTGGAACATTTGTATAGTAAGAATTCTTAACAGTGGCAGAAAATGTAATTGGCAATGGAGCTGAATACTCATAATCTTGTCTGATGATGAGTTATAGTAAACAAACTACTATTTGGGGAAATGTTCAAATAATTAAACAAAGTTGCATTTGATTATTAATGAGACAAGAGTTTCTTCATCTTCCAAAATTTTTGTGTATTAGAATAATGGTATAAAGAATTCTTAATTTTAAGTTTCTTATTCAAAATCTATTCTTTTTTTTTTACCTTGGTGTAAAATTGGACAGAAACGTATTGTATTTTTGTTCTTTTGGCCATATTAGACTTAAAATGATTTGTAGGAGCTGGTTGACCTTTGTCTTTTTTTTACACAACTTTCATTTTGATTTCTGTTGCATTACTTATCATTGTTTTTGTTGTTCAACAAGTGGGATACGGGACCAAAAAGGACCGAAATTATTCTTTTCACATTTTGAACAGGCTTGTACAAATCTTATCATTCTTGGTGGTAAAAGCCTTATGAGATGAGCTTCGTAAAACTTTCTCATTATATAGAATGGTTGTTTTTGAGATATTTAAGAGGCCCGAAGGAAAGTCAGAATGAAAGACAGAAAATAAGGTGTCTCTTTAGCACTCGCCAGAGCCCAGCTTGTCACCTGACTGGCACGTGGTTATAAAAAAAACACAGTAGTTCCAATAATTTTCTGTTTGGTTTAGCCTTAATTGGCTTTTACTATCCAATTCAAAGAATTTGGCTACTCCAGCAAGAAAGATGCATATTTTGAATGGGGACCTGTGATTTTGGTTCCTGAAAGATACCAATTAAAATCCGGCGGATTTAAAAAAAAAATACTTGATAGTCTTGAGTAATTATTTGTTCCTTAAATTTCATATTTATTTTTAATTAAAGAAAAAATTGAAATACAGTGGCTAGTTTCTTTTTTAAAGTTACATATCAAAATGGTTGGAAATTTGAAACATTGGTTTCCTTTTCATCTTATCTAAGTATTTCTAAAAAAACCTTATAAACAGGACAGACAAAACACAGTGGTGGTAGAGGAAAAATGGAAGATAATTCAGCATCTTTTATTGATTTTAATGATAGAACATTTTTCTTATAAGTTTACAAGCACTATTAATATGCTCCCAATGATAACAATATTGTTTGCTCAAAATTAAATGTCACTCATTGTGAGTTCCAATAAAAGACTGAAAATACCATGTTTAGATAAAATTAAATGTCACTGGGTGCAAGTTCCAATAAAAGATTGAAGAGATCATGTTTAGAGAAGCAAAATCTTTAGAATGATTTTCTAAACAAACCACCAATAAGCAATGCAAGAAAATATCTCCCTCTAAAAACAGGAATATCTGTAATATTTTGGAATCAGAAAATTTCAAAGTTGTAGTGAATGAATGTTATGAGTCCCAACTTTCAGGTTGGTGAAGTGACCTCTCATATTAGGTTTTGTTGTTTTTTGGGTTTTTTTCTAATGACTTACAGAGTGATCTGGTGTATTTCGTGTAATCCCCTCCTTACCTTTCTGCCCTTTATCCTCATAAGAGAAATAAATAAAAAAAAACGGACCACCACCTGCCATACAGGAGATGGTAGATTAATGAGCTGGCATGGCAATTCTTTGCCAGACAAGGCTGTGTGAAAGATGAGAGAGAAAGCACCAACGAGCACCTGGCTTGGAAACAGGAAAAGGCAAGAGAATTTATCACAGTGGAGTGTTAGAAATGGACAAAAAGACTTTGAAAAGCCTTTGTTTGATGACAGAAAAAAACTTTTCTTTTTTTTTTTTTGAGGTAGCAGGACACTTATTTGTGGGCATCATGGAGAAAAAGCAGGGACCTTAACAGTGGTTACTGTAAACTGTTATATAATGTCAATTACAGGTTATAGGTAATATCAACTTACCTCAGCACTTCAGTTTACAGTGCGAAAAATTCTTTCTCATACCTGAGCTCAGTTCAGACTCTAGCAGTTCCAGTAATACGTAGGTCGAGAATGAAAGCCTCATTATTTTATAGAGCTTATATACTTCATCCAAAGTCATAGACCGTGACTACTGGAGCAGGTCTTAAAGCCAAGCCTACCAAATCCAGCCCAGTTTTATCACAACCCCACTCTGCCTCCACCTGAGCGCGTGTGGCAACCTCTTTGTGAGAGAACCCCTATGGTGAAGTATGTGTAGCATTCTTTCTTCACCATGCCAGTCTGTTTTTCTCTTAATTTTCTTTCTTTCCTATTTCTGTTTAATTCACATTTCTCCCCGTGGTTTTCACACTTTTACATTTTCTGTATTTTGAAGGTGTATTTTTATGTACTTATTTTAATTAATTAATTTATTTTGAGACAGAGTCTTGCTCTGTTTCCCAGACTGTAGAGCAGTGGTGCGATCTTGGCTCACTGCAACCTTCACCTCCCAGGTCTAAGTGATTCTTGTGCCTCAGCCTCCTCAGTAGCTGGGATTACAGGTGTAATTTTAGGGTAATTTTTGTATGTTTTTGTAGAGCCAGGGTTTCACCATGTTGGCCAGTCTGGTCTCAGACTCCTGGCCTCAAGTGACCCACCCACTCAGTCTCCCAAAGTGCTTGGATACAGGTGTGAGCCATCATGTCCAGCCTGAAGGTGTATTTTTCAAGTATTTTAAAAAACACAGCACCAGTGATTTTTGCAACAATCCTGTAATGGGAAAACACAATCTTCAGCCCCATTTACCTGTGAGAGAGCTGATATGCAGAGGTGTTCCAGGTTCATGTTGGGGACAACTTGCAGTATTAGGACCAGTTTCCCAGACACATGAGGGCAACCAGAGCCTTAGCGTCTTTCACTGTTTCAGAGCCTTGATTTAAGGAAACTATGTTCACAGCCAGGTAGCAGGATAAGAATCTATTCAAATTCATCTATCCATCCATTTGTCAATCCACATTTCTATCCAACAAAAGGTGTTGTTTTTGACCATGAAATTACAGAAGTAAAAAAATCCAGCAATCTCTGCTGATAAAGAACCCACATTTTACAAGAGAGATGCTTTAGTGGATACTATGGAATAAATATGAAGAATGAACCCCCTTTTTTTTGGCACAGTATGTCCCTTGTGGGTGAGATGCACAGATGCAAGCATAATCAAGGAGAACAGTAAAGTTGAGAAATCAACAAGGAGAACCGTAAAGTTGAGAAACAGTAAAGTTGAGGCCTTGGTATCAAAGGACTTATGCTCTGGCATTATCTAGCTCTACAACCTTGGGCAAGTCATTCTGCCTGAACTGTTAGGCAGAGAAAATAACATTGGGTGGTGGTGTAGAGGAGGGAGTGGTATTTTGGGCAATTACCAAATTAAATACTATGAGAGTTTAGTTCTTCTATTGTTTTCAAAACTCTACCACCTTGCTCATTATTTATTTATTTATTTATTTATTTATTTGGTAATCTGCATTTTCTTATAGCTTCTCCTGAAACTTATGATTCTAGAAAACTAGTTTCTTACAGTTTTTAAAATAGTACATTTCTGATATATATTATACAGCTAGCTGCACTTTGTTTATTTTCTCTTTTCTTCAAGGTCTCATTGATGATTGTTTTATGAAAGTGGAAGGCAGCTAGATATTTTGCAGAAGGCTTGAAGGTAACTTCCATTTGCTTTGTTGAAATGATTTGGATGTCTGAATTTAATGCAGTCTTAATTGACATTCCCTAGAAGCAGAGCTGGATAGAGGAACTCAGATTTATATCATTGCTTGAGGGTGTCTTCTACTGGGAAAACCTGTAGGGTAAGAGGAAGTGAAGACCTAATGACGGTAGAGGGGAAGGGGCTGAGTGAGGATAGTGTGTCAGGCAAAGTCTATTCCAGTGGGTCTCCAAGTGTGGTTCCCAGATCAGCATCATTAACATCAACCAGGAACTTGATAAAAAAGCAAATTTTCAGATTGAAGCTGGATCTCATCCACAGGGGCCTCAAAAGCACAAATTATCCTGAAGGATTGTCCTTTCTTGAAAGAAGTCTGGCCAGATGTCTAACATTTTGAATATTAGACAGTCACTACTTGTAACCTGCTGGTAGTTATTGCTAATGGAGGCAGTTCGTCAGAGAAGGGTAGCAGGTGTGAGCTATGAGCAGATAAACTTCTGAGCAACTGGGGATGGTCCACAGTCTAAGAAAGAGAACCTAGGGACAGGACCAAGGCATGTTAGGTTTGGAACTGCACAGTCTTGACCCCACCCAATTTTTTGTATAGCTGCTTTTAGTTTATGAGTTTTTCCAAGGTTGTTATAAAACAACATCGACTTTAAAATGGCACTTATTCACCAGTCCCTTAGTCATGCTCAATAAATAAATCAAGATGTAATTTAAAAGCCATAGAATTGTCCATTTTGAAATGTAAAGTTTGTCAC
This sequence comes from Rhinopithecus bieti, assembly GCF_001698545.2. Lineage (NCBI taxonomy): Eukaryota > Metazoa > Chordata > Mammalia > Primates > Cercopithecidae > Rhinopithecus > Rhinopithecus bieti. The sequence goes on from NW_016806605.1 coordinate 410,220, forward strand.
TTTCAGCATATTCGCAGGGTTATACAACCACTACCTAAACCTAGGACATTTTTATTACCCCCTAAATAAGCCCAATGCACTTTGATAGTGCCTCCACATTTTGCCCTCAAGAGTCCTGAGAACTACTAATCTATTTTATGTCTGTATGGATTTCTTTCTTCCAGATTCTTTTTTTTTTGAGATGGAGTTTTGCTCTGTTGCCCAGGCTGGAGTGCAGTGACACGATCTCAGCTCACTGTAAGCTCTGCCTCCTGGGTTCACGCCATTCTGCTGCCTCAGCCTCCCGAGTGAGATGGGACTACAGGTGCCTGTCTCCACGCTCAGCTAATTTTTTGTATTTTTAGTAGATACCAGGTTTCACTATGTTAGCCAGGATGATCTCGATCTCCTGACCTTGTGATCCACCACCCTCGGCCTCCCAAAGTGCTGGGATTACAGGTATGAGCCTCTGCGCCCGGCCCAGAATTTCTTTAAGACTGGAATCAAAATAAGTAGTCTTTCATGACTGACTTCCTTCACTTAGCACAATGTTTTCAAGGTCTACCCATTTTTTAATATGATCATTGCATTGAATCCTTTTATTAAATGAGTAATATTCTGTTATGTATGCATAAACTACATTTTGCTTATCCATCTGTTGATAGACATTTGGGTTCTTTTTACTTTTGCAATATTATTAACAACTCTGGTATGAACATTTTGTGTGTGTTTGAATCTATGTTTTGAAATATTGAATCTAAACTAGCAGACAAACTGCTAAGTCATATGAAAACTCTACACTCAAACTTTTGAGGAACTGACCACCAAGCTATTTCCTAAGGAGTCTCCATCATTTTACATTTTCATCAGCAATATTTGACACTTCAGTTTCTCCAGAACCTAACTAAAATTTGTTTCTGTCCAATTTTTTAAAATTCAATTATTTTATTTTCATATTATGGATGTATACATTCATATATTTATATATTTATGGGGTACATGAAACATTTTGATACAGACATACAATGTGTAATAATTACATAAGGAAAAATGGAGTACCCATCACTTCAAGCATTTATCATGTCTTTATGTAACAAACATTCCAATTACACTCTTTCAGTAATTTTAAAATGTACAATAAATTATTATTGACTGTAATCATTCTTTGTGCTACCAAATACTAGATCTTATTCATTCTATCTAGCTATATTTTTGTGTGCACTAATCATCCCCAATTCTCCCCTTCCCCAACCCCAACACCCAATACTACCTTTCCCAGCCTCTGGTAAACGTCATTCTACTCTCAATCTCCATGAGTTCCATAATTTATTTTATTTTGTTTTTTAATTTTCAAGATGGAGTCTTGCTCTATTGCCTAGGCTGGTCTTGAACTCCTGGGCTTAAATTATCCTCCAGCCTGTGCCTCCCTAAATGCTGGTATAACAGGCATGAGCCACCACACTGAGCACTTTTTTTTTTTTCTTGAGACAGGGTCTCACTCTGTCACCCAGGATGGAGCACAGCAGTGCAGTCTCACCTCTTGCAGTCTCTGCCTCCCTAACTCAAAGGATCCTCCCACCTTACTCTCCGAAGTAGCTGGGACCACAGGCGTGAGTCAACACACCTGGGTAATTTTTGTGTTTTTTGTAGAGGCGAAGTTGGTTTTGTAATGTGCCCAGGCTGTTCTCTAACTCCTGAACTCCTGAGCTCAAGCAGTCCTACCGCCTCGTCCTCCCAAAGTGCTGGGATTGCAGGTGTGAGCCACCATGCCCAGCCTTCCATTATTTTAATTTTTAGCTCTCACAAATGAATGAGAACATGCAAAGATTGTCTTTCTGTGTCTGGCTTATTTCACTTAACAATGCCTTCAAGTTTCATCCTTGTTGTTGCAAATGACAGTATCCTTTTTTTTTTATGGCTAAATATCATTCCCTTGTGTATACGTACCACATTTACTTTATCCATTAGTCTCTTGAAGGACACCTAGATTGCTTTCCAGTGTTGGCTATAGAGAATAGTGCTTCAGTAGATATGGTAGTGCTGAAATCTCTTCAGTATAATTATTTCCTTTCAGGTATACCTAGTAGTGAGATTTCTGGATTATATGGTAGTTCTATTTTTTAGTTTTTTGAGGAAACTGCATACTGTTCTTCATAGTGGTTGCACTAAATTACATTCCTATCAACAGTTGTACAAGAGTTCCTATTTCTTCACATCTTTGACAGCATTCACCATTGTGTGTCTTTTGGATAAAAGCCCTTTTTACTGGGATAAAATGATATCTCATTAGGGTTTTGATTTGCATTTCTCTGAGGATCAGTGATGTTGAGCACCGTTTCATATATCTCTTTCCAATTTGTATGTCATATTTTGAAAATTGTCTATTCAGATTTTTGACCATTTTAAAAATCAGATTAGTAGATTTTTTTCCTATTGAGTTGCTAGATCTCCTTATACATTGTGGTTATTAATCCCTTGTCAGACGGACAGCTTGCAAATATTTTATTCCATTTTGTGGGTTGTCTCTTCACCTTGTTGTTTCCTTTTCCATGCAGAAGCTTTTTATTTTTTTATTTTATTATTTTTTTATTATACTTTAAGTCCTAGGGTACATGTGCACAATGTGCAGGTTTGTTACATATGTATAATTGTGCCATGTTGGTGTGCTGCACCCATCAACTTGTCAGCACCCATCAACTCCTCATTTACATCAGGTATAACTCCCAATGCCATCCCTCCCCTCTCCCCCCTCCCCAAAATAGGCCCCGGTGTGTGATGTTCCCTTTCCCAAGTCCAAGTGATCTCATTGTTCAGTTCCCACCTATGAGTGAGAATATGCGGTGTTTGGTTTTCTGTTCTTGCTATAGTTTGCTGA
>NW_016806605.1:414732-440467 GCF_001698545.2 Rhinopithecus bieti
GCAAAAGAAACTACCATCAGAGTGAACAGGCAACCTACAGAATGGGATAAAATTTTTGCAATCTACTCATCTGACAAAGGACTAATATACAGAACCTACAAAGAACTCAAACAAATTTACAAGAAAAAAACAAACAACCCCATCAAGAAGTGGGCAGAAGCTTTTTAACTTGGTAGAATTCCATTTGTCCATTTTTGCCTTGGTTGCCTGTGCTTGTCAGGTATTACTACTGAATAAATCTTTGCCTAGACCAACGTCCTCGAGAGTTTCCCCAGTGTTTTCTTGTAGTAGTTTCTTAGTTTCAGGTCCTAAATTTATGTGTTTGACATTTTTACTTGATTTTTTTATATGGTGAGAGAAAGGTGTCCAGTTTTATTCTTTGGTATAAGGATATCCAGTTTTCCAATCACCACTTACTGAACAGACTGTCTCTTTTCCCCAATTTATGTTCTTGGCACCTTTGTCAAAAATGAATACACTTTATATGTGTAGATTTTTTTTTTCTGGGTTGTCTATTCTGTTCCCTTGGTCTATGCATCTGTTTTTATACCAATACCATGCTGCTTTGGTTAGTATACCTCTGTTGTATAATCTGAAGTCAGGTAGTGCATTTCCTTCAGTTGAATTCTTTTTGCTTAACATAGTTCTGTCTATTCTGGGTCTCTTGTGCTTCCATATACATTTTAGGATTTTTTTTTCTCTATTTATGTGAAGAATGTCATTGGTATTTTGATAGGGACTGCACTGAATCTATGGATTGGTTTGGGTAGGATGGACATTGTAACAATATTGATTCTTCCAGTTCATGAACTTGGAATATCTTTTCATTGTTTTGTGTTCTCTTCATTTTCTTTCGTCATTGCTTTGTGACAGCATTGTCATCATTGTAGAGATTTTTCACTTATTTGGTTAATTCCTAGTCACTTAATTTTATTTGTGGCCATTGTAAATGGAATCAAATTTGTTTGTTTGTTGAGATGGAGTCTTGCTCAGTTGCCCAGTGGCGAGATCTTGGCTCACTGCTACCTTCACCTCCTGAGTTCAGTTGATTCTCCTGTCTCAGCCTCCCGAGTAGCTAGGATTATAGACATGTATCAGCATGCCCAACTAACTTTTGTATTTTTAGTAAAGATGGGGTTTCCTTCTTGGCCAGGCTGGCTGGAACTCCTGACCTCAAGTGATCTGCCCAACTCGGCCTCCCAAAGTGCTGGGATTACAGGCATGAGCCACTGCGCCCGGCTGGGATTAATTTTTTACTTGTTTTTCAGATTGTTCACTGTTGGTATATAGAAATGCTACTGATTTTTGTATTATTTTTTATATCTTTCATCTTTACTAAATTTGTTGATCAGTTCTAATTGTTTGTGAAGTCTTTAGGTTTTTCCTAATATAAGATAATATCATCTGCAAACAAGGATAATCTGACTTCGTTTTCTGTTTGCATGCCCTTTATTTCTTTCTCTTTTCTGATTGCTCTAGCTAGGACTTCTAGTACCATGTGGATAGTAGTGTTGAAAGTGAGCATCATTGTCATGTTCTCAATCTTAGAGGAAGTTTTTCCACATTTAATATGATACTAGTTGTAGGTCTGTGGCATATGGCTTTTATTATGTTGTGATCTATTCCATCTATAGCCAGTTTTTTGAGTGTTTTGTAATGAAGGGATGTTAAATTGTATCAAATGTTTTTTTCAGCATCAATTGAAATGATCATATGGTTTTTATCCATCAGTCTGTTAATATGATGTCTCACATTGATTTAGAATGTTGAACCATTCTTATATACCTGGGATAAATCCCACTTGGTCATGATGAATGATCTTTTTAGTGGATTGCTGAATTAGGTAAGCTAGTATTTTGTTGAGGATTTTTGCATCAATATTCATCAGAGATATTGGCCTACAGTTATCTTTCTTTGATGTGTCTTTGGTTTTGGTATCAAGGTAATACTGGCCTCTAGTGTTTCTTCCTCCCGTATTCTTCAGAATAGTTTGCGATGGCTTGGTATTAGTTTTTTAAAATATATTTGGTAGAATTCAGCAGTGATGCCATCGTGTCCCAGGCTTTTCTTAACTGGGAGAGTATTATGGCTTTGATCTTGCTATATGTGATTGGTCTGTTCAGGTTTTGGATAATTTCATAGTTTGATCTTGGTAGGTTGCATGTGTCTCGGAATTTATCCATTTCCTCTATATTTTTAAATTTATTGGCATATAGTTGCTCTTAGTAGCCACTAATCATCTTTGGAATTTCTTTTATATCAGTTATAATGTTGCCCTTTCCGACTCTGATTTGATTCGGGTCTTTTCTTTTTCCTTTTTAGTCTGGCTCAAGGTTTTCCAATTTTGTTTATCCTTTCAAAAAACAAAGTGTTCGTTTTGTTGATTTTTTTTTTTTGGTTTCCTTTACTTCACATTCATGTATTTCTTCTCTGAGTTTTGTTTATTCTTTTTTTCTAGTAATTTTGGGTTTGATTTGCTTTTCCTTTTCTAGCTCCTTAAGATGCATTGCTAGGTTGTTTATTTCAAGTTTCTCTTCTTTTATGATGTAGGCATTTGTAACTATAACTTCTCTCTTAGTAATGCTTTCGCTGTATTCCATAGGTTTTCATATATTCTTTTTCCATCATAATTTGTTTCAATACACTTTTTTACTTCCTTCTTAATTTCTTCATTGATTCACTGGTCATTCAAGAGCATATTGTTTAATTTCCTTGTTTGTATTGTTTCCAAAATAGTTTTATTCCACTATAGTGAGAGATAATACTTAATATTAATTCATTTATTGTTTCATTTTTTGAATGTTTTCAGACTTGTTTTGTGACCTAACGTATGCTCCATCCTTGAGAATGATCCATGAGCTAAGGAGAAGGTGTAGTCCACAGCTGTTAGATAAAACGTTCTGTAAATATCTATTAGGTTTATTTGATTTCTAGTGCAGAATAAGTTTGATATTTCTTTGTTGATTTTCTGTTTGGATAATCTGTCCAATGCAGAAAGTTGTTTATTGAAGTCTCCTGCTATTATTTTACTGAGGCCTATCTCTCTCTTCACTCTAATAGTATTTGTTTTATATACCTGGGTGCTCCAGTGTTGAGTGCATATATATTTACAAATGTTACATCCTCTTGCTGAATTGGTGTCTTTATCATGATATAATGGTATCTCTTTACAATTTTTGTCTTGAAATCTATTTTCTCTGATATAAGTACAGCTATTCCTGCTCCTTTTTTGGTTTCTATTTGCATACAGTATACTTTCCATCCCTTTATTTTCAGTCTTCATATGTCTTTTTAGATGAAGTGTGTTTCCTTTAGGCAATAGATAATTTGGTCTTTAAAAAAAAAAAAAAACATTCAATTGCTCTATGTCTTTTGATTGGAGAGTTCAGTCCATTTACACTAAATATAAATTATTGATAAGAAAGGACTGTCTGCTTTCATTTTCTTATTTGTTTTTTGGTGGTTTTGTAGTCTTTTCTTCCTTCCTTCCTTCCTCCCTGTCTTCTTTTTCATGAAGATGATTTTCTCTACTGATGTGTTTTAATTTCTTGCTTTTTATTTGTTATTTACCTGTTGAATTTTTTAAATGTAAAATAACAACGAGGCTTGCAAATAACATCTTATAACCCGTTAATTTAAACTGATGGCAACTTAGCAATTGCAAAAATGAACAAACTAACAAACAAGCAAAGAGAAACTAATAAAAACCATACATTTTAACTTCATCCCCCCTGGTTTTTAACTTTTTTGTTATTTCTATGTATATCTATTACAATTTCTGCCTTGAAAATTTGTTGCAGTTATTATTTTTGATAGATCCATCTTTTAGTCTTTCCAGTCAATAAATGAGTAGTTTACATAGCACAATTACAGTGCTATAATACATTCTGTTTGTGTGTGTGTACTTACTATTACAATGAGTGTCGTACTTACAGATGATTTCTTATTGCTCATTAATCTCCTTTTTTTATATTGAAGAACATCTTTTAGCATTTCTTGTAGGACAGGCCTGGTGTTAATGAAATCCCTCAGCTTTTGTTTGTCTGGTAAAGTCTTTATTTCTCCTTCACGTGTGAAGGATATTTTCACTGAATAAACTATTCTAGGATAAAAGTTTTGCTTTTTTTTTTTTTCCTGCATCACTTTAAATGTCATGTCACCCTCTCCTGACCTGTCCCTGAGAAATCTGCTGCCAGATGTATTGGAACTCCTTTGTTTGCTATTTGTTTCCATCTTATCCTTTATCTTTGTGAGTTTGGTTATTAAATGTCTTGAGGTAGTCTTATTTAGATTAAATCTACTTGGTGTTTTATAGCCTTCTTGTACTTGAATATTGATATATTTCTCTAGGTTTGGAAAGTTCTGTTATTATTTCTCTGTTATTATATCCCTCTGTTATCATATCTTACCCCCCTCTCTCTCTTTACCTCCTCTTTAAGGCCAATAACTCAGATTTACTCTTCTGAGGCTATTTTCTAGATCTTGTAGACATGCTTCATCTTTTAAAATTATTTTTTTATTTTCTCTCATCTGACTGTGTATTTTAAAATAGTCTTTCTTCAAAACAATTGTTTCTTCTGCTTGATAAATTCCTTTTGTATTCTTTAGTATGTTCATTGCATTTTTTAACTCTAGAATTTTTGCTTGATTCTTTTAAATTTCAATCTCTTTGTTAAACATATCTAATAGGAGTCTGAACTACTTCTTTGTATTATCTTGAATTTAATTAAGCTTCCTTAAAGCAGATATTTTGAATTCTCTGAAAGACCACATTTATTTGTCACTTTGGAATTGGTCACTGCTTCCTTATTTAGTTTGTTTGGTGAGTTCATGGTTTCCTGCATGGTCTTGGTGGTTGTGGATGTTCTTTGATGTCTGAGTATTGAAGAGTAAGGTATTAATTGTAGTTTTCAGTCTCAGCTTGTTTGTACCTGTGCTTCTTGGGAAGGGTTTCCAACTATTCAAAGAGAATTGAGCGTTATGATCTAAATTTTTGGTCACTGCAGCTATATTTAAATTAGGGAACACCTCAAGACCAGTAACACTGTGACTCGTACAGACTCATAGACATACTGCCTTAATGGTCTTGGGTAAGATCCAGGAGAATCCTCTTGATTACCAGACAGAGACTCTTATTATCTTCCCTTCCTTTCCCCCAAAATGTAGTATTTCTCTGCGTGGAGTTGCTGGAAGCTGAGGGAGGGGTGACGTAAGCACCCTTGTGGCCACCACCATAGGGACCGTGATAGGTCAGACCCAAAGTCAGCATAGGACTCTGTCTCAACCAAGGCCCACAGCAACTACTCCTAGACCACTTCTATATTACTTCAAGGCCCTGTAATCAGAGGGTGACAATCAGAGGGTGGCAAATCATCTAGCCAGGCTGTGTCCTTCCCTTCAGGTCAGCGGGCTTCCCCTTGGCCCAGGGCATATCCAGAAATGCTATCCAGAAGCCAAGGCCTGGAGTTGGGAACCTTAGAAATCTATCCAGTGGTCTATACGACTGTGGCTAAGCTGGCACCCAAACCACAAGACAAAGCCCTTTCCCCTCTTTCCTCTCCTCTGCACAAGCAGAAGGAGCCTCTCTCTATAACAGCCATCACCCGAGGCCCATGGTGAGTACTGCTTGGCTACTGCAGTTCACTCAAGGCCCAAGGGCACTTCAGTCAGCTCATAGTGAACGCTGCCAGGCTTGAGTCTCTCTCTTCAGAGAAGTTGGTTCCCTGTTGCCCACGGCAGGTCCAAAGTGTCATCCAGGAGCTGAACCCTGGATCCCTTGATTCCAAACCTGGAATCAAGGACCTCAGGATTCTCCTTGTTCTTCTACCTCACTGTGGCTGAGCTGCTGCAAGAAAATGTCTCCTTTACTCTTTCCTCAAACAGAAGGAATCTCTGCCCCTGGCCACCACAGCTGAAAATGCACTAGGTTAACTCCTAAAACCAGCCCGGCCCTGGGTCTTATTCAAGGCCCATGACAAGTACTGCCTGGAAGCCACTAATGTTTATTCAAGGCCCAAGGACTCTTTAGTCAGCAGGTGATGAATCTTGCTAGGACTAGGTTTTTCCCTTCAAGGCAGCATGTTCCCTTCTGTTTCAGGGTATGTTCAGAAACTTAGTCTTGGAGTTAAGGCCTGAAATTTGGTCTCCAGGACTCTGCTTGGTGCTTTATTTTACTGTGGCTGAGCTGCTATTAAAGTTACAAGACAAAGTCATCTTTACTCTTCCTTCTTCTCTCCTGAAGCAGAAAGGAGGGTCTCTTTCCAAGTTGGAAGCTATGCTGCTTGGGGTTGGCAACGGGGTGACACAAGTACTCCCTGGGCCAACCTAGCTGGTGTCTCATTAGGTAGCATGCACCCCAAGTCTAATGGCTGTATAAGCCCAGCAAAATACCAGGACTTGTTCAGGAATTGCAGTCCTTGTGCCTAATCTGCCTTTCAAGTTTATTTAGGATTCAGAGCGCCTTAGCCTGTTGTGGTGGGATATCTGGAACTCAAGTTCTGACTGCTAGCATGGACTATTTGATTCCCCACTGGCTAGGGCTGGTCTAACTGCTTCCTCTGTAGACACTAGCCAAATTCTGCCATCTGTTGCTTTTTGCTGTGACATGAGAGCATTCAGATCCAATGCAAAGTCCCACAATCACTTTGCTCTTCCTCCTTATAGTGCATATATTCTCTTTTCATGCCACATGGTTGTTGTTCCTGCTAGAGTATGAGGGAGGAGGTGTAGGCAATTCAAAACTGTCTTTTCTTTCCTCTTCAGTGCCTCTTTCCTTGATATGATTTAAAACCAGGTACTGTGATTTCTCACCTTATTTTGGTTCTTATGAAAATTCTTTCTTGTGTGGACAGTTGTTCGATTCAGTATTCTTGGGAAGGGGGAGGGCAATGATCACTGGAGGGTTCTATTTGGTCATCTTGCTCTGCCTTCCTCCATTTTCTTTTTCTCATTATATCTATCCCAGTGACTGTGAAGGTATAGCTTGCAGTTTTGATTTACATTTTCCTGATGACTAATAATGTTTCATGTGCTTATTGGTCATTCATATATATTTTGTAAATCCATGTCTACCCAAATACTTTGTCCAAATTTAATTGGATTTTTATTATTAAACAATATAATTGTTCTTTATATTTTATAAATCCAAATCTCTTAACATATATAAATTTGGAAAGTTTTTCTTCTATTCTGTGGATTGCCTTCTACTTTTTTAATGGTATTCTTTGAAGCTCAGAAGTTCATAATTATGACAAAGTCTAATTTATATTTTGTTGCTTTTGCTTTTGATGTCATATCTAGGAAATTATTGCTTAATCCAAGTCATGAATACTTACACCTATTTTTAAGGGTTTTGTAACTTTAACTCTTACATTTGTGTATTTGATTCATTTTAGTTAATTTTGTATGTTATTTGAGGTAGAAAGTCAAACTTACTCCTTTTCACATGGCTATCTAGTTGTCTAGGAATAATTTTATTGAAAACAAACTGTAATTTTCCCACTGAAGTGCCTTGAAACCCTTATTGAAAAGCAATTGACTAAGATTGAATTCCAGCATGACAGCATGAAGAGATCTACTAACTTGTTCCCTGAATAATTGGTGAAACATATGGTATTCTAACCACAATGGAATGAAATTCAAAGTTAAAAGCAGGAAGAATTCGAGAAGCTCACTATTACAGGAAACTAAAGAACACACTCTTAAATAGCCAACAGGTTAAAAAAAGAAATCATAAGGGACATTAAAAATTGTTTACAATTAGTAAACTAAAGACACAGCTTACTAACATTTTCAATAGTTAGCTAAAGCAGTGCTTAGAAGTAAATGTATAGATCATGTGTCTATAATTTAAAAAATATCAAATTAGTAATGTAACCTTTCACCTTAAGACAACAAAAAAAGAATAGCATACAACACCTAAGGCAAGCAGGGAGAAGGAAATAATAAAAATTAGAGTGAAAATTAATAAATATAGAATAGAAAAAAATAGAGAAATACCAATAAAAGCAAAACCTGGCTCAGTAAGAGCATAAAATATTGACAAATCTCTAACTAGATTTAGCAAGGAAAAAAAAAAAAGAAGGAATACTTAGACTACTAGAATTGAAAAAATGAAAGCAGACACAACACTACCAGCCTTATAGAAATCAAATAATTTTAAAGGTGTACTATGAACAATTACATGCCAAGAAATTAGATAACTTACATGTAGTATACAAATGTATATAAAGGCACAAATGTCCAAAACTTACACGAGAAGAGATAGACAATTTGAATAGACCTATAACAATGAAGAAATTGAATTCGAAATCAAAAAATGACTGACAAAGAAAAAGGCCAGGCTTGGATGGCTTCACTGCTGAATTACAGTAAATATTTAGAAAAAAAATAAAGAATTTTTCACAAATGCTTCCAAAAAATACCAAAGAAGGGAGCATTTACCAACAATTGCTTTGATACCAAGGCCAGATAAAGACATCACAAGGGAACTACAGATCAATATATTTTGTGAATATGGATACAGAAACTCTAAAAAAGTAAAAATTAGAAAAACAAAGTCAGCAATATATACAAAGAATTGTACACCATGACCAAGAAGACTATAGCCAAGGAATTCTGGGTTCATTCAACATCTGTAAATAAAATAATGTAATATTCCATATGAATAGAATAAAACAAAATCATGATAATTTCAATAGACATATAAAAGCATTTGACATTATTCAACATCTTTTCATGATAAAAAAAAAAAAATTAACAACATAAGAATAGAATGGAATGTCCTCAATCTGATACAGGGCATCTACCAAAGCAACCTACAGTTAAATTATGATGAGTAAAGGCTGGATGCTTTCACCCAAAGATCTGAAAGAACCTAAGAATGTATATACCCACCACTTTCATTCAACATCATAATGAAAATCCTAGCCAAGGAAATTAGGCAAGATAAAGAAGTAAAAGGCATCTAGATTGTAAAGGAAGAAAAAAATCTCTATTTATAGATTACATAACCTTAAATATAGAAAATCCTAAAGAATATCGTTTACTAAGGGTGTAGGGTACAAGATCCATATACAAAAATTAACTGCAATATTAAACACTTGTAATAAATAATGTGAAAACAAAGTTAAGAATACTGTTCTATTTATACCAGCATCCAAACAAAAAAGAAGAAAAAGAATATTGTGGCTTCTCATGCCTGTAATCCCTATAATCCCAGGCTTTGAGAAGCCAAGTTGGGATCACTTGAAGCCAGGAGTTAGAGGTGACCCTGAGCAACAGAGAAAGATCGTGTCTCAAAGAAAAAAAAAAAATGGTTGTGGTGATGCATGCCTATAGTCCCAACCAGTAGGGAGGCTGAGGTCAGAGGATTTCTTGAGCCCACGAGTTGGAGGCTATAGTGAGCTATGATTGCACTACTGCCTTCCAGCTGAGTGACACAGAGAGACCCTGTCCTTGTCTCTAAAAAAGTAATAATAATAATAATACTTAACAATGTAACAAAGGAAGCATAAAACTTAAATTCTGAAAGCCACAAAACTTCGTTGAAATAAATTTTTAAAGATCTAAATAAATGGAAAAATATTCTATGTTTCACTATCAGGAGACTTGGACAATAGTTCTCAGACTTATCTGCACATTGAATGCAATCCATGAATCCATGTCAGAATTCAACCTTATATTTTTTTGTAAAAACTGCCTAACTGATTCTACAATTCATGTGGAACTATGTGGGACCTAGAATTGCTGAATCAGTCCTGAAAAAAATGAACGAAGTGAAAGTATTCACACGTCTTGAGTTCAAACTAACTACACTGTCACAGTAATCAGGATATTGTATTGTGATCATTGTAGTACTGGCACAAGGATAGACATATAAACATATAGATCAACAGGGTATAATTGAGTGTTTAGAAACAAACCCATATATCTGTGATCAATTGATTTTTGACAAAGGTGGCAATACCATACAATGGCGAAAAATGATTCTTTCAACAAATGATGCTGAGAAAACTGGAGAGTCACACATAAAAGAATGGAAGTTAGACTCTTACCTCACACCATGTACAAAAATCAACTCACTATAGATCAAAAGTCTAAATGTAAGAAATAAAGTGTAGGCACAGTGTCTCCTGCCTGTAATACCAGCACTTTGGGACGCCGAAGCAGGCAGATAATGAAGCCAGAAGTTCGAGAGCAGCCTGGCCAACCTTATGAAACACTGTCTCTTCTAAAAATACAAAAATTAGCTGGATGTGGAGGTGCACACCTGTAATCCCAGCTAGTCAGGAGGCTGAGGCAGGAAAATCATTTAAACCCAGGAGGTGGAGGTTGCAGTGAGCCAAGATCATGCCACTGCACTCCAGCCTGGGCAACACAGCAAAACTCTGTCTCAAAATTAATTAATTAATTAATGAACTACATTTAAATAATAAATGTAAAAGCCAAAAATATAAAACTCTTAGAAGAAAACATAGGATTCAATTTTGATGACTTCAAATTTGTAAAGGGATGCTTATATATAACACAATAACCATGAGCAGCACAATTTAAAAAATAGACAACTTGACTTCATCACAATTAAAAAGTTTGTATTTCAAATAACAACTTACAGAAAGTGAAAAGACAACAAGCAGAATGGGAGAAAATATTTGCAAGTCATATACCTGGTAAGAGACTTGGCTTTATTCTAACACCCTTTTATGATATAAATACTCAACAAGCTAGTAATGGAAGTTAACTGGCATGTATATATGTGTGTGTGTGTACATATATATTCATATATGTAAATGTATATATTTCTATAGAGAATGGTTATAACTCAACAATAAGAAGAAAAATAACCCAAATAAAACTGAGCAAAGGATCTTAATAGATATTTCTTTTGAAAAGATATTCAAATGTCCAATAAGCACACAAGAAGATGGTTGATACTATTCGTCATCAGGGAAATGCAAACCAAAACCACAATAATATACCTATGTATACTCACTAGGATGGCTAGAATTAAAAAGTCATATAATGACAAGAGTTAATGAGTATGTGGAGAAATCAGAACCCTTATACAGTGCTGAAAGGAATGTGGAACGTTTTGTAAATACTTTGAAACGTGATCTGGCTGTTCATCAAACGGTTAAAGGTAGAGTTACCATATAATCCAGCAATTTCACTCATAGGTACATACCTAAGAGAAACGAAAACAGATATCTACACAAACTCTGGTACATGAATTTTTATAGCTCAATTATTAATAATAACTATAAGGTGGGAGCAACTCCAACACCCATCAACGGAAAAATGGCTAATGTATTTCCATACAATTTCATAGTATTCCACTCTACAAAGAAACAAAGTTTAATAGAAGCTACAACTTATATAAATATTGAAATATTATGCTACATGAAAGAACCCAGTCCCCAAAGTCATATATTATATAATCCCATTTACATGAAAATTTAAAACAGGAAAATCTACAGAGACAGAAAGGTGGGTTTGCGATTCCTTGGGATGCTTAGCCTGAAGGAGTAGGCAGTGATAGCTAAAGGATATGGGTCACTTTTTGAAGTGATGTAAATGTTTTATAATTGATTATGGTGATGACTGTGCATATTTGTGAATATACTGAAAACAATTGAATTGTATACTTTAAAAGTTTGAATTGTATTATATTGTATGTGACTCTTAATAAGGTTTTTAAAATAACATTCAATTTAACAATCAATTGACCATAAGTATTTGCATTTATTTCTATGCTTTCTATTCTGTTTATGTGTGTGTGTGTGTGTGTGTGTGTATGTGTGTGTGTGCACGCGCGTATATATAGTTATACATATATCAGCACCACTCTGTGTTGCCTATGGTAGTTTTATAGAGAGTTTTGAAATTAGGAAATATAAACCTCCAACTTTGTTCATTTTCAAGATTGTTTTGAGTATTGCGGTTCCTTTGAGATTTCGTATCAATTTTAGAATCAGTTTGGCAATATCTACAAAAGCAAAAAAGAGAGTTGGAATGTTGATAGATATTCCAGTGAATCTATATTTCAGTTTGAGGAGTATTACCACCTAAAATACGAAGTTTTTCAATTGTTAAAACAAGGTTTGTTCTTTTTAAGTCTAATTTTATTCAACATTTTGTAGTTTTCAATGTACAAGTACATTAGTCCATTTCTTACTGATATAAAGAACTATCTGAAACTGGATAATTTTTATATATTAAAAAAAGAGGTTTAATTGACTCCCAGTTCTGCATGGCTGGGGAGGTCTCAAGAAACTTACAATCATAGCAGAAGGCAAAGGGAAAGCAAGCACCTTCTTTACAAGATAGCAGGAGAGAAAGAGAGAGATAGGGGGAGTGGCCAAACACTTTTAAACAGTCAGATCTCCTGAGAACTCACTCATTATCATGAGAACAGCATGGGGGAAACTGCCTCCATGATCCAATCATCTCCCACCGGGTCCTTCCTTCAACACATGGAGATTACAATTCAAGATGAGATTCGGGTGGGGACACAGAGCCAAGCCATATCAACAAGTCTCATATTTCTTTTATTAAGTGTTTTGTATTCTAGTTTTATGCTTCTGTAAATAACTGTTTTCTTAATTTTATTTTCAAATCATTTACTGCTCTGCTAATATATTCTAACATCCACCCAGGGTGGTTACTGTAAGCACCCCTTTTTTGGCTATACAAAGTCCCTGTCATGCACGTCCATGTAAAGACACCACCAAATAGGCTTTGTGTGAGCAATAAACTTTTTAATCACCTGGGTGCAGGCAGGCTGAGTCCAAAAAGAGAGTCAGCGAAAGGAATTAGGGATGGGGCAGCTTTCTAGGACTGGGGTAAGCAGTGGAAAGTTACAGTTAATGGGGGTTTTTCTCTTGCGGGCAGGGGCGGGGGTCACAAGGTGCATGTTGGGGAGATCATAAGAGTCATTGTCCAAAAGAGGAATGTCACGAGTTTGATCGATCGATCAGTTGGGACAGGGCAGGAACATGTCATAATGGAATGTCGTAAGGTTGGTCAATCAGTTAAGACAGGAGCTGGCTGTTTCACTTCTTTTGCACTTTTCTGTTGCCTCAGGCCATCTGGATGTATACATGCAGGCTTGGGTTCAGAGGCCTGACAGTCCCCACAGTTACTCTTATAAGAGAGGTTTAGGAAGACTTCCATTCCTTCCCTCAACTTCAGCTGTGTCATTCTCTCTGGTCACATCATCTTTGGTGTTTTATATCTGAAATCTCCCTTTTCTTAACCTCTTCAGATTGCTGATTCATTGGATGATCTGATCTGCTTAGCATTTTGTTTCTTCTTAAATTACCTTTTCAGAGGCTCCTGTTGGAAGCATCCATCACAGCTGAGGACAAGTCCTATCCCACTCTGGCATGGAACTCCATTTTTAGCGATAAAACCCCAAACTGCTTTTGGCCTTTCTCGTTTTAAAAAGAATCAACTGGAAATTTTAATTTTTTTTCCTTTAAATGCATGCTGAAACTTAACTTTCCAATATATGGCTATAAAAGAAAAAACTGAAAACAAAACAAACAGAGATTTGAAAGTAATCATGCTTTGGAAAATGTAACAATATCTAATAAAATATTATGCAATTGAACTACGAAAGACTTTTTAAAATGTTACTGAGGTATTCAGTATTCAATATTTTCTGTGATCTCAATCAAATGTATCAGCTACAAAAACCTTGAAACATTGTAGACAAGAATGTTAAACAATCTTGTCCCTGATAAGATTTTGGATTTCTTATTTTTATTCTATGTTTTCACAGTGAAATATATCAACAATGTTGGTGGATAAATTATCTAACATATCTCTTACCACTACTCAATGCAGACTATGGAACCATTTATTTTTATACTAAGTTTAGAGGGATAATCTATGCAAGGAAAGCTATTATGTCCACTTGCTTCAGCATTCCCAGATCATTTTTATATTGCCCTTTCTACTAACCGGTGCTCAAGCAAATGGATGTCACATAGGATTTAGAGCAGATTGCAGAAAAACAAACGGAACTTAACTTCTGCATAAAATACACTGTAAATAAAAATTAATTATCTTGGAGAATCTTCTTCACATTTACTATATATATTGACATAACAAATGAGGCCAAGTTGAACAAAAGAAATGCTAATTAAGAGAATACAACTGAATTCTTAATGCCAGTTTAAAAAAATAAAAAGCTAATGAGTTAAAGGAATCAGTAAAAGTTAGTAATTTGTTTTCAAATAATGCAAAATGATATAACAGAGGACCAAATTACTCTAAATGAACAATATTTCTAACTCCTCATACAAAGTAAAGAAATATTTATATTTTCTAGGAAACTATTAAGTTTTGACAGGGAATACTTCTTCTACCAAAATGTCTACATTTTATGTTGACATGTTACATTTTCGTCCTTTCCTCTAAAACATACGTGACTTTATCTTTTGTCACTTTATTTTTCGTCATAATTAGCAACTGGAAGATTTCATCTACAAAGTGTGTAAGAATGCAGGACATTTTCACCAGGGCTTACTACAAGTATAAGTAGTTCTGCTGAGGTATTTAGAGCAAGTAGACTTGAGCAAGGATATTTAGCCTACAAAATAATTCGGGGAACAGTAGCTGTGCTCCAAAAAGTGAAGGGTTGATCAATGGGTAAAAGATGTGCTTTGTTATCTGAAGCATCATCAGAAAGTAGAGTAAAGCATCAATGGATAAAGATAGAGAAGGCACTTTGCTTCATGATACGGAAGAACTGTCTAATAATTGAGCATGATTGAAGTGGAATTGAATGGAGGTGGCCAATTCCCTCTCCTTGGAGGCCTTTGATTTTGCAAATGCTTATTATCTACTGAGTTAGCATGCTAAGTCAGGGATTAAGTGACAGATGGTTGAAAGAGAGGAGTGATTTCAAAATTGTAGGTCACAGCACATTAGCAGGACATGAAATCAAATTAATAGATCTAGACTGGAATTTTTGAAATGAATACTATAAATTTATTTTTACTCAACATTTTGACAAAAGTCATTCATGTTTCTTGCAGAAAATGTATATAAATACAGGTAAATCAAAAGAAAAAATAATCGAGAGACTATTGTAAAGACTATAATCTTACTATTTTGTTGTTTTATACTATTTTCTACACATTTTGTCTGTAGACAGACATTTAAACACATTTGTTTTCTATCTATATATGTGTGTTCATATTAAATTTCCATTTAAATATGTTTGTGCAATCATTTTTCCTCACTCATTTAGAGGCCTGAAATTGGTCTGTAGGACATTTCATTTTAATTGTTTTCATCATCTGCTTTTAAAAAAATTTGTAGACACATTACAGTTGTACACACTTATGGAGTATATAAGATATTCTGATATAAGCATATAACATAAATAAATTAATGCCATGTTGGTAATAATGTGACAGGCCTTAGGCTTTGTATTCTTGTTCTATTATTATGCATAGTCCTTAAAACCATGATGAAGTAGATATAATGATACCCACTGTATAGATGAGGGCTCTGAGGATTACAAAGATTAAGAGAGTTATCAAGGCCAAATATCTAGTGTGTGATCTGGAATTAGAAAGGACATAGTGCTAGAGATTTCCATTTAGAACAAAATGTTTGTTAGGAAATTGTGTATAGATCAGTTATCATAGATCAGAAACTGTATTCAACTTATTTCCAATACCTTGGTACCAAAGTTGAACTTGTTTTCTGAGATTTCCATCATCTGGAAATCAAAATATTTAATAATTATCCTACCCTTGCCTCTCGTCAGGTGTGGAACATAAGTCATTTTTTTCTCTACGGGTCTCCCTCTGTTTTAATGGTATAATTTTAAACACAGGAAAATTTATCTTCATAGTATACATTTGCATGAGTTTGACCCTATTTATGATCTCAACCACAGTCAAGATATAGAAAAGTTCCATTACTTACCCACTACATTTCTTCATGTCTCTTTGTAGTCAACCTTTCCCCCATCTCCAATCTGGTAACCACTGAACTGTTTTTGTTCCCTGCAGTTCTTCCAATGCAAGAATGTGATATTAATCACATTATATAGAACTATAGTCTAAATAATCTTTTGAATTTGGTTTCTTTTACTTAGCCAAATCTATTGCTTCATGTATATTGACATGTTGTCTCATGTATCAGTAGTTTGTTCCATTTCATTGCTGAATGGTATTCCACTATATAGATATACCAATGTTTGTTTACCCATTCACTGCCTGGGGAACACATGGGCTGTTCCCATTTTTAATGTATATAACCACTACATTTGTATTTAATTCAGTAATATATGAGAGTTCTGGTTGTTCTTCAACTTCACCAATGATTGGAATTGTCAGGTTGCGTTTTCTTTTTCATTTTAACCATTATGATAGATGTGTAGGTGTGGTTTAGTCTTGCTTTAATTTGCAATTATCTAGTAAATAGTGATGAAAATTTTTTCATATCCTTAGTATTCATCCACATATCTTCTTTGGTGAAGATTTTGTTAATATATTTTCTCCAGTTTTAAGCTGGATTTTGTTTTCTTACTGTTGATTTTTTGCAGTTCTTTGTTTATACTACACATAAATCCTTTATCAGTTATGTAATTTGCAAGCATTTTTTTCTTTTCAAGTCTTTGGCCTGTTTTTTCTCTCTGAACAGTGTCTTTTGAAGAGCAGAAGTTCTTAATTTTACTGAAGTTCAGTATATCAGTTTTTCTTTCATGTTCTTTGCCTTTGTTTTATATCTAGAGAAATCTTTGCTGAACTCAAAGTTGAAGAGATTTTCTTCTATGGTTTTCTCTAAAAGTTAAATATTTGGGGGTTTATATTTAGGTTTATAACACACTTTGAATGATTTTTGGTATCAAGTGTAAGACATAGATTGAGATTCATTTATTTAGCATATGGGCATTTATTTATTCCAACATCATTTGTCAGAAAGACTCTCATTTTTCTATTGAATTGCCTTTACAACTTGACAGAAAATTAATTGATTACATACATGATTGTTTTGGGACTTATTCTGTTCCATTCATCTATATGTTCAGTATTCTAACATAATAAATATAATACAAATAAAGGAATAGAAAGGAAAGGTAAGGAAAAGATAAAAAAAATGTAAGCATGCATTATTCCTGGTAAAAATAAACATTATTTCATGAAAGTTCTTGTTCAATTAAGAGAGTGTACATATGTTCATTAGATCATCACCATCAAAACTCAATACTTTTGAGTTTTCCATCACAAATGTGAAATTATTGAATTAGTTTTGTCCTTCTGTGATGCTCTAAAATCCAAGTCACCTAGGAGTTAAATAGACAACAAATATATATTTGTGTGTGTGTGTGTGTGTGTGTGTGTGTGTGTGCGTGCACACACTTTTTTCTCTTTCAGTTCTACTTTTCTACTTTTGTTCTCTGCAATGGTTGACGATGGTGCCAATATCTGCTGCCTTTCCCACAACATATATTCTCCCTTTCTTCTACAATAACTGAATTCGTGGCTAGACATATACTTATTCAGAAAAAAAGGTATATTTTCCTGAAGCCCATGCAGCTATGTGTGCCAATGTGATTATGTTATTACCAATGAGATTTAGACAGAGTATCATATGGGATATTCAGGTAACTTTTAAATTAAATTAAATTTAGGGTTTGATTTTTTTTTTTCTCTGAAGTAAGTGCTTGCATGCACTCTATATGTAATTCCTTCTCTCTCTTTTAATTTTTTCTGGTGATTGGAACAGGCATATAAGCTTACAAGTTTGATGATGAACAACCCCATTCATCCACTCACCAGTTTTAAAAGGAACTGACAGAATTTCTTTTTTTCCTTTCTTTTTTGTTTTTGTTTGTTTGTTTGTTTGTTTGTTTTTTGAGACAGGGTCTGTATCTCCCAGGCTGGAGTGCAGTGGTGCTATCTCGGCTCACTGCAACCTCCACCTCATGAGTTCAAGTGATTCTCCTGCCTCAGTCTCCCTCGTAGCCGGGACTACAGGAGCGTGCCACCACTCCCGGTTAATTTTTTTGTATTTTTAGTAGAGACAAGGTTTCACCGTGTTAGCCAGGATAGTCTCCATCTCCTGACTTCATGATCCGCACTCCTCGGCCTCCCAAAGTGCTGGGATTACAGGCATGAGCCACTGCGCCTGGCCCAGAATTTCATACAGTGAAACTCACATTCCCACTGTAGGCAGCATTTATGTAAGGATGACTTAACATAAATCTTGTTTAATATTTTGCCAATTAAGTTTTCTCTGTTACTTACAAGGAGATCGCCATCATTTATTTGACAGCATTCCTGATTTCCCCTCACCGCTAAACCTGACCTTTGTCTTCACCATCTTCATGAATCACACCACCACATTGCTATTGGTTTAGATCAACAAATCTTGGAGTTCTCTTTGACTCTTTTCTCTCACTCCTAATCCAATCAATCAGCAAATGGTCTCTTTCCTGCCTTTACAGCATTTACAGAAATCACTTTCTCATTATTTGGTCCAAGCCATCACCCACCATCCCTGTGGACTGCTACAACTGACCCACAGCTAGTTTCCCTTCTTCTACTCCAATCCCCTTCATTCAGTTCTTATCAGAACAACCAGAGGGAGACTATTCGAAATAAGTGATATCATTTCATCCTCTGTTCAAATCCTGCCAAGGGTTCTTTCTCATCCAGAGTAAAATCCAAAGTCCTTACTCTGTCCTTGTAGGCCTCACAATTTCTCACCTCCAGGTACCACCCTCTGTCTTCTCCTCTCTTCTCCCTTATTATCTTATTTCCACCCACTCTGGCCTGCATAATGGGTTTTTCCTACCAGATATCCTCTCTTAGTCCAGATAACCCTCACAGTTGACTCTCTCCCTGCATTCAGGTCTCTGCTCAAATGTAAACTCATCTGAGAGGAGGTTTTTTTTCCCCCACTTATATAAAATATTACTCCTTCCAATACTTTATGTCTCCCATACTCTGTTTTATATTCTTTATGTCACTTAATCTCACAGACATTATTTTAAAAAATTCAGATATTGCCTCCTTCCCTCACAGAGTCGGGGGCTTGTTGCTTCATTTTGTTCACTGATATCTCTAGAGCATCTAGAACAGGGCATGGCATGTAGTGCCCCTCAAGAGATATCTGTTGAATGAATGAATAAATTAATGAGAAAAAGAGGATGTGAAGTGAACCTTCAAATCATGACTATGATACCTGCTACCCATAAGATAATAATTAACTGATCTCTGATCCTCATTTTAATCTGCTCTTGAGTGGGCATAATAT
This sequence comes from Rhinopithecus bieti, assembly GCF_001698545.2. NCBI lineage: Eukaryota > Metazoa > Chordata > Mammalia > Primates > Cercopithecidae > Rhinopithecus > Rhinopithecus bieti. Next base: position 434,017 of record NW_016806605.1, read on the forward strand.
TATACAACTGAGAATACTCACATGAAAATTAAATAAAACGATCCTAATAAACATCCCACACAAGGCCCTACACAAAAACAAATGGACTCAATATGAGTTTGATAAATCATCAAATTTTGAAAAAAAATATGCAACCAAAGTCATCTAGCGATCTTGAGGGAAAGTACTTTGCAAGATTTTTCAGGCTAATGATGTAAATAAATTCAGAAAATCTCCAAGCATTAAATGGAATTTATAATGCCCTAATTCAATTCTCTAAAGCATTAAATATCCACGATCAAGAAATATCTGTGTTATTTATGCCTTGTAAAAAATGTCATTTATTATAAACCTGAAACATTGGGCAGAATGCTTAGGAGCCTTTGTGACTTTTGACTCACCCCCTGAGAACAATCTTCATAGAAAGAGATTGGCACTTCTCATACCTTGTCCCCCAGGGAAGGCTGCTGTCACTCCTAACACGCAGAGAGTGCCGTTCTGTAACTCTGCTGACATGAAGCATGCCTCCTTTGAGAGTGCAGTCAGCCCAGGCTTGAGTTCCTTTTTCACCAGAATTACCCTGAGACAAACTCGTCTGGAAACTTTCCTGCCACCTCTGATGCATCTGCCAGCCTTCCACTCCTAGGGCAGATATTTCTTCCTCACTTTACTCAAGCTCTTCTTGTCTTACTGTAGCATCCCTTGCTTCCATTCTTTTCTTCCTTCCCAGTATTTTTCCAGTGTGCCTAAAGGAATTCACTTTCCCCTTTCACTTCTTGAAATTTCCCTTCTCCTTCTGGCTGATATATATGTACATTTATTTATAAATTATAATTTATTTACATATATTATAAAATTATAATTTTATAACCTATAAAATACAATAATCTATAATATAAAATTATAGATTATAAAATTATATATGTAGAATTAGAATATGTGGTTGGAATCTCTTATTAATTCTATTTAAGACGACTTTGTGCAAGAATGAACATTTTCTTTATCTGTTCTGCTTAACATGGTCGCCACTAGCTATATGCAACTATTTGGGATGGGGTCCCCAACCCCTGAGCTGTGAACTGGTACCTGTCTCTGGTCTGTGGCCTGATAAGAACCAGGCAGCACAGCATGAGGTGAGTGGCCAGAGCAAGCATTGCCACCTGAGCTCTGCCTCCTGTCAGATCATCAGCAACCTTAGATTCTCATAGGAGTGTGAATCCTATTGTGAACTGCTCATGTGAGAGGTCTAGATTGCATGATCCTTGTAAGAATCTAATGCCTGATGATCTGAAGTGGAAGTTTGATACCAAAGCTATCCCCTAACCCTTCTGTGGAAAAAATATCTTCCAGGAAACCAGTCCCTGGTGCAAACGTTTGGGGAATGCTGATTTGGGACTTTATGTTTAGTGTAACTGAGGAACTGATTGTTTTATTTTTTATTAATTTAATTTAAATAGTGACATATGGCTAGTGGCTACTATATTGAACATCATAGTTCTAGCCCCTTTCTCTTCCACTCTCAAATGAAAGACTACTTATGATTCTAGAGATAATACTCTCGACTCTTTACCTTCTGACTAATTCTATTCATCAATTGAATGTATCAGTTTAATTCTTTGTCTCCTGGTTTTTCGTCTTACATTCCACCTCAAGCCCCACCATTACAGTGGGAAACTTCAATTTGTATACCTGTAACCTATCTTCAAACGCTGAAGCTCCAATCTGTAATATTGTTATTTTAAATGTATTATACTCTACTCCATAGTCTCTCACATATGATATATTAAAGTTGAATCATTTACCTTTTGATCACCATAGTTGAGAGAAGTGTTAAATAATGTCTTGTATAGTAATATGCCATCTACTAAAAGTTATCCACTGGTGCTGCAGTTAGGATTCATTGCTTTTCCATGCTATGCATCACCAACCACTCGGTCTGTAATCTTATAGCACTTAATACACTTCCAATATAAAACACTGTAGCACTTAGTAGCACTTACTGTAACTATATCTTGATTTCTCTATATTCCCATTAGAATTTGTAGGGGAAAACTTTCTCATTTATATACTACTACCCAGCACTTTAGATGGTACTGGACACATAAAGGCTCTCAATAAAGGAGTGAATAAAGGAGTAAGTTAATGAATGAACTCATTTTATCGGCTGATGTGATGAGTCACAATATTTTATAAGATCCCTGACAACTACTCTACACTCACATGAATTATCAACAGTGATATGAATAGAGAAATAGGGTTGTGGTGTGTCCCCTGGTAATCACACAGAGCCCAGACAGATCACAAATGCATTAGGATAGTCTCATCCTGATGAGGATTTGCATTTCTAACTAGAATTTAATCCATCTAGCACTTCGATTTTATAGGTGATAATTAGTAATTTCATCACAAATTTGGAGCTTGGAGTTATCATAGAGTCCTTAACTCAGGTTTCACAGCTTTTATTGAATAGAGATGACAGTTTAGGATTTTTTTGTTGTTGTTGTTGACTTTTATTTGAATTATTGCTTGCTTTTTTGTTTGTGTTTGTTTTTGTTTTTTTGAGAAGGAGGCTCGCTCTGTTGCCCAGGCTGGAGTGCAGTGGCATGATCTCAGCTCACTGCATCCTCTGCCTCCCGGAGATTCTCCTACCTCAGTCTCCCGAGTAGCTGGCACTGCAAGTGCATGCCACCATGCTCAGTTAATTTTTGTATTTTTACTAGAGACAGGATTTCACCATGTTGGCCAGGATTTTCTCAATCTCTTGACCTCATGATCCGCCCACCTCAGCCTCCCAAAGTACTGGGATTACACGTGTGAGCCACCGCACCCGGCCAATTCCTTGTTTTTGATTTAAAAATTATTGCTGTTTCAATAGCTTGCTTTGGCTTAAACACAATGGAGAAATGGCTCATCCTTACCAGGAACTTGACATGTTTTCTATGAATAAACGCAGAATCCAATTTCAGATGATAGTTACAACATATACCAGTCTCTACTTTTACAATATTAATATGTACAGTTTTTCCTGAAAATATATGAACATTAAAAAAAGAAAATATGTATCAATTTAAGTATTGTGTTCTGTGAGACCAAGGAAAGAACCTGCAGGTTCTAACCAAGTCAGCTCTCCTTGTATTTTATGGACAATGTGTTTTAAATTTCTGAGACAGAATGGTATGATTGAAAATATTTAACACAGAGATCTTAATATGTTCTTAAGAAACAGAATCTTTGCAAGCTGTAAGAGATTCTTAAGAAATTTTGAACATTACTTGTCTTTCTTATACTTTATTATTATTCTATTTTTAAAGGAAATAAAATTATCTAACTCCAGTCCTACTCCAAGTGTTTTAAATACTATTCCTGTTAAATAATAAGAATAACAAATCATAACGGCCTAGCATTTTCCCTCGAGGAAATCTCTGTTAAATGCTCTGTGTAACTGGTGTAATATAATACTCATATCAACACATAAGTTTAATATTAATATAATCATTTTGCAGATGAGGAAGCTGAGGTCCACAGAGGTTAAATACATTTACCAATAATATAAAAATTATACACCTTATCTATTCATTTAATTTGGTTCCAATGCCCATGCCATTAACTGCTGAGCAACATTGCCCCGCTCTTAAGCTCTGCTATATGTAATTACATAAGTCTCATATTAACCGTTTTTCTCCAGTGTGACTATTACATTGTTTTAATTACCGTAGATTTATAGACTATAAAGCCATAGAACATCTGGTAGGGCAAGAGTTTTCTCCTAATATCTGGAAAGGTAGATCTTTCCTCGTTTTTATTTACTATTTATTATACATTATTTATTCCTCAAGTAAGAAATACATAATGTATAATCATGTATAATATATAATACTTCAAGTGAGGAATACATCATGTATAATAGTATTTTATTATGCTTAATATATACTATATAGTAAGTATAGTCTATGCTTGACATATAATATAAACAAAATATATGCCGTAATACATTATACATACATTCATATATTCATTATGTGAATAAATATATAATGCATATATTCATTTAGCTCCATAATACATGCTATACGAATTCTGATTAGAATTATATTAAATTTATACATTGTTTTATGTAAAATACATTTACATATAAATTTGAAGTTTTCTACATAGAAATATGGTATATCTCTTTATTATGATCTTATTTGTCTTTTATAAAGTTATATATTCTTCTTTATTTAGCTATTAATGTGTCTTGACAGCTATCTTTCTAAGAATTTAGTAGTGTTTTTATTGTTTTTAATGGTATTATTTTTCCATTATTAAAAATTCAGTGTTTCTTCTCAAATACATCAATGATGGAGACTAATAAGACTTGATTTTAAACTTTTAATTTTAAAATAATTTTAAATCTAAATAAGTTTTCCAATATGATGTAGGGATATTTGACATACCCTTCACCCAGCTCTCCCTAATGTCAACACCTTGCACAGTTATGGTATAATGTTCTAAACTACAAAATTAATTTCAGTACAACATTATCAACTAAATTAAAGACTTTATGTGAAATGCATTAGTTTTTAAGGTTCTTTTTCTCTGTCAAGATTATACAATAAATTTTGTTGTTTCGTTCAATCTGTGACCATCAATTTTTTATTGCCTCTTACAACTTTGACACTTTCTAAGGAGTACTGGGGAGTTATTTTATAGAACGTCCCATAATTAAGTTTGCCTTATATTTTCTTATGATTAGATGAAGATTATTTTTTAAAGGATACAGACAAATGATGCATTCTTCTCAGTATATCACGTCAGGTTACATGGTGCCAATACATCTTTTTATTGGTGATATTACCTCAATCACTCGGTTAAGGTGGAGTTTGCTGGGTTTCTCCACTATAAATCTACTATTTTCCCCTTTGCAATGAACAAATATCTTGGGAGATATACTTTGAGACTTTGTAAATATCCTGTTTCTCCTCAAGCTTTGACCCCCTAATGTTATTATTCATCATTAAGTCTTGCAGATGGTAATTATTAACACTGAGTTCTACTGGTAATTTTTTATTCCATAATTTCTTCTACATTTGTAGTTCTTTAAACAAGAGATAACTCCGCTCATCTATCGATCTTTCTATCTCTATATCTGTCTATCTATCTATCCATCCTATCACCTGTCTATCTAAATCCATTTATTTATTTCCATTTGGATCCCTATATTAATTTTAGTGTATGTCTTTTAATTCAATAATATTGTAATTTAATTTATAGCTCAAATTATTCCAGGTTTGTCTCTTGGAAGTACTTTCTGGTTGGCTCCTGTTCTTTCTTCAATATATCTCCATACCTTTTTTTTTATTTTAACACTTTCTTACTTTCTGGTACCAGAAAATGATTCAAGATATCTGCTCTTTTTTCACGGAGCTGTAGATCTGATTTTGTGTATTGATGTTGAGTTTTAGCTTAAAGTGTGAATTTTAGAAAATTTTGGTAGGTTATTTTTTATTCTGAAATACATTATAAATGTTTTAGATATATTTTAATCTTAATTGCAGTTTATTATTGTATTTCTCTATATCAATTTTACAGATTATCTAAAAATATTAACGTGATATTTAAAATGGTCTAGGTCACGTATCTATGGAATGGTAAAAAACTGGACTTGATACAACTATTATAATTCCAAAATCCATGATCACTGTTCATACCACTGAGCCTATCACAGGAAGAGACAAATACTATCTGCTTATCATAACATTAAGCATTTAATACATGGTTATTTGTAAACCGTGATGTTTATAGCTTCTGTACCTCCCTAAAAGAGTCCTGTATGGAGCCCTGTATAACCTTTACCTCAGCCAAGGTTATACACCAAATATCTGGTAAAAATGAGATTCACACTTAGATTTGTCTTGCTTTAAATGCTACCCCACCTTGCCATTCTTAAAATATGAGCAATCTGCTGAGATGTTAAATTTCAAAGTTGTTTTGGTGAATGATTTGGATAAGACATGAGTGTATATGTATGTGTGTGCGCATATATATAATATATGAATGTACATTTACATATAAACATACATATAAGACGTCTGTGTGTACATGTATAGAACGCAAAAGACTCCATTAAAAAATGGTTAGAACTAATAACTGAATTCAGTAAAGTTGCAGGATATAAAATCAACGTATAAAAATCAGTAGTATTTCTATATGCCAATAACAAGCAATCTCAAAAATAAGTCAATAAATCAATTTCATTTACAATAGCCAAAGAAAAATACCTAGGGATAAATTTATCCAAGAAGGTGAAACATCTCTACAATGGAAATTATAACATCAGAGTGAACAGGCAACCTACAGAATGGGAGAAAATTTTGCAATTCTACTCATCTGACAAAGGGCTAATATCCAGAACCTACAAAGAACTCAAACAAATTTACAAGAAAAAAACAAACAATCCCATCAAAAAGTGGGCAAAGGATATGAACAGACA
>NW_016806605.1:440828-457996 GCF_001698545.2 Rhinopithecus bieti
AGAAAACCAAACACCGCATGTTCTCACTCATAGGTGGGAACTGAACAATGAGATCACTTGGACTCAGGAAGGGGAACATCACACACTGGGGCCTTTTATGGGGAGGGGGGAGGGGGAGGGATTGCATTGGGAATTATACCTGATGTAATGACGAGTTGATGGGTGCTGACGAGTTGATGGGTGCAGCACACCAACATGGCACAAGTATACATATGTAACAAACCTGCACGTTGTGCACATGTACCCTAGAACTTAAAGTATAATAATAAAAAAGAAAAAACAAAAAAAAAAAGCACACACACACAAAGAAAATTATAAAATGTGGTGAGAAAAATTGTAGAAGATATAATAAATAGAGCAATATCATGTGTTCATGGATGGAAGAATTAATATTGCTAAAATGGTCCTACTACCCCAAATGATTTATGGACTGAAGGCAATCCTGATCAAAATATCAATGATATTTTTCACAGAAACAGAAAATAACCTTGAAATTCATGTGGAGCCACAAAAGAACCCAAATAGTCAAAGCAATCTTTTGCCAAAAGAACAATGCTGGAGGCATCACACTACCTGAATTTAAAATATACTACAAAGTATAGCAAACAAAACAGAATGGTACTGGCATAAAACAGACACATAGACCAATGGAACAGAATAGAGAACCCCAAAAATACATCTATGCATTTATAGTCAGCTGACTTTCAATAAAGTTTCCAAGAACACATACTGGGGAAATAATGGTATCTTCAATAAAAGTGCTAGGAAAACCAGGTAGTCACATGCAGAAGATTAAAACTGAATCCCAAACTTTCACCACATATAAAAATCAAATCAAATGGGTTAATGACTTAAATAGAAGACCCAAAACTGTGAAACTAATGGAAGAAAACATAGAAGAAATGCTTCATGGAATTTGACTGGGCGAGCATTTTTCTATAAGACCTCAAAAGCACAGAAATAAAAACCAAAAAGTAGACAAATGAAACTACATCCAACTAAAAAGCTGTTTCACAGCTGGAAATAATAAAGTGAAGAGACAGCTGACAGAATAGGAGAGAGTATTTGCAAACTATGCACATGACAAATGTCAATATCCAGAATATATAAAAACTCAACTTAATAGAACACACACAAAACATAACACAATTTAAAAATAGGTGAAAGATCTGAATAGACATTTCTCAAAAGAAGGCACAGAAATGACCAATAGATATATGACAAAATGTTCAATGTCGGTAATCACTGGAGATTCAAATCAAACTTACAATAAAATACTACCTCACCCCAGTTGGAATGGCTATTACCAAAAAACAAAAATAACAAAAGCTAGTGAGGATGCTGAGAAAAGCAAACTTTTATACACTGCAGGTAGCGATGCAAATTAGTACAGCTATATTGAAAAGCAGTATAGCAGTTCCTCAAAAAAATTAAAAATACAACTACCATATGACCAGCAATCCTATTTCTGAATATATATCCAAAGAAATGCAATCAGTACGTTGAAGACACATCTGCATTCACGTGTTTATTGCGGTGATATTCACAATAGCCACAATATAGAATCACTTTAATGCCCATCCACAGATGAATAGATATAGAAAATATCTATATTTTCTATATATTTTCAAACACACACACACACGACTCAAAATGGACTGTCATTCAGCCTTAAAAACAGAATGAAATCCTGTCACTTATGGTAATATATATGAACCTGGAGGACATTATGTGAAGTAAAATAAACGAGGCACCGAATGACAAACACCACATGTATCATTCATTTGTATAATCTAAAAAGTTTATTTCATAAAAGTAGACAGTAGAATAGTGATTATAGAGGCTGGAGAAGGGGGAGGAGATGTGGTATTGGGGGAGATTGCTTAATAGGCACAAAGTTACAGTTAGATAGGAAGAATGGGTTCTGGTGTTCTATTACACAGTAGGGTGACTATAGCAAATAATAATGTGCTATATATTTCAAGATCGCTAGAAAGGAAGATTTTTCAATTTTGCCACCACAAAGAAATGATAAATGTTTAAAGTGATAGATATGGTAATTGCCCCTATTTAATCATTATATGATGTTTACATGCATCAAAATGTCATACTGTACCCCATAAATAAGTACCATTATTATGTGTCAATGATAAAATGACTACTGGGAAAATAAGCATCTTTATTTAAAAATAAGTTTAAATATATTATGCAGTGAATATCAAAAAGTTGGAATTTTTTTATATACTTTGATCAGTCAAACATCAAGGAAATATAAGTAACACAGTCTTTACTTGTTATCAAATAGGGATGAGTTTATTTTGTCTGTGGCTAATATGATCTTCCTAATTTTAAATAATAATAAAGATAGTTCAGTCCTAAAGATCTGTATGCAAGAACATATATAGTTGACCCTTGAACATGTGAAGGTTGGGCGTGCCACCTCCTGCACAATTGAACATCTATGTGCAACATTTGACAATCCCAAAACTTAATTACTAATAGTCTACTGTTGACTAAAAGCCTTACTGATAAAATAAGCCACTGATAACACATAGTTTGCATGCTATATGTATTATATACTCTGCTCTTACACTAAAGTAAGCTAGAGAAAAAAAAACTAAGAAAATCGTAAGAAAATGTCTTCACCATTTTTTGAGCAAAAGTGGATCATCATAAGGCTTTCATTCTTGTCCTCATGTTGAGTAGACTGAGGAAGAGTAAGAAGAGGCCTTGGTCTTTCTGTCTTAGAAGTGACAGAGGTGGAGGGGTTGGAATGGGAGGCAGGAGAGGCAGGCACATTGGCATAACTAACAGAAATATATCTTAATTTCTGTATAACTATTCTGGTTTTCTGTTTCTGTAAAACTGTTTCTGTATGGTATCCATCCTTCTTCACCAGTTGCTTTAGTTTCAGTGCCCATATCACAGAAGGGTCCATCTCATAAAAGAAGTCAAAGCAGTCTTGAACAATCAAAACCCTCCCGACAGATTGCCTAATGTCAATTTGTTTTCCAGCACTGCTTCTTCTACGTCTTCTTCCTTATTGTCAAATACTAATTTGGACGCACTCATTTATGTTAAGTCATCTGTTAATTCATCTGCTGTAGTGTCTATTAGCTCTTGAATTTCTCCAAGATCTATATCTTAAAACCTTTCAGCTGCCCCCACTCTTTTTATTTTATGATTATTATGATTATTTTGGCCATATCTATGATCTCTTTCATGATTTTCTTGACTGGCTCCATTTTAAATCCTGTGAATTTATGCACAACATCTGGACACAGTTTTCTTCACCGAGAATTCATTGTTTGGGACTTGATGGCTTTAATAGCTTTTGATATAATAATGATGGCATTTTCAATGGTGTAAATATTCCAGAGTCTCATGATTTCCCCTCTACTGGAGTCTTCCTTCGTAGTGTTGATAATCCTTCCCGTAGAATGCTGTGTGCAATGGGCCTTAGAGGCCATTATAACCTCCTGGTCTAGAGGTGTAATTAGAGACATTATATTTAGGGACAAGTAGATCACTTCCTCACCACTGGTGTTTCACTCATGGGGTTCTGAGTTGTCAGTGGTGTCCTTCAATATCTAAAGAACTTTAAAAGGTAGTCCGTCACTGGTAAGGTACTTCCTGACTACTTCAGGGACAAAATGTCAATGGAATCAATGTAGAAAAAGGGTTCTTGTTGTCCAGGTTTTCTTGTTTTGCAATGAAAGTACTGGCAGCTGGTGTTTATCTTTTCCCTTCAAATCTTAGGGGATAGCAGCTTTATAGATAAAAGCAGCTCTGATCATAAACCTGATTGCATTTAAATGAAACAGTAAAGTTAGCCTATCCCTTTCTGCCTTACTGCTGGTGTTTGGTCTCTTCCTTGCGTATAAATGTTATTTGTGACACTTTTGCCAGAATAAGGCACTTTTATCTACAGTAAAAACTTGTTCAGCCAGATATCGTTTCTCTTCAATTGTTTTCTTAATGAATGGCATCTGGGAACTTGTCTTCACCATCTTGGTCAGCAGAAGCTTCTTCTCCTGTTATCTTTCTTTTTTTTTTTTTTTTTTTTTTTTTTTTTTTTTGAGATGAGTCTCTCTCTGTTGCCCAGGCTGGAATGCAGTGCTGCGATCTCAGCTCACTGCAACTTCCGCCTCTCTGGTTCAAGAGATTCTTTGCTCAGCCTCCCGAGTAGCTGGGACTACAGGCGTGTGACACCACGCCCGGCTAATTTTTTGTATTTTTAGTAGAGACAGGGTTTCACCGTGTTAGCCAGGGTGGTCTCGATCTCTTGACCTGGTGATCCGCCCACTGCAGCCTCCCAAAGTGGTGGAATTATAGGCCTGAGCCACCGCGCCCAGCCCTATCTTAACATTTTTTTTAAAGCTAAATCTCTTTCTAAAATTGTTAAACCATTCTTTGGTGGCATTAAATTATCCAGCTTCAGAGCCTCATCTTCTTTTTGCTTTCAGTTTTTGTATAATGACTTTACTTTTTCTTACATCTAGAGTCTATAAGTAGGTCTTTCTTATAGCAATCCTGCATCCACATAAAAGTTACACTTTCAATAGAACGGTATTTTAGGAAAAGTGCAAGTTTTCATTTCTGCTGGCATAAATGTAGCAATGAGTACACATTTTTTCTTTCTTTCTTTCTTTTCTTTCTTTTTTGTTTTTTTTTTTTGAGACGGAGTCTCGCTCTGTCACCCAGGCTGGAGTGCACTGGCCAGATCTCAGCTCACTGCAAGCTCCGCCTCCCGGGTTCACGCCATTCTCCTGCCTCAGCCTCCCGAGTAGCTGGGACTACAGGCGCCCGCCACCTCGGCCGGCTAGTTTTTTTTTTTGTATTTTTTCGTAGAGACGAGGTTTCACCATGTTAGCCAGGATGGTCTCGATCTCCTGAGCTTGTGATCCGCCCGCCTCGGCCTCCCAAAGTGCTGGGATTACAGGCTTGAGCCACCGCGCCCGGCCTTTTTTTTTTTTTTTTTTTAACAATGGTCCTTATGCTGGATTTATTTAACTTGAAATGTGGTCAACCACCGCTGTAAATCTCAATCTACAGTACATATTAAATAATTCAACTTTTTTCTTATCATGTCCTGACCTTCCTCTGCTTCTTGAGAGCATTTCCAGCATCACTAGTGATACTTTATATGGGACCTGTGATTTTCAATGTTTATGATATTACATTAAATATGATGAAAAATTATGATATTACATTAAATATTATGAAAAATACACTAGAATGACAAGAGATCACTTTTAACTGAGATACGCAACTTACTGGAAAGATGAACTGCTCATGTAGAGATCAGAGTCATAGGGCATTTTATGCTGATACTTGCAACATTTGAGCCATCTGCAGTAGTCACAGAGGGTGGCTATGAAATATTAGAGCAGTATAGTAAATTTTATGCATTTACAATTTAATACTACATCTTTCCATTTGTTTACATTAATCTCAACTTTGAATGATACCATTTCTGGTCTGTAAGTGTTTATGTGCATAAGTTTTGATAGATATTTACTTTTTATAATAGGTTTGCCTATAGTTTATGGTGGTAAATGATAAAATAGACTAGTGTCTACATATATTTTATGTATGCATAACATACCTCATCTTTTCTTCATTTTTTCAGATTTCTAGGCTACAAGATTCATCTATGAGTTTTTTCAAATTGTTAAAAAATCTCTAAAAAATATTTCAATATATTTATTGAAAAAAATGTACATATAAGTGGGCTCATGTGGTTTAAGCCCAAGTTATTGGGTCAACTGTATATACATGTACATATAATGCCTATATATATATATAGAGAGAGAGAGTCATCATGCTAATTAAATATATCACGCATATACATATCCATATATATCGTACTCATTATTTTCCAAATCTATAATAGAGATCACATGTCCTGATAATGTGAATTTTTTGCAGGGTCATATTGAACTTGGCACTGTCAAGTTATTGAGGATACAGATCTCTATAGAAATTGCACAAAAGTGACTCCAAATAAGAAGAGATAAATCAATAACTTTCTCAAATCTGAGAGAGAAAAAAAAATTCCAATGTACTTTAACAGTACCAGATGCTTTGGAGCATGAAATCTGCCAAAGATTTTACAAGTGACTGAATAATTTTGATCTTTGGTTTTCTTGTCAGTGAAATCATTTTGGTGATATCTACTCACAAGGGTAATTGTAAAGATTAAGTCAGCTGGTATAGGTAAAGTCATCAACACACTGCTTAACATATATGAACTGCTCTGTTAATGGTAAGTATAACTGCTGGTCTTATTATTATCATGAGCAACACTGTCATTACTAATATTAAGATTAATTATAGCCTTCCATGTATGTTGCTATTCTCTTCTCTGGAATTATATTCCCCCTTAGTAAAACAGGTTTAGCTAATCTAGTACAGCTCTACTCAGAGATGCCTGCATGTGCTTTGCTAAGACCTGAAGTTGGTGTCTGTGATGTTGGCAATGATTGAAGAAAGGACAAGAACCCACTTCACTCAGCAACACTTTATAACACAGCCTCAGAGAGGACAATTTCCTGCCCCATGACAGTTTTATTATTACAGCTTTCATCTCAACAGGCGGAATAAATACAACCTTCATAAGAAGTGCTCCAGATAGGCCAGCAAGTATTACACTGACTTTTGACACAGGAAACACTGAAATTATGAATGTAATATTGTCATGTTTGTTTTGTGCCTTGGAAAGCCAGCTAGAATATTGAATATAAAGTTGTGTTGTAGAAATGTAAATCAGCTGTTAAACTATATTAATAAGAAGCAGTCTCTCCTTTCATTATCTAGCTCCTGTTCTCTTTTTCTTTGTCATGTAAACATTTAGGCTACAGATGAAGTGTTCCTTACATGAATGTACATGTGACTTCTGGATGAGATTAGAAATCATGCTGCTGCTTTAAAATAGTCACATGAATCCATTTAGGGGAAATGCTTCTATTTATTAATACTAAGGTAAACCTTTCAATAAAGTTTTAAAAAGCAATCAAACTTATTTTTCCCTCATCCAATTTGCTCACATTATCAATCATCAATCACATTATTCAGATACACTATTTTTTTTTTTTTTTTTTAAATTTTAGAGAGTCCTGCTGTATCCCCCAGGATGGAGTACAGTGGCATGATCTTGGCTCACTGCAATCTCCGCCTCCTGGGTTCAAGCAATTCTCATATTTCAGTTTCCTGAGTAGCTGGGATTATAGGTACCTGCCACCATGCTGGCTAATTTTTGTATTTTTAGTACAAATGGGGTTTCACCATGTTGGCCAGGCTGGTCTCAAACACCTGATCTCAAGTGATCTGCCCACCTTGGCCTCTCAAAGTGCTGGGATTGGAGGTGTGAGCCACCGTGCCTGGCCTCAGACACACTATTAAAAATAAAGTTGACAATTTTATGAATATGCATTGTTGAGGTACCTATATCATATTGATTACATGGCTAATCTTTGAACTCTTGCTTCAATCTGCCTGAGTTCGTATTCTGCCTTACATGTTACTGAACTTCTCTCTGCTCCACTCATTCAACAGATGTTTAGTGACCCTCAACTATGGGCTGTGCACCATTCTAAGACAATGTTGAACACGAGAGATAACAATCTGTAAGCAAATAATGTTTATACATTAGTGGGAGGAGATCAATAAATTATTAAAAAATGTGTATCAAGTGATGTGTCATCGTCCAGGTTCTCCAAAGAAATAGAACGAATTTATACAGTATTGGTTATATACACCTGCACATATGTGTGCATATATAGACACATGCACAAAGATACAAATATACATATGTAGAGATATCTCTACATACAAATATATAGAGAGAGATTTCAAGGAAATGGCTTACAAGTTTGTGGAGGCTTCAGCAGGGAGTCAATCTTTTACTGAAGGTCTTCAACTGATTGACTGTGGGACACTTATGGAGAATACTATATTTACTTAAGAAACAATGATTTGAACATGCATCTCACCTAAAAAAAATTCTTCACAAAAATATCCAGACATATTTGACCAAATATCTGGGTATTGCGGCCTAGCCATACTTTATCTCTAAGTCATAACTCAGTTATGCTTCCACTTAACATGATAAAACTATTTTGCTTGCAAATAAAAATGCATGAAACTTTTCCTAGGAAGGGATTCAAAGTCCTTGGGTAATGATCATTCTTCTCCTTGATATCCATAGTAACTGAAATACTATTACATTAAATCACTACATGTTATGATACATCATAATGGAATAAGAGAGAGAAGAAAATGAAAAGAGTTGCCACACACACACAAATATATATTTGTGATGAAATAAGGAAGAAATACTCATAAATACTCATGACAATTACAGTTCTAATTTCTGTAGCTGATGACATCTTCCTGCATAGCTGTTATTTATAGTTTATTCTACTTCTCATTCTCTATTACCTTTACTATCAGCAAGTAACTCAACTGGTTCTGGCTCTTTACCCGATGGGTTGACCCAACCTTCATTCTTAAAGGGTCTGGGCTTAACAATTTTCCCTGAATTTAGTAGTTGTAGTTTTCCATTGACTAATAACAGGGCACAATATGACTAAGAGACACCCTAAGAGATCTCCTGTATTTCAGACATATTGATTCAGCTCCATTGTGAGTAGCAGTCCCATTTCCCCTTGGTAATTAGGATTAATTACCCCAGCCAACGCTGTAACCTCCTTCTCTGCCTGTTGATTAAAGGAATGAGTAGTACAAAGTAGTCAGATGGCTGTCTTAATGTCCAATTCAATGGAGTCATTGTTTCTTCCAGTAGAAGCATTCTTCCCTTTGGAATTAAAATTTCTAGGTCAACAGAACATAATTTCGCAGTGACAGGATGGAAAATTTTGCTGGTGAATGATCAGGATAATAGTGAGTGGTGTCACCCCCCTTTCTACTCATTGAATACTGGACCTGTGAATCCTGACTATGGGAGAAACAACACCATGTATTAGATGCTGATTCAGATTATATACAGCTTCCTGAAGAGCCTTGCGCAAACCCTGCATGGTATTTCCACCTAGCTGGCACTGTAACTGAGTCGTCCAAGGCCATGAAGCCATTCCGGCATTCTGTCAAGTGTTTCAGGATGGTGAAGAACATACCAACACACTAGTACATGTCATGATCATGGGCCCATTGCTGCATTTCATTTGCTGTGAAATGGGCGTCTTGATCAGGATAAAGCTACATGGAATATCATAATGATGGATAATGCATTCTATAATTTGTGAATTCTATAGCTTTGGCGGAAGCATTATATGCAGTGAAGGCAAATCTTTATTCAGAGTAAGTGTCTATTCCAGTAAGAACAAAACTCTGCCTCTTCCATGATGGAAATGGACCACAAGGCAACCAGATCTACCAGGTAGCTGCCTGACGACCCTTGAGAATGGTGCTGTATGGGAGACTCAGTGTTAGTGTCTGCTACTGGATGATGGACACTCAGCTGTGGTCATAGACAGGTAAGACTTGTTGAATAGAAATGCATGTTGCTGAGTGTATGCATAGGCTCTACCCCTTTTGCACATGCTGAATAGGTGAGTTGAATGGGGATGTAATGTGAATGGGAAACCTGTGCGTTCCTCAAGTCCTTGATGTTGAAACTAAACTCTGCAATCCTTTCAGGATTGTGGCATTGCCCTTCATTTACTATTTCCCTTGTTAGAGATAATTCTTGTGGTCTCCACTTGGCCTTTTCTACCATAATAGCCTTTATTCTATGTTATAGAGAGTAATCTTCTTTAATCAATGTTTATAGATTTTAATGTTTATTTTATATTCAAATACCTTTTATAGAAATATCTAGAATAGTATCAGTAAATATCTTGTACTATGGCCTCACCAAGTTGACACATAAAATTATCATTACGCAATGATACAAAATGAGGCCTCTTCATAATTTTAGGCCAGACAAAAACAGTGTCAATATATCACCCACAAAATGCCAAGGATCTTCTTTCTTGGCTAAAACAAGTGGCAACTACATTTTTTTTTTTTTTCCCGAGATGGAGTCTTGCCCAGGTTGGAGGGCAGTGGCATGATCTTGGCTCACTGCAACCTCCATCTCCCAGGTTTAAGCAGTCTTCCTGCCTCAGCCTCCTGAGTAGCTGAGATTACAGGTGCCCACCACCACGTCTGGCTAATTTTTGTACTTTTAGTAGAGTCGGGGTTTCTCCATATTGGCCAGGCTGGTCTTGAACTCCTGATCTCAAGTGATCCACCCATCTTGGCCTCCCAAAGTGCTGGGATTAGAGGCGTGAGCCACTGTGCACAGCCGTGACTACTACTTTACAAATTATAACTTTATCTTTATTCTCTGTCTCTCTAAATTAGATTAATTGAGATAATCACAAAATTGTTCCCACTTTCTGAAAGCATCAGTCTAGAACAAATCCCCATTCCCTGAGACCCACACTCAAGTCACCCAACCAAAGTCCAAATATTACACAATTCCCCGTGGTGCATGGTCTCTCTCTCTCTGCAGAGAGTGATTAACTCAATTTGTTCAACTGTAGGTATGCTTTTGATGGTCTTTGGTTAGAAGGCATTGACATGAGTAACATGTCAAGTAAATGTACATATCTGACGGCTTGAAAATAAAAAATCATATCAAGTTATAATCTGTGATTTACAAATAGCACACTGTAGTCTAAGAAAATGTAACAAGAGTGATGAGATAAGGCTAGTGAAGATAATAGGTCTAATATTTCATGCCTAAGCATGTATATTTTATCCAAGGAAAAGGGGAGCAATAAAACATGTTAAGAAACACAATAGAATTTTAGAAAGATCACACTAGAAACACTAGGACATATGATGTTAGTTGCTTTCCATTTGTATTATGTTGGTCACTTCTGGCCTAGTTACCACATGTCAAACATGGAGGACATTACTTCAGTTTTTATAGTAAGTAGCTGAGCCCAGACAGAAAGCTAGTGCCCAGTTCAATCCATATTCCTACAGTTGAGACCAAGCAGAAGTAGATAAAGCAATGTGAGTTGATTGTATAATATCATTTCTTCTTCCAGAAAATGAAAAATGAATCAATTAGAAAACTTTCATACATTCTGTAATGATGGAATATCAAGTTATTGGAAGAAGAAGGACAGATTTTATTTTAAACAAATAAATTGAAGTTCTAAAAATTAAGAGTGTGAGTTTTCTCAAAACATTTTAAAATCTTTTTTCAAATTCCTGGCCTTATAATTGATCTACTCATTCTTTGCAAATGGCCTTGTTTTTTCATCAAATTCCCTTTGTTGCAATGGATTATGATTGTGTCTTCACTACCTCTCTGCTGTTAACAGAGGTTAAGAACTGTCACTACATCTTGGACATCATCTTTTTGCACCTTCTTTTGTGCCATGACGAATTATTTATTTCTCATCCCTTTTCTCTTGAATTTTTGATATGTTCATATTTGAAACAACAGAACCAAATAAGTGGTCAGGGAAGAGTGTTACTACTATTAGTGAGAATTTTTATGTCCAAGAGAAAACCCTGAATGGTCAAATACAACCTTAGAAATCAGTATATCAGTAATTTTTACAACATAACTTAGAAGTTTTAAATGGCAATAAAATATCAGAGTTGTTTCAAATGTTTTGCATTCAGTGTTTTAATAATTATAGCTATCAATATATTTTCTGAGATTAAAATTTTATTTTTTATTTTACAGCTAAGAAGCTTAGATTCCGAATATTGAAAAATCAAAGGCAACATAAGGATCGTTTAAACTTTACATGAAATCCCACTTTCAGTTCAATTCTACATTACCAATATTACTAAAACATCAATGAATCAACACTTGCATTTCAAAATACAGTACATAGAATCATTGCGTGCAACTACAGAATTATCTATAAGATGTATAAAAAGGGGATAGGTGAGGTGGGGAGGAGAACAATAAAAAAATTAGGTATTTTAGGCTAATTAAAAGGTCAGAATAATATATGTTGAAGGACATAGAAGTCAGCCATGTCATTCTGGCTGTCCTATATTTCAGGAAGACCTGGGTTTTGATATAAAAGTTGTCTAGTTTCCCAGATTAACGGCTAAAACATGTGAGACTACAGGCAACTCATTTAACATCTCTGGGACTGAGTCTTGTCATCTGGAAAATAGGGTAATCACAGTAACTACTTCAAATAATTGTTGCCACATTTTCAGTTAGAAAATGTGTGTGGCAATCATCCTATTACTGGAAAGAACTAACTAAATAATACTGTTTGTTGTAATATTAGTGCAATTAAGTGGATATTGTTAGGAAAATTTATAAAGACATTGAACCTCAGCAGTTGTCAAATATCCACAGTAAACAAGGCACTATTTGATACACAAAAAGCTTGGTCTCTATTTACACTACTGATGAACCAAGAAAATATCTTCCTAAAAACATTAAATAAAGAATATTGTCCTATGCAAGTATTTTAGGAAATAGTTAAGTGGGATAAAGATATATATTTCTGTAGGCATGTGAATGTGTATATGTGTGTGTATATTTATATATATACACA
Source organism: Rhinopithecus bieti (assembly GCF_001698545.2). NCBI lineage: Eukaryota > Metazoa > Chordata > Mammalia > Primates > Cercopithecidae > Rhinopithecus > Rhinopithecus bieti. The sequence continues at coordinate 453,380 of NW_016806605.1, forward strand.
ATTACATGAGGCAAACTTTTTTAAAGGTCAATGAAAAAATGTGTATTTGAAATATATATGTGTGTATACATATATACACACACACACATATATATTGTTTTCCTGTGTAACAAACTCCTTTAATTTGAAAATACATTTTTGAAGTTGGAAATATGACACATCTAATTATGTTAGGGAGTATCTTTAAATCACAAAAATGCATAATTCAGCTTTTTCTGAGATCATGGCGGATGGGAGGCAGGACTAGATTGAAGCTTCCACTCGGACAGACAGAGCAGACCGTGGAGACTCGCATTGTGAACTTTTGTTCCAGAATAACTTCAGGAATACATTAGGAAAGCCAAGAGAACCTAAAGACCCTCTGAAGGAAGCAGACTGCTCCTGCAGGACCTGGGAGACACCCCAAATACTGTGAGTTCCCAAACTGTGGAAGTGTGAAAGGGAGAATGTCTACCCCCAAACACACATCCCCCCTGGGGAAACTGAAGTTCTAGATTATGGGGAAATATTCTGATCTCACCTGAAGCAGAGTCAGTTTAGATAGCAGAGTGAAATACAGGGGTAGAAGAAGCAGCCGAAAATGTCCTGCGGGCTCACTGGGTCTCCTAGCAAGCCATTTCTGCTTTGCCTCACAGGGGTCCTTGAGGAGGGCTGCCAGAAGAACTAGGAAAATGCCACAGAGAGAAGGAAACCTCCAGCTGAACTTTGTAACAATTTGAACCCATCCAGAAGTCTCCTGGTCAAAACTTGGGGGAGGAGTGACAATCTGCTATACAGACTCCACAGGCAGGGAAAGAACAAAAGCCCTGCTTGCTTTTGAAGCTGGGAGGCAGGTAGCCTGGGGCAAGTTCTCAGCCCTGCTCATCCACTGCCTGCAAACAGACTCTGTGCTCTTGGTGGGGTGGCAGAGTGGAAGTGAGACTGGCTCTCTGGGTTGCATGGGAGCTGTGACTGATTGCTTTCCCTCACTTCACTGACAGCCTGTGTGACACAGTAGAGGCAACCATAATCCTCCTGGGAACATAACTCCTTTGACCTGGGAACCACACCCCTATTACACACAGCAGCCCCAGCAAGTACCCACCCAAGGACAGTCGGAGCTCAGACATGCCTAGTCCTGCCCCCACTTAATTGTCTTTCCCTACCCACGCTGGTAACTGAAGACAAAGAACATATACTCTTGGAAATCCACTACCTGTTTCTCCCCGTACTAATAAGAACAAACCAAATCCAAACCCAGTAGAAGAAAGGAAATAATCAAGATCAGAGCAGAAGTAAATAAAATTGAAGAAAAAAATTACAAAGAGAAATGAAACAAAAAACTCGATCTTTGAAAAGATAAATAAAATCGATAGACAATTAGCAAGATTAACCAAGAAAAGAAAATAGAAAATCCAAGTAAGCTCAATTAGAAACGAAGTGGGAGATATTACAACTGACACCACAGAAATACAAAAGATTATTTTGGCTGCTCTGAACATCTTTCTGCACATAAACTAGAAAACCTAGAGATGGATAAATTCCTGAAAAGATACAACTTTCCTAGCTTAAATCAAGAAGAATTAGATACCCTAAACAGACCAATAGCAAGCAGCAAGGTTGAAATGGTAATAAAAAAAAATATCAACCAAGAAAAGTCCAGAACCAGATGGATTCACAGCAGAATTCTACCAGATATTCAAAGAAGAATTGGTACCAATCTTATTGATACTATTCCACAAGATAGAGAAAGAGGGAACCCTCCATAAATCATTCTATGAAGCCAAGATTACTCTAATACCAAAACCAGGAAAGGACATAACCGACAAAGAAAACTATAGACCAATATTCCTGATGAACATAGATGCTAAAATCCTTAGCAAAATACTAGCTAACAAAATACTAGCTAACCAAATATAACAACATATCAAAAAGATAATCCATCATGATCAAGTGGGTTTCATGCTAGTGATGCAGGGATGGTTTAACGTATGCAAGTTAATAAATGTGATACACCTCATAAACAGAATTAAAAAGAAAACACATGATTATATCAATAGATGCAGAAAAGACATTAGACAAAATCCACCATCACTTTATGATGAAAACTCTCAGCAAAATTGGCATACAAGGGACATACCTCAATGAAATAAAATCCATCTATGACAAACCCACAGCCAACATAATACGGAATGGAGAAAGTTGAAAGCATTCCCTCTGAAAACTGGAACAAGACAAGGATGCCCACTCTCACTACCCCTCTTCAACACAGTACTGAAAGTCCTAGCCAGAACAATCAGATAAGATAAAGAAATGAAGGGCATCCAAATCGGTAAAGAGGAAGTTAAACTGTGGCTGTTTGCTGATGATATGATTGTTTACCTAGAAAACCCTAAAGACTCCTCCAGAAAACTCCTAGAACTGATAAAATAATTAGGTAAAATTTCTGCATACAAAATTAATGTACACAAATCAGTAACTCTTTTACACCAAGAGCAACCAAGCTAAGAATCAAATCAAGGACTCAATCCCTTTTATAAAAGCTGCAAAAAATAAAAAAATAAAAGTCAAATAGTTGGGAATACACCTAACCAGAGAGGTAAAAGACCTCTACAAAGAAAACTACAAAACATTGCTGAAAGAAATCATGGACAATACAAACAAATGGAAACAAATCCCATACTCATGGATGGGTAGAATTCATATTGTGAAAATGACCATACTGCCAAAAGTAATCTAAAAATTCAATGCAATTTACATCAAAATACCACCATCATTCTTCACAAAATTATTTGTAAAAAATCCTAAAATTCATATGGAAACTGAAAGAAAGCCCACAAAGCCAAAGCAACTAAGCAAAAAGAACAAATCTGGCAGCATCTCATTACCTGATTTCAAACTATATTTTAGGTCATTGTCACCAAAACAGCATGGTACTGGTATAAAAATAGGCACATAGACCAATAGAACAAAATACAGAACTCAGGAATAGACCAAAATACTTACAACCAACTGATCTTCAACAAAGCAAACAAAAGCATAAAGTGGAGAAAGGACACCCTATTCAACAAATGGTGTTGGGATAATTAGTAAGCCATATGTAGGAGAATGAAACTGATTCCTCATCTCTCAATACAAAAATCAACTCAAGATGAATCAAGGACTTAAATCTAACACCCGAAACTATAAAAATTCGAGAAGATAACATTGGAAAACCCTTCTACACATTGGCTTAGGCAAGGATTTCATGAACAACAACCCAAAAGCAAACGCAATAAGAACAAAGATAAACAGCTGAGACTTGATTAAACTAAAGTGCTTTTGCATGGCAAAGGGAACAGTCAGCAGAGTAAAGAGACAACCCACAGAGTGGGGGAAAATCTTCACAATCTATACATTTGACAAAGGACTAATATCCAGAATCTACAATGAATTCAAGCAAATTAGCAAGAAATAAACAAACAATCCCATCAAAAAGTGGGCTAAGGACATGAATATACAATCCTCAAAATAAGATATACAAATGGCCAACAAACATGAAAAAGTGCTCAATCACTAATGATCAGGGAAATTCAAATCATAACCACAATGTGATACAACCTTACTCCTGGCAAGCAGGGCCATAATCAAAAACTTAAAAAATAATAGATGTTGGTATGGATGCAGTGAAAAGGGAACACTTCTACACTGCTGGTGGAAATGTAAACTAGTACAGCCACTATGGAAAACAGTGTGGAGATTCCTTAAAGCACTAACAGTAGAACTACCATTTGATCCAGTAATCCCACTACTGGGTATCTACCCAGAGGAAAAGAAGTCATTATACCAAAAAGACACTTGCACATGCATGTTTATGGCAGCACAATTTGCAATTGCAAAAATGTGGACCCAATCCAAATCCCCATCAATCAACAAGTGGATAAAGAAACTGTGATATACATATACATACATACATATATATATGTGTGTGTGTATATATATATATAAAATTGGGAATACACCTAACCAAAGAGGTAAAAGACCTCTACAAAGAAAACTAGAAAATATTGCTGTAAGGAATCATGGATAACACAAACAAATGAAAACAAATATATATATATAAATGTATATAATATAATAATATGTATTATATAACATTATATATAATATAATATGTACTATAATATAGAATATGTATTATATAATATATACAATATAATATGTATTATATATTATATAATATACATACATCAGTGCTATATATATACACATACACATACACATAAACTGTGATAATATATATGGAATACTACTCAGCCATAAAAAGGAATGAATTAATTGCATTCACCGTGACCTGGATGAGATTGGAGACTATTATGCTAAGTGAAGTAACTCAGGAATGTAAAATCAAACTTCGTATGTTCTCACACATAAGTGGGAGCTAGGCTATCTTGATGCAAAGGCATAAGAATGACACAATGGACTTTGGAGACTCAGGGAAAAATGGTGGGAAGGGGGTGAGGGATAAAAGAGTACAAATTGGGTGCAGTGTATACTGCTGGGGAGATGAGTACACCAAAATCTCACAAATCACCACTAAAGAACATATTCATGTAACCAAACACCACCTGTTCCCCAGTAACTTATGGAAATAAAAAA
>NW_016806605.1:459133-505763 GCF_001698545.2 Rhinopithecus bieti
GCACTATTCACAATAGCAAAGACTTGGAATCAACCCAAATGTCCATCTGTGACAGACTGGATTAAGAAAATGTGGCACATATACACCATGGAATACTATGCAGCCATAAAAAAGGATGAGTTTGTGTCCTTTGTAGGGACATGGATGCAGCTGGAAACCATCATTCTCAGCAAACTATCGCAAGAATAGAAAACCAAACACCACACTTTCTCACTCATAGGTGGGAACTGAACAATGAGATCACTTGGACTCAGGAGGGGGAACATCACACACTGGGGCCTGTTGTGGGGAGGAGTTAGGGGTGAGGGATTGCACTGGGAGTTATACCTGATGTAAATGACGAGTTGATGGGTGCAGCACACCAACATGGCATGGGTGTACATATGTAACAAACCTGCACGTTGTGCACATGTACCCTGGATCTTAAAGTATAATAATAATTTTAAAAAAATGTAAAATATAGATGTTTCCTTACCATGGAGAATATATGTGGCTACTGGGAAAGTATTAGTTTATTTATAATAAAATAAGAGAAACAGAAAAATGTTTCAGAGGTCTATTAAAAGAAAAAGACATAAATAAGAGAAAAAATAACCAGGAATACATCAGAGACAAAATAGGTAGTATAAGTACTGAGAAAGAGTAGTTAACATTATCACAATTTTCAGATGATTTGAGTGATTTTCAATGGGAGAAAAAAATTTTCACAAATGATAGAAAATATAGAAAGACGGCTGGATAAATATATTTACATGTTAATGTGGAATTTTATGTATAATAAATGTATAGCATATTTGTAAAAGGAGCTCATTCTTTTTCATGACTGAATAGTGCTCCACTGTACCCTTAGATATTATTATTAGACAGTACTTCATTGTGCATATGTAACACATTTTCTTTTTCCATTCATTGTTGATGGACACTTAGGTTCTTTCAAATCTTGGATATTGTGAATCATGCTGCAGTAAACATGGGAGTGTAGATATCTCTTTGATATTCTGGTTTCCTATCCTTTGGGTATATAGTCAGTAGTGGGATTGCTGGATCATATGATAGTTCTATTTTTAGTTTTCTGAGGAACATTCATACTGTTCTCCATAGTGTCTGTACTAGATTACATTCCCATGAACAGTATACTAGCGTTTCGTTTTCTCAGCAACATCTCCAGGATTTGATATTGCTTGTATTTGGTATAAAATATTTTTAAGTGAGACAAGATGATATCTCATTATGGTTTTGATTTGCATTTCTCTGATGATAGAGATTTTGTGTACTTTTTCATATCCTATTTGCAATTTATATGTTTCTTTTGAGAAATATCTATTCAGGTTTTGCTAATTTTAGATCAGATTATTCTGGTTTCTATTGAGCTTTTTGAGTTCCTTGGTCTTGTTATAAATCCCTTCTCAGATGGATAATCTGCAAATATTTTTTCCATTCATTGAGGAGTCTTTTTATTTTGTTGATTGTTCTCTTTGCTGTTCAAAAGCTTTTTATTTTGATGTCATCCCATTTTTGCTTTGGGTGCCTGTGCTTGTGGGGTATTACTCAAGAAATCTCCCCAGAGGAATGTCCTGGAGAGATTCCCCAATGTTTTCTTTTAGTAGTTTCCTAGTTTGAGGTTTTCATTTTTTCTTCAATCTATTTAGATCTATTTTTTTGTATGTGGTGAGAGATAGGGGTCTGTTTTCATTCTTCTGCATATGATATCCAGCTTCCCCAGCAACACTTACTGAACATACTTTCCATTCCCCAGTGTATGTTTTTGGCAGTTTTGTCAAAAATGAGATAAGTGCAGATGTATGAATTTATTTCCGGGTTTACTACTCTGTTCCATTAGTCTTCGTGTCTATTTTTATGCCAGTACCATGCCATTTTGGTTACTACAGCTTTATAGTTTAGTAAGATAACGTGCGTCTTCCAGTTGTGTTCTTTTTGTTCAGGATGGCTTTAGCTATTCAAGGTCTTTGTGATTCTATTTAAATTTGTATCATTTTTTCTATTTTCTGAAAAATCTTATCAGTATTTTGATAGGAATTGCATTTAATTTGTATGTTGCTTTGGTTAGTATAGACATTTTAACAATATTGATTCTTCCAATCCATGAACATGAAATAACTTTCCATTTTGGTGTCCTCTTCAGTTTCTTGCAGCAATGTTTTAGAGTTTTCATAGTAAAGGTCTTTCACTTCTTTGGTTAAGTTTATCCCTCAGTAATTTATTTTATTTGTAACTCGTGTAAACGAGATTATTTTCTCGATTTCTTTTTCAGATCATTCACTGTTGGCCTACAAACATGCTGCTGATATCTGCATGTTAATTTTGTATCCTGAAACTTAACTGATTTCATAGGAGAAATATCTTTTATTATTTAAAGTGTGAAAAAACTCCTAAAATAGAATAAAACAAAAGTTTAAAAATAACAGAGTGATACCTACAATATATGTAATATGGTAATATGAGGATGTAAAAGATTCTTAAAATAGTTACTGTCTATAAAGAAGGGAAATTACTGACTAGATGAAATTTTTTTTAGTGCACATGTATGTAACTCTGGAAAAAGTAAACCGATAGAAACAGTTATTTAAGAAACAAAAAATAACATGACCCGACGTTTGTAAGAAAAAGTTTGAACAAACTTTCCAAGTAAAGATGAATTTTATATTATACTAAGTGTAATATGAATTGTTAAAAAAAAAAAAAAAAAAAAGGAACACACAACACTTAAAGGACAAGCATAGTCTTCATGTAAAGTCAGATAAGAAATGAGAAAGGTATATTAAAGGCCAATCAAATACACAAATAATTCTGGCAGACTAAATCTAATACATTGGATTCATTAGATAATAATAGCATATTATTTTTAAAATGATCTATCAAAAATATAAGTCAACATTATCATCGATTAAAGGGGAAGTTCACATTGTCACATCGTCAGATGCAGAACATGTTTGACAAAATTTAACTCTTGTTTTTGAGTTAATTAAACATTTTAACAGACTAGGGAATGATAAAGGTCACTGATAGTACAATGTTATTCTATTAAGTATTTATAATGAAAAATAGGAACAATAAATGATAACTGCTCTATTCCTGTCTCTTCCACATTGTACTAGAGACACTAGCCAATATAATAGGACAAGACAAATGATTTTCAATTAAAATGTCATAAATTGCAAAACATATTGCTATTATTGTATAATGTTTTCAGATAAACTATTCAAATTATAGTGAATTTTATTATAGTCATTGGATATAAAATATATATAATATATAAACACCTATAACATCTAATAGAAACAAAAGTGAGAAAGAATTAATATTAACAATGATGTACACATAATATTTAGAAACTTTTTTAATATGTTAAATAATCTTACAGAAAAAATAATTAGAATACTTAGAGACAGAGAATGGTTCCCAAATAGATTAAGATATGTGTCAGTATAGAAAGACTCAATGTCCTAAAGATGATGATTTAATCAATATTAATGTATGAATGAATAAATTAATTCAGAGGTAATGAATAAATTTGGTTTTAATCCAAAATAACCTATGAATAAACTATATTTTAATCACTTTACCATAACAATTGTTTATAGAACTAGGCAAGATAGCCTTTGGAGGTAAATTGCTAAGCAGCAGATCTGTAATTCAGTCTTTTTTCACTTGAGGATGATGCTGATAAAGAAAGGAAATGACTATGTCTAATGTCCTCGTAAGCTTTCTAGTGAAAACCTACATACAAATAAGGCAATGGCATTTGCTAGTGAGGAAGACTTTATGCAATTTATGTTTTCAGGATATACCTGGTTGTCTGGGATTTCTTTTGGTGAAAAAAACAAATCTAAAATCAAACAAGCAAAACTATTGTTTTTTGTTTTTTGTTTTTTTTGAGACAGAGTCTTGCTCTGTCACCCAGGCTGGAGTACAGTGGCACGATCTTGGCTCACTGCAAGCTCCGCTTCCAGGGTTCATGCCATTCTCCCACCTCAGCCTCCCAGGTAGCTGGGACTACAGGCACCTGCCACCATGCCCAGCTTTTTTTTCTAATTTTTTTTTTTATTTTTTGTATATTTAGTAGAGATGGGGTTTCACCATGTTAGCCAGGATGGTCTCAATCTCCTGACCTCATGATCCTCCCATCTCGGACTCCCAAAGTGTTGGGATTACAGGCGTGAGCCACGGCACCTGGTCGAGATTTTTTTTTAACAAGTTCATTCTTAGACAATAGTTTACTCGATACTATACTCCTTCATGGTATATATTTGCAAAATACCTCCCCTTTTAAGCAGATTGGAGAGTCTTATTTAACTTATTAAGTGTTAGAAAAACACCAAATAAATTGTAACATAATCTATGATGTTTCATCTAAAATATTTATGAGAATTCATTCACAATGACAAAAGAAGTCATAGCTGTAAGTTAAAATTTGAAAAGAGATTTTCATTTCTCACAAAAGTGTGTGCATGTGTGTTCTTTGAGGTATAGTTGGTTTAATGTTTCCATGATTTGCTACATTCAGATGGCTTCCATGGAGACAATTTCTGTTTAAGCTTAGATGAGAAGGCAAGTTAATTTTAAATGAGCAGAAGAAGTGAAAATTTCATTAAACAAATAGTAACTATATCTATCTAACTGATGAATTTGAATCTAATTGATGAATTACTAGGTCAGTAAAATCTTTTTTAACCATGTTTCTAGTATTTTCTGTCCTTTTCTACACCTATCTCTTCCTCAACCTCTTCTCTTCAATTTTTTTCTCTTCTGTCTCATCCTGTTTTCTTCTCCATTATTCCCTCAGTTTCGCACTGCACTTCTTTCAACTTCTTGATGGAAATTAAAAATTTAAGTATAAATTTAAGTATCAAGAACTGGGAAAATAATTTTACCTTTCTAATCTTAATATGTTCTTGTATTGTTTACATGGTTGTTTGTACCATTTACAATGACTGAAAATACAGAAAATCTGTGGGATTTTTTTTTTTTTTTTGGAATGAAGATTGCCTCTCTTACCTCAGTCTAGAAAAGGAGACTTCAGAGATCTACCTGGAGATCTGGATAGTGTGTGTTGGAGTTTTGAGCCCCAGTAGGTCAGATTCACTTCTAAGCAATAAGAGAAAGAGGCTGGCCATAATTCTGTGCCAGCAAAGGTGAGGTCTGTCAGTTGGAAAAGAATGCACTTGCACTTGTGGCAGAAGAAAAATGCAAGTTTCCTGTGAAGCAAAGATGGAGGAATAAAGACTGTATAAAAGACAGAGAGAGGCCTGGCACAGTGGGAGGCACTTTGGGAGGCCAAGGCGGGCAAATCACTAACTAAGTAGTTACTCAAGGACAAAAAAACAACTAATTTTAGAAGGAAGTTTGGAAAGAACTGGGGGACCTGAGAGAGCTGGGAGGCTAGAGTAATTTGATGATAATATCTTACGTATTCCATTCTTTAAATGTAAAGGATTACTAAAAACACTTCAGTTCAAGCCATAAGCTCTTGGCAATTTCTAGCAAGTGTTTATTTGTTATTTTAGAATCCAATGGTTTATTTATCTAATCCCTAAATTTGGAGTCCCTGTGATGCTCTAGCATCTCCTGAAATTTAGTTATGTAGAAGTTGTTTTTACTTTGCAGATAGTGAAGTTTCAAGTGCTACTATCAGGGTGATTATCCTAATCTACTATTTCCATAAATATGGGCTTCAGGATAATATTTCTTTTAAGTGTTAATTTACTAACATGTATTCATATCATATAATCAAAAGTCCAGTATGTTGCTGTCATACTGACAAAATGAAATTCAGTATTTGAAAAATCCCAAGTAAAACCACTTGCATGTAAAAGAAAAGGTACATTTCCAAACTAGTACTTCCAAATTAATAATTGCCTTATAAAGAATCATTGCTCTTTAAAGAAACAGAAAATCATTCAGAGTGTCTGAGTAAAGTGTAGAAAGTTTACTACATACAACTTATTAAATTAATTATATTTCTATCAGCAAGATTAAAAAATGAATTTCAGGAAAACTCCCATTACAAAAACATCAAATAGCTCAAAGGAATACATTTAATAAAAGTTGTACAAATCTTCTATCTAAATTTTAGTGTTTTCAAACTAAAATCATTATTAAGAAAAATTAAAGAACATCAAAATAACATGTTCATAGATGGCACAACTCAATACTGCTATGATACAATTCTTCTGAAAATTATCTACAGATTTAATGTGTATCAGTCAGCATCTCAGCAGAAAATTATTGAAAATTAACAAAGCAATTCCAAAATGCAAAATGGAAAGCAAGAGATCAAACATTTTCAAGGAAAACTTGAAAAAGTGTAACAAATTTAGAACACTTACACTACAGCCTATTGCAAACTAATTAAAACAACAGTTTTACACTCTTTTGTCCATCTAATTCTCAGTCTACTTAAAATCTGACCTAGCCTTTTGTTGGCCCCAAATAATTTCAAGTACATTAATTCTATATTTTCCATTGTAGAATTGATTACCCTTTGCATATTTTCATTATTTGTAATATTTAAATATTCTATAAAGATTTTAAAGTAGAAAACTATTATATGTACCACATCTCATTGACTATATTGAACAAATATTAATATATATTAAGTAATATTTATTTTAATATTAACATTATATTCTAATAAACATCATTTACATGTAATCACTATGCCTGTCCATATCTATCTGCATATATACATGTGTATGTATGTGTCTATATATACTAATGAGAAGAGCGTAAAGATGACAGTAAACAATCTATAATGCATGATTGACTACCAAAGAATTATCTAACTCAAAATGACCCTGATACACACATACACAGATATATGTATTAATGCACGTGTGTGAATATATATATGTGTGTGTGTAAGTATAAATTCTCCAGTCTCATTCCTTTCTCCCTCACCTGCCTGAAATAGCTATGTTCTTGAAGTTAATGTGTACATTTATTAGTTTGAAATACTTATCTTCTTTTCTGGATCGTGAGTCCCTTGAGGGCTGAGATTGTACCTAGTCAAGTCTTTGGTGTACTACAGTATTTAACACAATAAATTCCATGCCTAGATACTTTATATATATGTATATGTATTTTTTTGTCTAGTTGATTAAAATTTTTTGAAATATGTAGATATTTTTCAGTATTTCATTTTAACTTATTTACTGGCATTTTTGCTCAATCTCTGTGTTATTTTATTCATGCTCTAAAAAACTGCATTATGCATTACCTTTCACAATCTACTTAAAGTTAACATTGTGCCACTTCAAGATGCAGAAGACTTGCAACCTTTGATCATCCCATGGTAATTTATAATTAGTTTTTCAGATAGGTTACATCTACATACATCAACACCTCTATCAACATTTGCTTTAAACTGTCATGCATAAATTAAATAACTTAAAAAATATATTTTATGTTTACACTGATATTTATCATCCTATTTCTCTTTCTTCTTGAAGATACAGGTTTCCCTTCAGTGTTATTTCTCTTCAGCCTGACTAACTTTCATTAATTTTTATAGATCATATATCCTGAAACTCAGTTCTCCCAGTTTTCCTTTATTTGTGAATCTTTTTATTTCATTTTCACTCACAGGTACTTGTCTTGTCGAATATTTGATTCCTGTTCAACGTAGTAAAATGGAAACCCCTCAAAAGTTTTTTATAACCCACTAATTGCTTGTTTAAAGATGCTTATTTCTTTTGGGATATAAGATCACTGAGAGTAAGGTAGAGTCTACTTTACCTCCATATCTCTATTGCTTAGCATAGTGCCTGATAATTATGTGAAACTCAAAAAATAATTTGCTGAACATGTCAATGAATGAGACTTAGAAAAAAACAAACGTCTAACCCCAAGGCCTGGAATATTTCTACTAAGCTATTTTGTGGTTATTTAGGATTTTACCAAAAACTTGCGTTATTTGCTAGAATATAAAACACACAAACACACACATGCACAAACACAAAGGGATTTCTTCAAGTGGTTCTTCTACAGTGTTTCTGCATGGTAAATTTTTCAATTCACCCTTTCTGCCGTCATCTTGACCTGACAGCCTTACTATCACCTTTACTGAGTCATAGGCCATTGAGCATGCATTTTTATCTTTTCTTTTCCTTCTATAACTCCTGCTATTAAATTCTCACTGCCAAAGAATCATCTTTCCATATTTTATCATACTGAATTGTACAAAAATTCTTAAATAGAAGAGGAGGGTTAGTATTCCTTAGATAGCTATTTGTTGTCAAATGCTTTACTCAGTATTTTCTTATTTCTCACAATCCTATAGAACTACCATATTTATATCCATTATAGATGGTGAAGTTGAGGCTAAAAGGCTTTAGTATCAGAGGTCTGCTGAGTATCAGTTATGATTTGAAGCCACAAATGCCTGCCTTCTAAGCTTGCTTCAGTTCATCATTCTATGTGGTTGCTGTTAGGAAAAAGAGCTGTGCCTAAGAATATTTACTGTAAATTTACTACAGATCTTAAATAAAATTAGATCAATTGAGAAATTAGGGACTTCATCTCAAATAAAAGGACTATAATGTGAACTGAAGCCCAAGGACCCCTTGGAAGAAAAGAATTATGGGAATTGAGACTCAGATGAAATCTACAGGGGAATCACAAGAAACTGTGATTTTTTTGTTGTTTTTGTTGGTGCCCTTCTTTCTACACTTTTACATCTGTTTGGAATCTTGTTTCATCTGGTGTTTTTTTTCTTTCTTCTCTTATTCTGGCTCTTTTCTGTCTTACAATAATGGACTTATGTCCCTCCACTTAAGAAAAAAACATCTGGCTAGTGATATATTCTTAGCTGCTGTCTATTATTGCATTATTATTTCATTGTCAAACATTTCAGAAGGCTAATTATTTGCATGTGTGCCTCAAACATTCAAATTTTGAGTTCAAACTCTTTTCCTTTTTCCAAGACTTCTTCTCCTTTTTCTGAGATTGTAAGACTCTTATGAAATTCATCCAGAGCCTAACAATCACAATCACTAAATCAAATTTTCTTTTCCATTCCTTTCAACAATTCAATAAGATATTATGTTAACACTAATATTTTTATTCAAAAATATTTAGTTCATGGGCTGCTCTGTCATAATCTTTCCTGGATCTTATATCTCTCAGATTTTTACTTTACTAGCTTCTTCTTGGGTACTTCTTTTTCCTCCCACTCTTGTAAGGTGGCCATTTTGTACTCCCATGTGCCAAGTTTTTTTCCATTTTTTTCCCCTCTTTTACACAGATCCCTTCTACTCCTGTGCTTCCCATTGCTTCTACACTCTAAATGATCCTGAGACGCATCCATAATTCTGATCAATGAAGCAATACATAATGAACCCTCACTGACTTTCTTTTCACTCCAGAATCCATAACTTTGAACCTGACTCTAAATCTCAATCTCTAGTTTCACATTGCAATGAACATTGCCCTACATGTCTTTTGAAGAGTTCAAATAAAATATAACTTAAACAAGACTTATCTTCCTTTCCCCTAAACCTTTTTTTAACATATCGATTTTCTTGATGACAAGATAGTAATATTCTCCATCAAGGCTTGAAACCTCTGACTTATTTTTGGTTTATTTTACTCCTTTGACATTTCTACCTTCACTTTAGAGACATTCTTATTTACATTTATTCCTGAGATGTCACATCCCCTACATCAGATGCAGTGGGGTATAGCTCTTCAGAGGCAGAGGTTGGGGGTTGACTATCTGGTCTCAGATGCTGTTTGCACTACTTTTAGATACAAAATCACTTAATATAAATAATTGGAATAAAGCATTTAATAGACTAGCTGAAAAATCAAATAAATTAAGTTATATGAAGTACTTGGCAGGACACAATGGATGTTAGATTTTATTATTGGTCAGGTAATTTTATTAGTTGTCATATAGGTTTTCTATTGTCCTCCTAAATGAGATTCTGGCCTACAGACTTTTACCTACACCAATTTATTCCATATTTCATATGTTTTTAGAGAGGAATAATTATTTTCCACTCCTGAAAATTTTTTTACATGTACTTGCAGTCTTCCTTCACTTATCTTACTCTTGCTCTGTGTAGGTGGTATGATATCTCGTTGGTAAATGAGCAGATAGGTCTATTTTGCTAGACTCAGATGAACCACTCTTTTGGAACAAGTTGACAACTAGCCTACCTAGGTTAAGTGTTCTGAAACTGGCTAGGTATATGGTGCTACTTCTGACGTTCAATTAGCAGATCCATTACGTTCTTACACTGAGCTCTAATCTAGTGCTATCAGTAATAATGATCCTATTCCAATCAGTATCTACAACTCCATTGTTTTGTTTCTCAAAAGTTGAGAAAATCAGTGTCCTCTTCTGAGGAACTCACTTAGAGAAACTCACATATAGGAGTAGCACTTTTACTACCAAATGACAATGAGCACTACCAATGCCCATTCTCATCTTGCCATTCAAAAGAAAAATAAAGGCTTTGTTTAGTCATTCCATTAACAAATATGAGCTAAAGAGGAGGATTGAGTGGCTGGTGAGGTGACAGCATCTAAATAATATTCTGGTGCATGTTGGAAGAGAGATGATATATAACCACTCGGCTGGCCTAATGTTCATCCTCACAGATCCTTCAATCTAGGGCTGACAATCTTATAGAGTCTGTATAATGCTGAACTTTGTCACATGAGACAAATCAGATAGATGTGGAGCCTTTCTTTTGTGCCTCTTGCATTTAGGTTGTAAAGCTCCCATCAAATTTATCACATACTTCCCTGTATTATAATCGTTAGAGTTTTCAACATAGCTATGCAACAAGAGAGAGGCTTCTTGATCAGCAGTACTATATTTCAAATAGCTGTACAAACAGCTATTACACCAAGAGGAATGTCAATAAATATTTGATGAACGAACTAATGTATAGCAGTAGAAATAGCATTATCCTTTTAATCAAACAGACACGAGCTTAATATTAGCTTCCTCCCTCACTAAGCAGTTTTCTTTCTCATATATAAAATTGGAGTAATAATACAGAACTGACATGAGAATTACATAAAATAATATATATTAACACACAAATCACAGTACCTGGTGGATAATAGATATCATTACATGTTAATATGTTTACATATTGTCTAAATACTGGGTGAATACCTATAATTTGTGAGACTATTCTCTGTCATGCAAAGCACAGGAGTGTGTTGATTTTCATGACCAATTCTGAATTGTCCAGAGTTAAAACTTGGGGGACCTATTTTGATATTGACATTATATTTTCTCTCTAGTGTCTACTTTGTACCAGTTAATATCTGGTGCTGCACAAATTGCACATTGGAATTATTGGTTTATCAAAGAATTGAGAATGGCTGACAAGTGCCCAAATGACTATGTAATGAAGACTGCGTTAGAAGATATGTCACTGCGTAGCAATGATGACCTTTAGTGAGGCAGTAGGGGATGCTCAGTGTGTTCTCAAATCTCACTAACAAGATGACATTATTTAGATTTTTATTTCAGTTGCTTAGTTACCAGTCTCTGTAAATCTTTTTTCTGTTTCATCTAAGAGTTTTTTTTTTTTTTTTAAGGAAATAGCAACAGTTTTATATTTTTCTTAAAAATAGCACTCACACATATGGCTTGAAAGAAGAAATCTCTCTTCTTAGGGAAGAAAAGGGGGATTGTAGGTGATTGGAATGGGCAATAATGTCTAAAAAGATTTCCGAGTAAGGAAAAGCTGATAGTGACAGACATTGTTGGAAGAGACATGAGGCAACCTTAAAATGGGAATTAACCAGCAAGAGAACATGACTGGAAATATCCTAATGTCACTACGAACAAAGCTGGAGTTATTTTATAACTAATACAAGATTTAAACTTCTATTTGAGGCACTTTATTTTGACCCCCCCCCTTTTTTTTTCTGATGTTTGTTAAATTTTATTTTCCTAATTGACTTGCCTGGAAAATTGGTAAAGAGATTTCTAGCTTCTAAGAATCCATTAAGTCATGTTGTGTCCATGGACGTTAGAAATAACTCAATTAAGGCCGGGTGTCGTGGTTCACGCCTGTAATCCCAGGACTTTGGGAGGCCGAGATGACCTGACTTTAGGTCAGGAGTTTGAGACCAGCCTGGTCAACATGTGAAAGCCCGTCTCTAGTAAACATACAAAAATTATCTGGGCATGGTGCATGCACTTGTAATCGCAGCTACTCAGGAGGTTGAGGCAGGAGAATCACCTGAACCCAGGAAGTGTAGGCTGCAGTGAGCCAAGATCGCTCCACTGTACTGCAGCCTGGGTGACAGAGCGAGACTCGAAAGGGAAGGGAAGGGAAGGGAAGGGAAGGGAAAAGAAGGGGAGCGTAGGGGAGAGGAAGGGAAGGGAACTCAATACCTTTGACTTTAGTTTTTACTCTGAATCTAAGATTGAAATTAAAAGAAATGGTATATCTTCCTGTTTCATTACGGTAAACTTTACATACAAATTACCAAGTTAACTATTTTTAAGTGTACAGTTAAATTACATTAAATACATTCATATTCCTGTGCAACCATCACCACCACCCATCCCTGAACTCTTTTATGAAAATTTGTACCTCTTAATCAATAAATTCCCATTCCCTTTCCCCAACAGTCCTTGGCAACCACCATTTTACTTTTTCTTTCTGTAATTTTGACTATTCTAACTACCTCACAGAAATAAAATAATACAGTATCTATCAGTTTGTGATAAGTTTATTTCATTTATCATGATTTCCTCAAAGTTTATCTATGTTGGAGCATTTGGCAGAATTTTCTTCCATTTTAAGGCCAAATAATCCTACATTGTATGTATATATTACGTTTTGCCTATCTGTTCATCTGTGGTTGGAGACATTGGTTGCTTCCACATATTAGCAATTCTGAATAATGCTGCTCTGAACATGGGTGTACAAATATCTCTTCAGGATCCTTCTTTCAGTTCTTTTGAATATACCTAGATATTGTAATTCTATTTTTATTTTCTTGAGGAATTACCAAACTTTCCCGAGTGACTGTACCATATACATTGCCAACAGTACACAAAGGTTTCAATTTCTACACATACTCGCTAACACCTGTTATTATTTTTTTAAAAATATATAGTTATCCTAGTATAGAACTATATTGGTATGTGAGGAGGTAATATCTCACTTTGGTTTTCATTTGCATTTCCACAATGATTCGTGATATTAAGCATTTTTTCATATGATATTATTAGTCATTTGTATATCTTTGTGGAGAAAAGTCTATCCAAGTTCTTGGCCTATGTTTGAATCTGATTATTTGATGGTTTTTTTGTTTTGTTGTTGTTGTTGAGTTTTAGGAGTTCTCTATATATTCTGGATATTAATCAATTTTCATATGTGATTTGTGAATATTTTCTTCCATTCTGGGTTTGCTTGTTTACTTTGTTTATAGTGGTTTTGAGTCACAATTTTTAAAAATTAATGAAGTCCTATTTTTCTACTTTTGTTGTTGTTGTTGCTTGTGTCTTTGGTATCATATCTAAGAAAGCATTGCCAAATCCAGTGTTGTGAAGTTTTTGCCCTAGAAGTTTTCTTCTAAAAGTTGCATTTTTAGTCTAACACTTAGGTATTTGATCCATGTTAAGTTTGTATATGGTATTAGGTAAGGGTTTGACTTCATCCATTTGTGTGTGGATATTCAGTTTTCTCAGTACCATTTGTTGAAATAAGATTCCTCTCTGCATTGTATGGTCTTGGCACCCCAATTAAAAATAATTACCATATATGTGAAAGTTTCTAGTATCTCTATTTCATTTTGTTGGTCTATATATCTGTCTTTATGTCAATATCAAATAATTGGGATTACTGAAGATTTGTAGTACACTTTGATGTCATGAATTGTGAGTCTTTAAGCTTTGTTTCTCTTTTTCAAGAATGTTTTTACCACTTTGGATCCTTTGAGATTCCATATGAATTTTTGGAAGGGTTTTCCTATTTCTGAGAAAAAACCATCATGGGAGTTTAATAGAGATTGCAGTGAATCTGTAGATTGCTCTGGGTAGTATTAACTTGTTTATATTAAGTCTTCCAGTTAATAAACATGGGATGTTTCTCCATTTATGTCCTTTAAAAATTTATTTCAGCAATATTTTGTAGTTTTCATGGTACAACTCTTTATTTCTTTAATTCCTAAGTATTTTAATCTATTTGATGCTATCATAATAGAATTACTTTTTAAATTTCCTATTCAAATTATTCATTGTTCATGTATAAAGTGTAATTTTGTGTGTTGACTTTTATCCTATTTTAAATTCGTATATCAATTTTAATGTATTTTCTGTAGAATCTTTAGTTTTCTACATACAATACCATATCACATATGAATGGATATAATTTTATCATTTTTCCCCCTAATTTCAATGTTTTTTATTTCTTTTTCTTGTCTAATTAGTCAGGCTAAAACTTCCAGTACTATGTTGGATGACAGTGTGAAAGTGGGCATTCTGGCCTTTTTTCTGCTTTTAGAAGATAAGCTTTAGTCATTTACCATTGAATATGATGTTCATTTTTTTATGTAAATGGAGGTTTTCTTATGTTGAATTAGTTTATTTCTATTCCTAGTTTGATGAGTGCTTTTTATCATAAAAAAGTGTTGAATTTCTTTAAGTGTTTTTTTTTTTTTCTGCATCTTTTGAGATAATCATGTGTTTTTTCCCCTTTAACTCTGTTAATATGGTGTATTACATGTATAGATTTTTTTCTGTGTTGAACAATCCTTGTATTCCAGGAATAAATCTCACTTGCTCTTGCTGAGATTTTAATATGCTGCTGAATTAAGTTTCCTAGTATTTTGATGAGAATTTTTGCATTAATATTCACTAGAGAAATTGGTCCGTAATTTTCTTGTGGTGTTCTGGTCTGGCTTTGGGATTCAGGTCATGCTGGCCTCACTAAACGAATTAGAAAATATTTCTCTTCAATTTTTTGAAAGAGTTTGAGGAAAATGGGTTTTAGGTTTTGTTTTGTTTGTTTGCTTTTTTTGTTTTAATGTTTAGTAGAATTCACCAGTGTAGCCATCAGGTCTAGGACTTGACTTTACTGGGAGATTTTGATTACAGATGCAGCTTCCTTACTAGCTACAGGTCTATTCAGATGATCTCATTTTTGTGATTTAGTCTTGGTAGGTTTTACATGTCTAGAAATGTGGACATTTGATCTAGGTTATCCAATTTGTTGTCACAAATTCATAGCACATTTAAAAAACTCATAATATTTATGGTGCTTTCTGTTTTATGATCTTCCCAGTGCCCTCTAGAAGTTTTAAGATTTTAAAGTCAAGATTTAAATGGAGAAGAAAGAGACCATCATGAGAAAAAGAATAGAGCACAAGAAATGAGGTGGAAGATAAAGATAAAATGTAAAGTAGGGTGGATCTGAGCAGTGATTAAGAGCTTACTCTAGAGAAGGACTTCCTGGGTTTGAAATCTGGCCACCTGCTAGCTTTTTGACACTGAACCAGTAACTTTTATCTCTAATTTTCAGTTTATTTTGTCTGTAAAATAAAATAATAATGATGATATTTATCTCACATTATTAAGTGGATTAAATATACTAGTACTTAAAAGGAATTAGAATTATAAGTGGGACATTGCATATCTTAATAAATATTAGCAACTAATAGTTATTCTAGGGGAATCTACATTAACTAAATAATTTATAATAAAGATTAAGGCATTTACCAGTATAGAACATGTATTAACATTTTAGGAAAGAAGGCTGCACAAAACTCCAGAAGACATCTTCTACAAAGATGCTGTCACAACATGAGAAATGAATAGAACTACAGCAGCCCTGCTCAAAAGGTATAGCTGAGAAAGAAACAGGAAGAGAACTTCAACACAAAAGGAAAAGAAGCCTAAGAATAAAAAAATCATAGCCTTACATCTGACTATACCTTAGAACAGCTTTCTGACCTTGGTCATCCTGTCCTTTCACCACTGTGAATATTGCCCTGTTATCTATAAAATTTAGGACATGGCCAACATTATCTCAAAAACTTCATCATCGTTAGTATTCTCTGAGGATCACCTGCCTTTTTCGCGACACACCCTTTTAGTAAAGTGAATTTTTATTGCAGATTAATTGTCCATTTATTTTTGTTCCAGATACTGTTTGATGTGCTTAGAATTTGTCAGTGAATAAGGCAGACAAAATTTGTGATAATATAGAACTTTCACTCTAGGAGAAGTTTTCATTGTTCTCATCAGTTTCTTAACCCCCCTACAATATTTTATGATTTTGGCATGTAACTTATTCAATGGCTTCCTTTGTTGTATCATGTTCCATTTTAACCATTGCTTTTAGTTCTCTAAGTGAAAGTGAAAGTTAAACTGAGAATGATGTAGTTTCACACATTTGACCCTCACTATTAATAGTTAAGAGCAAAATAAAGAAAAGAACTGTATAATCTCTTAGTTGCAGCAGAGAACTCTGTTGTCAATCAATAAAGGTTCCTCTTCCGTAATAAAGAAAGTATCAAGTTGTAGCTGGGTACAGGGCTCCAGGGTTATTGGAAAATGTATTTCTACATTTCATACATTGTCATTACTATTGCCTTGTGAATAAGTTCTGGACAAAGGAAAAGAAACAAATGATAAGTACCACTTCTGGGTCATGATGTTCAAACAAAGATACATGAACTACCCTTGCTCATTATTTCTTCCTGTTGGTTGGCAATGACATAAGCCAAATCTGCATCTTAGATTATAAAGAGAAAAACCATGTGTTGAAGATAGCATAGCTGCTCTCACATGTTCAATAACTGAATAAATTTATATCCTACTTACATCATTGTATTTTGGGGCCTGTCTGTTATAGCAGCTTTATTTTTACCCTACATACCAGACTACTAAAACTTACCATGGCAAAAAACCAAAAACAGAAACAAAATAATAGTGTTGAAAACTTAAGCCACTGAAGTCTTTGTCTCTTAGTTACTCTCTTATCCTGGATCATCTAGAACATTACACAATGTTTTATTTTTTTTTTCTTTCTGAAATTCTAGTTGGGCTTCATACTGAGATTCTTTGATCAATGTTTATCAAGAGCCTATGTGTCAGACATTGCTTGGAGATTATACTTAAGTGGGTGAGACAATCAGTAGAAACATAAAGTAAGAAATATAAGATATTAATGGTGACAAATTTGATAATGGAAGAGAAGGCATATGCGGCCTTATCAAGAAGAAAAAATAAAAATAGTTCACTGAATATAGGGCATGAGAAGGAAGAGTTAAGAACAGAGTCGAAGTTTTCTGGATGAGCACATAGAAGGATAAAGTTACCATTAACTAAGATAGAGAAGACTATAAGAGGAGCACAAATGGGATGGAGGAAGAGACTGTACAACCTGTCAGATATCCAAGTAAAGAATGTCAAGTAGGCAGTTCAACATACATGTGGGTTTCAGAGGATAAGTAGCAGGTTACAAAAATGTGCCTGTTGATGGCACATAGATAATTTTAAGCCATATAATTTTATCAGATTAGGAAGGGAATAAATGTAGGTAGAAAAAATAAGATGTTCAAGGACTGAAGTGGAGTATGCCAACATGAAGGAGTCAGAGAGATGTGGAAGAACCAGCAAAAGGAGAATAAGAGGGAGTAGAAGAAAAGCAGAGAATGTGGTATCCTGGAAGAGGAGCAACAGGAAGGTGGAAAAAAGATGAAACTGTAATTATATTATCAGATGCTGTTTGACAGAGCAACAATAGAACTTAACATTACCATTGAATCTAGCAATCCAGTATTCATTGGAGGCCTTGATAGAAGAAATTTTAACAGAGTTGGGGGAGCAAAGCCTGACTGAAATAGAGAGTAAGAGAAAAGCAATGGAAGTTATGACAGATAACTTGCTCAAATAATTAGCTACAAGGGGAAGGAGAGAAATAATACTGTATTTGGAGAATAAAGTCTTTCCAGAGAGGTTTTTGTTTGTACTGTTAATGGTTTATACACGTGTTCAAATAAGAAACTGTTTTAACACGGATAGGAGTCATGCAGTAGTGACAAAAACTATATTGTCAAACCTAGAGCACAAATAGAGGAAGTAGCCTTCAATAAAAGCATGGGTAGCCCATCCTGATGTGGAAAAAAGGTGAAGCATGTGGGCTCAGATGTAGGTGGCTGAGTTTATTTAGTAGAAGCTTGATTATATGTTCCTCTGATAGTTTCTGTCCCTTCAGTGAAATATAAGTAGAGGCATCTGTGAAGTGGCGATAGTGATAGATGGAGAGGAAGTAGTGATGTCTTAATTTGTTTGGCATTTTTGTTTTTGCTTTTTTGATTTCATTATAAATATATTGATGCTGAGAAAATATATCATGTATTAATAGAAGTGAGATGTTTACGATGTGACTGATAATGTTCAAGACAACATCTATACCTTCCTAAAAGTCTTTAGATTCCAGTGTTCTCAGACTGAGAGGATGAGCTGGTATCAGATTTGGAAAAGCTGTCTCCTAAGACTATTGAAGGGTAGACATGCTAAGCAGAAAACATGGAAGAATAGTCAAGCACAGTCACATATTTACCAACACATAGAAATCTCCTCATCTTTATAGAGACAAGACAGAAAATAGCCAGCCACATGGTATTTAAAATTATTGAAAAAGTATGAGAGTTTTCAGAACATACAATTTCCCAACTAATAACAGCTTCATTCAATTTGTCAGGGACGAACTCTCATCTATCTCAGATGATAAAATATCACAGAAAGATTTCTAGGCAGAGAAAGGTTTCCATTTAAACAATAAACTCTAGACACTATTTCTAGGTAAATGACCTGAAATCTATTCTGTAATTATGACAAATAGGTGACAGCAGCACCGCACATCGAGCTCATCAGCACCCTGAATCTCCACCGGAGACAAAATTCAGAAGATCATTCATCATTTCAATTGTTTTAGCCACCATTTGCCAGCATTATTTTAACATTAACCTTTTTCACCTAATATCTTTCAACTGAGTTTTCTTTAAATAACTCGGAGAGGAGGTGACTAACTTCTTTCAATTTACATATTTGGTGGGAAGGTGGAGGCACATTTAAAGGAATACAAATTACACAAATTGTTATTCAAGCTGAAAGGTAAATAACCAATTAACACCCAAGAATTACTTGTGACTAGTGGATTTATTTTAGTAGAGGATAGAGATGACAACTACATCATATATTTTATGTGACACTCATATATGTTTGTGCCTATATGACATAAAAACTCCAATGTGGCATATAGAATACTGTATGCAAAAATCAACATAAATGTGGATGTAAGGGACAAAACCGAGTTAGTGATCATTCTTTTTCCCAAAGATAAAATTGCTTATTTTACCAAAATAAGAGAATCTTTCAATCCTTTCTCCTTTTCTTACTTGGGTGGGAAGAGTGTGGCATTTGATTAATGGAAGCATTTCCTGTGCCTTAAGGTATCTTTGGGGAGATAGTGGTTATCATATAGTACAGGTGCTCACTTGATGCCCTACCCTGGAATAGAAACCATGTGAGAGTAACAGAGACTCTAAGTGTGCAATCTTTTGGCCCAGGGTATCAATCTTACAGCCCAGGGGTCAGCAAACTTTTTCTGTAAAGGGATATATAGTAAATATTTTAAGTTAACCTTAGGAGATAAGGAACAGGCAATAAAACAAAGGTCCTTTAATTTATTTCATACAAAGTGAGCGTTTGCATGAAAATGTGGGATCTTTATCAGCACTGAATGCAATATGTATCAAGGTGGTGAAGGGTTATTGGAGATTCCAACACTGAGGATAACAGCTATCCATCACTGGATTCATGCCTATCTGGAACTTTGTGATGGGTCTTAGGAGAGCATGCACAGGACATCAATTAGCTGTTGAACTCAGAATCTCTTGGGGAAGACAAAATCTGAGGGAGAAAATACCTGTGATCCTAGGCTTCTGATGTCTTTTGTGTCTCTGTTGTAAGGAAGAGGCTTAAAATACAGATGTTTCTAATATAATGCCATGTATGCGTATGTTCTGGAAAAGCATAGCACAGTAAAAATCGCAGGGTTTATTGGAAAAATAGGGTAGAATTAAACCATAAAATAAAAACTTTATGAAACTTTGTAACCATAGCACTGGAAAAAACTATTAAAGATAAAAACAAACCTCAACCAAAATCCTAACACAGTTAAATGTCTACTGTCATCAACATCGTTATGACAAAATCTCAACCAGCTGATCTTTGCATCTTTAGACGGGGACTTGTGCGTCTTCCGTAAAAATGAGGCCCTTGAGGTCATTTGCTTACAAGAAAGTAAGTTTCTTCAAAACTAAATATCTAATCTACAGTGCAGACTTCTTCACATTCAATTAACTTAAATCTGAGGGAAATACCTTTGCAGCTCCTGCATCTGTATTCCCAAGTTTTCATATAATTTAGCACGATGGAAGGCATGGCAGTTTTTCAAGCCACGAAAACAATTTTATTAGTTTTCTATTGCCATGTGACAAATTATCATAAACTTCGGTACTTAAAGCAATACACATTTATTATCTTACAATTTCTGTGGATTTGGAGTCTGCATGGCTTAGTTGGCTCTTTTGTTCCTGGCCTCCGAAAACTGCAATCAAGGTGTCAGCCAGACTATTCTCCTTTCTGGAGCTTAGAGTCCCTTCCAAGCTCACACAGTTATTGCCAGAATTCAGTTCGTTGCAATTGGAGGACTGAGACCCCAAACCCCACTCCTTGCTAACTGTCACTGAGGGCTCTCTTAGCTTCCAGAGACCCCACAGTCCTTTGCCGTGTGTCCTTCTCATAGCCCCTCTCACATCATGGCAGCTTACTTCTCCAAGGCCAGCAGGATAATCTCTACTCCTTATGGTCTTAAGGAATGTAATCATTGGAGCTACTAACCCACCACTTTGTCATATTATACTTGTTTGAAGCAACTCATAGTTTTTAGCCACATCCAAGAAGAGGGGATTATATAAAGATGCAATTCATTGGGGATCTTGTTACGATGTGTGTGCCACATCAACTGAAAAAAAAAAATTTCTGTAGGACTTCCCTTTTTAAAAATGTGTCTTTACATATTGTTAAAGCTGTCTTTTTACATGTGAGGAAACACGCCCAGATGCTGCAAATCATTAATGCATTGGGAAAACCTTCTATGAACTTACCTATTTTCATCTTGTAATAACATCACTCCTCTCTTTACCAGTTGAATGTGAGGAAATCTGGGTTGAAAAAAATGAGTTTCAGCAAAGCAGTTGTAGTTTTCTTTGTTTTTAAAATGGCCTCCAAATCTTAACAGGGTGGGTGAAAAAATACTGAACAACTAGAAGGCAGTGGGGCACTGCTGATTTGGGTAGCATGGAGTAAAATACAGCTCAAGCTTCTGTGGTTGGATCATTTGAAACTCCAGTTGTTATAAGGATGGGTAGAGGTATAGGGGCTGAAAAGACACACTGAAGGATGCAAAATCATAAAATTGATAAGAATAAGAAAATATTAAATGTAATGTATCATTTTTCAGGAGAAAATTCCCGATCATTTCCAAAAGGGAGAAGAGATTTTTTGATCCTCTTGTGCTAGTAAGGAGATGTATTTTTTTCTAACTCCTACAGCCCTTTGTAGATTCTTGCTTTGTGCTGGTATCTCAATTCCAGTATCACTCCTGAGGTAATCCCCAGGCCTTGTTTCCTGTCTTTCCATTGGCACTGAAACCTAAACCCAAATTTGACAGAGGCAAAGGACCCACTTGTCATTCTTCCCTTCCTCTCCATCCCCATGGCAGAAGACGGGATGCTTGTAACTATGGTTTCAGTGTCCTCTTCATTTCAGCACCTGCTGATTTATTTTTCATTCTTGAGTGCTCTTTTGTGCATTTAAGATATGTTTTGTTACTTTTCCCCAGTCTTTCTAGATTTTTGTACCGGAAGTGTATTCAGCTCATCATAGTGAAAACTTTGTTTTTCTCTTTAATACATGCCCAATTAAAATTACATTTTAGCTCTGTGATTCATGAGGTGTAGTTCCTTGCATTTGTTTGATCTACTGATTTTTAATATTAGTGGATTTCTTCAATTGCTTTGTAAGTTTCTGCAGTCTCCCCTTCAGCTGGAATTAATCTTCAGGTTATTTTACTGGGTTATGGAAAACGTTCCTGTGGGTTACTTATGAGATCTCCTCTACGGGAGCTCTATATATTTCACTTGCTCAGGATTTACTTTCAGTTAGTTTCTTGGATTAACAATTGAGATTAGCACTCCATATGCAAACCTAGCTTAGGCTTGATGTTTCCTAGCCCTAATGAGAGTCTAGTCATCTTATTATCTGAGGCTTTCCTTGTAGCAGCTACTGCAGCTGCTGTTGTCTTCTTTTTGGCATTTGAGAGGGAAGAAGATTATTACCTACTCTCCACTACACAGGATTTTCTTGTGGATATTTCATCCCAGATTCAAAGTATATATCTCTTTGCAATAATCTACATTTCTTTTGGCTTCATTTCCAATTTTTTGCTGAGGCTTAGAAGTCCATCTGCACTACTGGTACACTGGAAATTCATACTAACATTGGCAATTATCTGAATCTCTTATAAATATTTCTTGTTATATTTAATGTATCATTTGTATGTATAAAAACCAGGAGGGAGGCAGAGGCTTCTTGTTCAGCTCGGTTTGTATACTAACCAGAAATCAAGAGATCATGAATACGGCCAGGCAAATATAAGAAACTACAAAGGTGGCTCCAAAGCAGACTTGGACTTTGCTTTCAAGTAGATTTTTGTAAATAGTGGCACTCATCTATTCTAAAGCAACATCTGAACAGCCCCCAAAGCCAACAATGTGGACACACGCCATTATTAAAGGTATAAGAAAGCTGTAGAAGCAAAGAAAATTGGATAAACTAAAATTATAGACAAGAAGGAACTTTCCTAGGCCAGCTGAAATAACAGATTTGCCAAATCTGGAAATAGGTAGAGAATCTATCTGGTAATACTGTGACTCTGCTATGAAAACAAGGAATCAGTTGAGTTTTGACAGCTACATGGGCTAGCATGGCAGATTGGAACCTGGAAGACCATCGGTTTTCTTCAGATAACTGTTTTCAGGGGGAACAGGGGCACCATGGGATACTGGAGACCTAGAATATGTATGCAAATGTCTTTCTCAATCTCCCAGTATGAACACAAAGTCTCAATAGAGGGAGGGGCTAAACAAACATATCACAGGTGTTTCCCTAGAGAGAGAAAACAAGAGGTGAAATGAGGCTAGATAAACACTCATCTTAACCTCCATCTGCTTCCATTCCAGAATGAATGGATGTGAGCAGCTACCAATCCTGTCTGTCTAGCAGAGAAAAAGGTAAACTCTCTGAGGATAATGAAGGGGGATTGGGATGATAATGATATTTTCTCTGAACAGAGTAAAATTAAGCTAGAAACCAATAATTCAAAGTAAGTTTAGAAAATACTAAATCACCTTTTGATCAAAGAAAAATTATTGAAGAATGAATTTAAATTGTGACTGAGATAAAATAAAAAATATGTATCAAAACTTAAGGGATACAGCTAAATTTCTAACTATAAATACATACATTGGAAAAAAATGGAAAACTAATGGTCAAAACTCTCAGGAAGTTGAAAAAATAAGTAAGAAATGTAAAACCAGAAATAAAAAAAATAGAAGGCAGAAATACAATAACATGTATAGTTTAGTAAAAAACAAACTTTAGCTGATTCCTTGAAAATTAATAAAATTTATAAGCTACTTGGAAAACTAATCAAGAAAAAAGAAAGATAATACAAATTTTCAATATTAGAAATGAAAAAGGAGATATCATGTTATGGATCTTTAATACATTAAAATGATAATAAGAATATATTATAAACAACTTTATACTTATTCAACAATTAATGAATGAAAAAAAACTTGGAAAAAACATTACTTACCATTATAGAAACACAAATAAATAGAAAATGTAAATATTCTTGTAACTCTTTAAAAAATAATTTAGAAACTTTTCTACAAAGTAAACTTTAAGACAGAGTAGCTACTCTGGTAAATTTTTCCAACTGTTTAAGAAACAAATGACACCAAATCTTCTTTCAGGAAACAGACAGAAAAACCACACTTCCACACTTATTTTATATAGCCAATGTATTGCAGACACAAGAAGCTGACAAGGAAATTACAGCCATCAAGAAAATTGTAGGCTGATATATCTCAGAAAAATAGATACAAATATGCTAAATAAAATATTATCAAATTATAATAAAACAACACAATATTACAAAAGCTATACATAAAAGTATATAATAACACAAGTGACATTTATTCCAGGAATTCAAGATTGATTTAACTTTTGAAAAGCAATCAGTGGAATTCACCACATTAACAGAATAAAGGAGAAATAAATAGAACCATCTTCATAGATGGAGAAACAGACTTTCATATTATTCAACACCAGTTCATAATAAAACTTCCAGCAAAGTGACAAAATTAAAATTAAAACATGAAAGTCCTCTTCATGCATCATCTCAGACCCTTGGAACTCCTCTTTATTCTGGTGGACTTGTAAGACACCATGTGGCTTTAGGTGTTTCCATAACACTTCAGTTGCCCCAAACCTCATTGACCTAAATTATCCCACAGGATCCTCCCAGCAACCATGAAACTTTGTCTAGTTCAGTTTAATAAAATTGAAAAAAATATATAAAATTATACAAAGAAACTTTATGAGAATCCACTTGTCACTAATGTGCCAGCATTGAAGTTCATGAGTTTTTTTTTTTTTTTTTAATCAATATAGGGAAAGAGGAAAGTGTAGAGCCAAAGAGATGAATACTTTAACAATAAAAATTTAAAAATTTTCTGATTTAAAATAATTATCAAGAAAATGAAAGGACAAATAATCCAACTTAAAACTGGATAAAGAATATGAATAAACATTTCTCCAAGAAGATGTATGAATGGCCAATAAGCACAAGAATAGAACTTCAACATCATTAGTCATCAGGGAAATGAAAATTAAAACCACGATGAGGCAACTTTTCAAACCCATTAGCACGGCTAGGATTAAAAAGATAATAACAAGTGTTGGCAACAATGTGGAGAAATCAGAACTGCTGGGGGAAATATAAAATGGTGTGTACACTAGAAAACAGTCTGGGAGTTCTTCAAATGACTAAACAAAGTCACCTTATGACCCAACAGTTGAATTCCTAGATACATATCAAAAAGAAATGAAAACATATATACACAGAAAAAATTGCATATGAATGTTTATAGGAGCATTATTTATAATAGCTAAAATGTAGAAAGAAGCCAGATGCCCATCTACTGATGAATGTGTAAACAAAAATGAGGTACATCAGTAGAATGAAATCGTATTCAGGCATTGGAAGGAACGGAGTACTTATACATGCTGCAACTTGGATGAACCCTGAAAACATTATGCTAACTAAAAGAAGCCAGTCAGAGGCCAGGCGCAGTGGCTCACACCTGTAATCCCAGCACTTTGGGAGGCCAAGGCGGGCGGATCACGAGGTCAGGAGATCGAGACCATCCTGGCTAACATGGTGAAACCCCACCTCTACTAAATATACAAAAAATTAGCCAGGTGAGGTGGCGGGCGCCTGTAGTCCCAGCTACTCAGGAGACTGAGGCAGAAGAATGACGTGAGGCGGAGCTTGCAGTGAGCCGAGATGGCACCACTGCACTCCAGCCTGGGCAACAGAGTGAGACTCCATCTCAAAAAAAAAAAAAAAAAGCCAGTCAGAAAAGTTCACACATGATATAATCTATTATGTAATTTGATTCATATGAATTTCCAGAATGGGGAAATCTATAAACATAGAAAATTGCTTAGTGGTTGCTAGGTCTGTGTGTTAGTCTGTTTTCATGCTGCTAATAAAGACATACTGACTGGGTGATTTATAAAGGAAAGAAGTTTAATCAACCCACAGGTCAGCATGGCTGGGGAGGCCTCAGGAAACACAATCATGGCAGAAGGGGAAGCAAATGCGTCCTTCACAAGGTGGCAGCAAGGAAAAGAAAGAGTGAAGTGGAGGGAGAGCCTCTATTAAACTATCAGATTTCATGAGAACTCACTCGGATATCATGAGAATAGTATAGGGAAACTGGAAACCACCCCCATGATTCAATTATCTCTATCTGGTCCTGCCCTTGACACATGGGGATTATTACAATTCAAGATGAGATTTTGGGTGAGGGACACAGCCAAACCATATCAGTCTGAGAGAAGATTGATAGCTAAAAGGTGATAGCTAAAAAGTTCTGTTTGACATGATGAAAATGTTCTATAAATGACTGTGGTTATGTTTCACATATCTGTATATGTAATAAAAACTTTTAAATGCATACTTTAGAGAATTGTGTATTACATAAATTATATCTCAACTGAGCTATTTAAAAAGGAATACTATATATATGAAATCTTAAAAAAAATCAAGAAGGATATTTAATTTGGAGGAAAAAAAAAAAGAATGAAGCAATACACTGAATGCTATTTAGTGTAAGGAGAATAGTCCCTGGCATCTGAAATAAAGAGTAATGTGAACTCTCCTGATCACTAGTTCTATGACTTTCACCACCAGAGGCTATTTTCTCATTTGCATAATAGGAGATATCATCAGCTACTTAAAGTTTTGGTATTAATTGAGAAAATGTGTGAATATCATTTGCACAATAGCTAGCACACAGCAAGCTCCCCAAAGATGTGTTAATTTCCAATTATACCTCTCTATTCTGTTATAGTTGTTATGGTATTATATGCACAGGAACAACAGTTTCTGCCAAATAGGGCCTAGGAATGTTTCTAAAGGGAAAACTCCGAGATGGGTTGAAGAATGCCAAGCAGTCTGCCATGACATAATGGCCAGGGTCAGGGGTCAAGCAGATAAAAAGTTGAGCAAAAATAGCTTATTTCTCCCATGGCACTGGGGTGATAGTGTGTGACAGGTATGCAAAGTTGTACATTTCAATTTTAGAGGCAAGCAAATAGATTTAGGGTGGTGAAGGATGAGATCAAGTTGACACAACTGGTATGAGACAGAGGTGAGGAATGACCACAGATCCACATCTGGAGCATCTTTAAAGTGAAAAATAGAACTTCAGTTTTTCTTCAAAGTTTCTGCAGGTAGAAACAGTTGTCATTCATGACCCAGAGCCCCCTGTTACTCAATTCAGGAGTTATTCCATTCCAGTTAAGATGAGTGGTCTTTCCCTCTGCGTTCTCCCATAGACATTGCTGCTGTTTCCTGGCTGATACAGTGACCCTCAGAGCAGGAACTGTGTCTAATCCAATATCCAGCAAGACAAAAATATTCATGATCAGGATAAAATTCAAGTAAAATGTATTCAATTGTAGAAGGTATAATAATAAATCTTGAGTGTTTTTGAGCCAAAAGCAGCTCCAAGATGTCTCAAAAAACAAATAATTAAAAAAAAAAAAAAAAAAAGGACTAGATGAGACTTCAGAAAATCAGGATTACTTCCAAATATTTGGGACCTAAAAAAGTAGTTTCTGATGCATTTAAAGAGGCAAGGAATGAAAAACAAGGGTTGGTATAAATATTTATTGGCATGTGTAATGCAAAGATTTCTTTTGCCATGGCATAATATTGTAATTCCCCTCCTGGGACTACTCAAAATACACAATTCTGGAGCAATTCCAAGAGAAGCTCCTTTATAATAAACAGCTGATGCCCCGTGCTTGCTTTTGTAAGAGCACCTAATGATAGTTCTTCAGTTTGTATCCCTCTCTATTGTCATAAAAACATATTTGAAACCATTTTGGGGTGAAATGTTCAAAGATGCCTAACATCTTGATGTGAACATATTTAAAAATCATTCACTGTAATACCCAATAATAATGAAATCCAAGCACAAGGTCACAGAAGTATGTGTACAAGCTTTCTGTAAGTTTATTTCACAGTTTCCAAACATATCCACAGATGAACAGTAGCAATAATTGTACTCAATGGAATATTAAAAGAACATTGTCCTTTATGTATTCCAGTACTGTCACTTCAAATATGCTATATGTATGCATTTTAAGAAAATTTGTAGATGTCTGCATTTGTGTGTGTATGTTTGTGTACGCTACATGTTAGGGGATGGGCTCTTTAGCTGTTCACTTTCTCTGACTGGTTCTATGTTATCATTTTTTCTTGCCACATCTTTATCCCTTTCTTCCACAGTCTGTTAGGCATAGCCTCCAGTACTTGAAAATAAATTATATTTTAAACATGTATTTGTATCTTACATTTTAATATTATATTTCAGTGGAATAGTATATTTATTTTATATTTAAATGTTAAATTGGGTTTCATCCATCACAGATGTATTGGTGCCTTTCCTAGTCCCTTTTCCTGGACCAATGTTCCCAGGGTTTCCAGTGTTCCCATTCCCTGCCCATTGTGTGTGGTGTGTGTGACTACTGGTAACTCACAGTCTGCTGCCTTTTAAGAATTGTCCACAGATAAATGGAGACACCCTACCCTGGTAGTTATGATCTTCATCCACCTGTGAAGCCAATGCCTGACTCATGGGGTATACCAGAGACTATCTCCCTTGTCAAAAGACAAAAAACAAACAAACAAACAAATAAAAACTTGTGATAAAGATTATACTCCAGAGTCCTTCATGGGTGAAGCCAAGGATAGACTCCATCTAAGACACCTTTAGCTTTGTCCTTTTGCTGTCTCTGTCCTCCTTCCTTCCCTTACAGATGTGTTTTTCTGAAAAGCAGCTCCTTCAATAAATCAGTTTGCACCCATGCTCCTGTCTCAGCCTCTGACTCTGGGAAAACTAACTTTAGTCACAATCTCTCTATATGACCATTTCTATCAACATGTATTTTAAAGTGCTTATTGAAACTTTATTCTAGGGCCAAGAACTGTAATAAAGAGGTTTCAGTCAGGTTTAATCAACGAAGAAAAAAAGGCAAAATAATTTTTGAAACAGATCAGAATACGTGAAATATTCAAGAAAAAATGAGAAACACCAGTTCAAGCAACATGAACTAGAAGAAAAGTGAGGGCCAGGGGTGGTGGCTCATGCCTGTAATCGCAGTAATTTGGGAGGTCGAGGCGGGTGGATCAGCAGGTGAGATTGAGACCATCCCGGCTAACACGGTGAAATCCCGTCTCTACTAAAAATACAAAAAATTAGCCGGGCACGGTGACGGGCACCTGTAGTCCCAGTTACTCGGGAGGCTGAGGCAGGAGAATGGCGTGAACCCGGGAGGCAGAGCTTGCAGTGAGCCGAGATCGCGCCACTGCACTCCAGCCTGGGCGACAGAGCGAGACTCCGTCTCAAAAAAAAAAAAAAAAAAAAAAAAGTCTGATTTACTTCCATGCCATCTGTTCCTCTCCAAGTGTGTTACTTGGTTTTGAAGGATATTACATATGCTCTCTCTCTCTTTCTTGAGACGAGTGTATGAACTTATTTCCAAGGGTGCCATGTTGTGCTAGAGTGAACAAAGAAAAATAGCTGAGACCCAGAACCAACAGAATTTCTTCTGCCATATTTTGTTGATCAAATCAAGTCTCAGGGCAGCTGAAATTCAAGGGATGGGGTGAAAGTCCACCTCTTAATGGGAAAATGATTATGCATATATAGGTCTTGCTGACATTCATCTTTGCAGAATTTAAAATATATATTAAAATCTATTTTAAAATTTTTATTTTAGTAGATGGTAAACAAATGAATTAGAGGACCCAGAAAAGATCAGTCTTTGAACACTATAGTAATTCATCCTAGAGGTAATGATACCTTTGTTTAGCATGGCGGGAGTACAGATGTACTGAAGTGAACCGATTGTAAAAATATTTAGCAAGTAGAATCAGCAGTACTTGAGAAAGTTTTAAATGCATTTGGTAAAAAGATAAGCATTTATTTAAAAAATATATATTATTTAAAACAATATTACATAAATGTAAACTTTTTCTCTTTGGCCCCAAATAATATTAGTGCATTGTTAATAGATGGAATTACACTGAATCACTCCATTCCTGGAGGAAACTATTAGATTTAGCAAAAATATAAATTAGTGTTGCTTTAAGAAGAAAATTGGAGAGTATCAATACAAAATGAAAATGCACATCCATATTGACCTATTAAGTTTACTTTTAGTCATATATCTCAGAGAAACACCATCCTCCACTTATACACAGAATAGAATGCATAAATGTGTTCTTGGGATGCTATCTATAATATAAAACCAAAGAAAATCACTTAAATATCCTTTAATAGAATATTGGAGAAATAAATTACTCTAGACTGACATGAAATATTCTTCAAGCATCAAAGGAAATACATTTATGTAAACTGTTGTGACAAATTTTGGAACCAGTGATATTTTAAATGAAAAAATAAGTTGCAAAATCTATATAGCATATATTTGCCTTTATGACAAATATTATTTATATACCCAATAGATGTTAGTAGAAGCTCATAAATGATATATGCTAAAAGAGTGTGACAAAGTTAAAAGAGGGATTTTATTTATTTTCTACCTTATATATTTTTAAAACTTATGAATAATAGAATTTGTAAACTTGAAAACAATGTAAAAGAAGAGAAAATTTCTAAGCATTTTAATTTAAAATAAAATTATTTTGTGAAATTTCTTAAGCATCCTGATGCATGCTCCTTGGATGTATTAACTATCCTTAGTCCAAACTTTATTTTCTCTAGTCTTTTAATAATGTTGTCCAAATCTTACATTAATGATTATAAAATTATTTCCTGTATGTATATTGCTGGTGACACAGGTGAAAAGTTGAATGATCTATTTGACTTTATGAACAGATTTAGTAAGCTAATATTCAGACTTGGAGTTCTCAAGTTTATTTCTATTTCAAGTTAATGAGATTATGTACCTGATAATTACTTGCATTCAGGGCTTCCTTCACCACTACTCAAAGCTAATTTAAAGGTATGAATTACTCTTCTTCTACTGTGAGACAGTAAGAAAGGTAGACCCTATTTTTTAAAAAGCACAGGAAGCTTTCTTTTTAAACACTTTCCAATTTATCCAGACATGTGTCAGTGGAAATTTAATTGTGCCCACTTGCTTTGTGAAAGTGGAGAGGCCACCTATTTATTTTATAGAAAATCATTCTTAAATGTTATTATGTGAATAGCGTCACACTAAGTTCTCATTTTAGATAGGAGTGCTGAACTCTATTAGTTAAGCGCATTTCATAAAAGAGTTAGAAATCTTTGGGGAAACACTAATCATCAAAAACTGTTACAAAAGATAACACTGGAATTTTGTAAGTTTATATATTATATCATCAGTAATTCTTGCCAAAGGAACATGTTTACCTATGTCACAAAATTTGGTCAGTAATGCTGAGTCTAGGCATCAGGTTCAACATTCTGAAAGTTTAAAAAGTCCGTATTGTTGATTACACCCTCATTTTAATAGGCATTTTTTATAAATTCTACTGTAGCTAGACTGTTTTGGCTAACAATATTTTTATGATTCAGGAATATATATTGTAACAATCCACTCAACAGGTTTGTTTATTATTAAGTGATTGATTATTTTAGGGATTGAGTATAAATGTTAAGATTAGTTTATTTTATTTTGTGAGACAGAAGAAAACAATGTCAAGCATAGTGACTCTCCTTTAGGACAAAGCAATTAAAAATAGAAGGAGGCATTAATCAAATGTTAAACCATGAGATTTTTAAAGTAAAGTCTGTATAAAGGAATAGAAATGAGTTGTTTATACAAGTATTCCCCCAAAGTAATTTATTAGGTTTTTATGGAAAATTATATGTGAAAGAGAGCTTCAGAAGTCCAATTTCTGTTACAAGAACTTGGATTAATAAAGTTAAACAGGGTATAAGAGATCCTTTAATGAAAGAGTACACAGTATGTGACTATTCCAAAATACTTGAAATGATTCAAGAAAGGGTAATGCCGAAACTCTATAAATGCAAAAATATTTTCTACAGAGGGTTATTCGAAAACAAAATTGAGATTCATAGGTAGATAAGTAGATATTTTAAATCAGAGAAAAATAGGACTCCTAAATAAGTGTAAATAACATAACCTTAAGAATTGTTTTAAATTAAGGCTTAATATAACATAAAGTAGCAAAAATAAATCGGGAAATAAAGTCACAGACAACAATATTCTCATTTGAAAACATTTATCATTGCATTAATCAATGGTCACATGCAGTTTTATATTATAAACTTACTTAAAATTTTTGTAGCAAGAATGTAGCTAATATGTGGCTTCCTTTCCTCCTTCAAGTAAAAATCAGATTTCTCTGCTTACACTGATTTCCAAAAAACTTAGAATTAGATTTAATATTCAATCGCATTTATGAGATTTACTTAGGAGGTGACTGTATTTTACTTGTCTTTCTACAATGTGAATCAGACTTTTACATGTATATGAAAAAGGTTATATTAACTATTCTTAGTCCAAAAGGTATATGTGTTGGAGGTAAGTACAACACACCTACTATATACATTTACAGTATAAATCATTACTCAGTTTTTTCTTCTTTGATGATTAAAACTGTAATTATTCAAGAACAAGTAATATGAAATACTGTCTACACAATTATAACACAATTATTTTAGACTTAATGTTATTTGATATTTGCTATGCATTTTGGCAGTGAAAACAGGTTTTTTGCAGAGCAATTATGGGGCAAAATATATAGGAGAATCCCAGCTTTAAGGATATTCAACTCTAGGTAGCAGAATGCAACCTCTAAGCAGTTGAAGGAGCAAAACTGAACTATTAAACTATATTATCTTGTAGTCCCTTTCATGTTAAATGAAAACAGATAAAATGAGTAAACTTGTTTCATACCCATTTCAGGCATTAAGAAGTAAAACATAAAAGCCATCATAAAAGTCCAATGCTGCAGTAAGCTAGCATTGAAAAATAAGTCTTAAATTAAGAAGTACTCTGATATGAGATGACGAAAACCTTCACCCTATCTGCTCCTTTGATGCCACCATCCCATTACTCATTGTCAGTGTTGGAGAAAGGCTTAATCTTAGGGTTTTCATATTGAGAACTGGTATCTATTTTGGTATTCAGAGAGAAGGAACTAATTAAATATAAAATATTTACGTATTTTAAGGCAAATAAAGGAAATGTTAGAGACCACAGTAAAATTTTTAAATTTCTAATTGGTGATGGGATTCAGAACATGCTACCCCTAAATACAGCACCTTGGCATACTGAATATTTTAAGCTAAAGGAATCTGAGTCACTAGACAGCTTCCCCTCCCAGCTCAGGTGTTCTCTTTAAGCACCCTCCAGCCTGGCAGGCAAGTATAGGCCATCAATTGTCCATGGAGAGAACATTTGGTTTCGCTCAGATCCAGAGGCTGAGCTGTGACACAGCGAAGCCTTTTTGCTCTATTTAAGCCTATCCTAGATCTAGAAACAAGCCTAAGTCCATGCATATCTTTGAAGCATAGGCTCTGTTCTACCAAAATTGGCTGATCAGCAACTGCAGAGCCCCTGCCTACACAGACGCAATCACAGACCCAAGACAGCTGCTACACCTGACCACAGAATCCTGCCAGTAGTCTCTTCAGACCACAGAGCACAAGAAAATTTATAGCAATAAAGGTATACACACACACACACAGACACACACACACACGCATACATAAGCGTATGTATATATACACACACATATATATATAAGTGGAATTACACACACACACACACAAATATATCTCAAATAAACCAGCAAATGTTATACCTCAAAGTTCTAGAAAAATAAACTAAGCCCAAAGTTAGCAGAAGGAAGAAAATAACAAAGATTAGAGCAAATATTAAAAAAAAAAAAATACAGAATACAAAAGCAGAAAAAAAAAATCAACAAAAGTAAAAATTGGTTTTCTGAAAAAATAAATAAAATCAAGAAACCCTTAACTAGACTAACTAGGAAAAGAAAGAAAAAATATACAAATAAGTAAAATCCGAAATGAGAGAGGAGACATTACAATTAATCCAACAGAAATACTAAGGATCATAAGAAAGTACTATGAACAATTATTTTAAAAATATGCCAACAAATTGAATAATCGAAAAGAAGTAATTAATATATTCCTAAACAGAGCCTACCAAAACTGAGTCATGAAGAAATAGAAAATCTGAACAGGCCAATAGTGTGTAAGGACATTGAATCAGTTATAAAAAGTCTGCAATCAAAGAAAAACCTAGGATTGGAAAATTTCACTGCTGAAGTGTACCAAACGTTAAAAAAACTAATGATAATTCTTGTCAAATTATTCCAAAAATTAAAATACAGGGAATATTTTCAAATTCACTTTCTGAGGCTAGGTTTACTCTGATACAAAAGCCAGAGAAGGACAATAGAAGAAACCTAAAGGCCAATATTTCTAATGCATATAGGTGCAAAAATTCTAAATAAAATATGAACAGACTAAACAATATGTCAAAAGAATCATTCATAATGTTCAAGTGGGATTTATTTTTAAGATTTAAGGATGGTTCAACATATGCAAATTCATTTTCTGAGGTTATGTATAAATCAGTAAATGTGACATACCACATTAACCAAATGGAGGATAAAAACTCTATGATCATCTTAAATTTTAAAACAGCATTAACACCCTTTCATGATAAATCATCTCAAAAGATCAGGTATAGAAGGAATGTAACTGAATACAATAAGGCCACATATAACAAGACCATAGTTAAAACATACTCAATGGTAGAAAGTTGAAAGCTTTTTTTCTAATATCAGGAACAAGGCAAAGATGTCCTTTCTCACTACTTTTAAACAATATTGTATTGGAGTCCTGGCCAGAGTAATTGTGCACGAGAAAAAAATAAATGGTATCCCAATAGGAAAGGGAAAAGCACAGTTGTCTCTATTTGCTGACTATATGATCTTATTTATAGAAAACTCTAAAGACTCCACCAAAAGAAAAAAACTGTTGGAAAAACAAAAAACCTGAGAAACTCATAAACAAATTCAGTAAAGCTGCAGCATACAGAGTCAACATACAAAAATTAGTAGTGTTTCTATAAGTAACAACAAGATATCCCAAAAGCAAATTAAGATAACAATCCCATTTACAATAGCAACAATAACAAAAACACACATACATGTAAATGTAACCAAGATGAAAGACCTGTCTACTGAAAACTGTAAAACACTGACAAAAGAAATTGAAAAGGAAAATAAATAAAATATAGCTTATATTCATGGATTGGAAGAATAACTATTGTTAAAATGTTCCTACTGTCTAAAGTAGTCCACAGATTCAATGCAAGCCCTGTCAAAATTCCAATGACATTTTTCACAGAAATAAAAAAAAAAAAAGTTCAAATTTGTATGAAACTACAAAAGACCCCAAATAGTCAAAACAATCTTGAGCAAAAAGAACAAGCTGGAGGCATCACATTCTTTAATTTCAAAATGTGAAGCAATTGTAATCAAAACAGCATGGTATTGGCCTAAAAACAGAAACACAGGTCAATGGAATGTGATAGAAAGCCCAGAAATAAACCCACATATTTACAGTCACTTGATTTTTGAAAAAGATGCCCAGAATATGCAAAGGGGAAAGGACAGTCTCTTCAATAAATGTTGTTGAGGAACTTGATATCCACATACAGAAGAATAAAATTAGATTCTTATCTCACGATATATTAAAAAAAACTCAAAATAGATTAAAGACTTAAATATAAGATGTGAAACTGTAAAACAGCTAGAAGAAAACATAGGAGAAAGCTCCAGGACATTGCTCTGGGTGATTATTTTAAAACTATGATCCTGAAAGCACAGGCAACAAAAACATATACAAACAGATAGGATTGCATCAAACTAAAAAGCTCTGCACAGCAAAGGAAACAATTAACATGATGAAGAGACAACCCACAGAATAAGATACAATATTTGCAAACCATATGTATAATGAGTTAATATCCAAAATGTGTAAGAAACACAAACACTTCAATGCAAGGAAATAACCTAATTAAAAAATAGGCAAGAAACTTGAGCAGACATTTTTCAAAAGAAGACATATAAATAGCCAATAGGCACAGGAAAATATGCTCAGCATCAGTAATAATTAGAATAATGCAAATTTAAAACCACTTTATTAGAATGGCTTTTATCAAAAAGATGAAAGAGAAGTGTTGGTGAAATGCAGGTTAAAGGGAACTCATACATTCACAGTGGGAATGAAAATTAGTATAACTATTATGGAAAATAGTATGGAGGAGCTTCCAAAAACTAAAATCGAGCTACTATATGATCAGCAGCCCCACTACTGGGTACCTAGCCAAAAAAATTAAAATCAGTATGTCTAAGGGATAGCTACATTCCCAAGTTCATTGCAGCATTCTTTACAATAGCCAAGATATGAAATCCACCTAGGTATCTATTAACAGATAAATGAATAAAGAAAGTGTGGTATATCTACACAAGGGAATCCTATTCAGTCTTGAAAAAGAAGAAAATCTTGTCATTCATGATAACATTAATGAACATACAGGACAGGTTATTTCATGCTAAATGAAGTAAGCCAGGCCCAGAAAGAACAAATACCACAAGATCACACTTGTGTGTGGAAACTAAAACAGTTGAACTCATAGAGGTAAAGAGTAGAATGATGGTCACCAGAGGCTAGGTGAGGGAGGAAGGAAAGGAATGTGGGGTCATAAGTCAATGGGTACAAAGTTTTAGAGAGAAGGGAGAAATAAGATTTGAGATATACTGCATAGCAGAGTGACTATAGTCAACAATACTGTCTATCTCAGAATAATTAAGTAAATTTCAAATGTCTCACCACAAAAAATATGAGATGATAGATATGGTAATTAGCTTTAATCATTTCACATATATCAAAATATCACATTGTATCCGATGAATATGTATGATTATTTGATAATTAAAAGAATAATAAAAATAATAGTAATTTAATAAACAAAGTCACAATCACTTTATTTGTAAATATAAAATAATTATGAGAATAATTTAATAAAACAAATAGGTATATCATGTTTATAGATTGAAAAGCTATCAAAATTATATATAGGGGAGTTTATCAAGTACTAACTTACATAATCACAAGGCCCCACAATAGGCTGTCTGCAAGCTGAGGAGCAAGGAGAGGTAGTCCAAGTACCAAAACTAAAGAATTTGGAGTCTGACATTGAGGGCAGGAAGAACCCAGCATGAGAGAAAAATATGGGAAGATTTCCCTTCACCACTGTTCTTCAGGGATGTCCTAGAAAGGGACTGTAATGCTGCAAGTGTTCACTTTTGAGTGGTGTCTGCATATCATGCAGAACCACCCGTGAACCAGGCCCTAGTCTTCCTTTACTGTCAACTGATCATAGGGAGCTTCCCATGAGGCCATTGGTGCAGGCTGGGGGAGAGAAGGCAGGGTGGCAGGAGTGGAGACCATGGGCATTTGAGTCACTTCCTCATGTAACTTACTTGTGCCTTCAGTACCTGCACGGGCCTGATTACCTATATACCACTTCCATTTGATGATGGAATGCTGCTGTGCATGACCCACTTTCCGGCAGGATGGGTGAGAAAGCACCCAGTTCATGATAGGCAGTTCAGGTCACATGGTGACTTGATGACCCATAGTCAAATGTTTAGTTTCCACCAATACCCAGTAACAAGCCAAGAGCTGTCTCTCAAAAGGAGCATATTTATTTTTGAAGACGGCAGGCCTTGCTCCAAAATCCTAGAGACCTCTGCTGTGATTCACCAATGGGGTCTGCCAAAGGTTCCAAATAACATCCCTATCCGCCACTGACACCTCAAGCACCATCGGATCTGCTGGGTCATATGGCCCAATTAGCAGAGCAGCTTGCAGAGCAGCCTGGACCTGTTCCAGAGCCTTTTCCTCTTCTGGACCCCACTCCTGGTACCAAAATCTGTATTAGTCAACATCCTCTTAGAGGGACAGAACTAATTATATATATGTATGTATGTATATAGAGGGGGAGTTTATTAAGTATTAACTTAAACAATCACAAGGTCCCACAATAGGCTGTCTGAAAACTGAGGAGCAAGGAGAGCCAGTCTGAGTCCCAAAACTGAAGAACTTGGTGTCTGATGTTCAATGGCAAGAAGCCTCCAGCACGAGAGAAAGATGTGACTGAAAGTCTAGGCCCATCTCTCCTTTTCACATTTTTCTGCCTGCTTTATATTCACCGGAAACTGATTAGATTGTGCCCAAGAGATTAAGGGTGAATCTACCTTCCTCAGCCCACTGACTCAAATGTTAATCTCTTTTGGCAACACCCACACAGACACACCCAGGATTAATACTTTGTATCCTTCCATCCAATCAAGTTGATACTCAGTGTTAACCATCACAATCCTGGTACCAAAACTTGGCAGAGATACAACCAAAAAAAGACAACTTTAGGCCAAAATCCTTGATGAACATCGATGTAAAAATCCTCAACAAAACATTGGCAAACTGAATCCAGCAACACATCAAGAAGCTTATCCCCTACGATCAAGTTGGCTTCATCCCTGAGATGCAAGGTTGGTTCAACATATGCAAATCAATAAGTGTGATTCATCACATAAACAGAACTAAGGACAAAGGCACATGATTATCTCAATAGATGTAGAAAAGCTTTTGATGAAATTCAACATCTACACGTTAAAAACTCTCAATAAACTAGGTATTGAAGGAACACACCTCAAAATAATAAGAGACATATATGACAGACCCACAGCTAATATCATACTGAAAGGGGAAAAGCTGGATGCATTCCCCTTGAAAACTGGCACAAGACAAGGATGCCTTCTCTCACCACTCCTATTCAACATAGTATTGGAGG
This sequence comes from Rhinopithecus bieti, assembly GCF_001698545.2. Classification (NCBI taxonomy): domain Eukaryota; kingdom Metazoa; phylum Chordata; class Mammalia; order Primates; family Cercopithecidae; genus Rhinopithecus; species Rhinopithecus bieti. The sequence goes on from NW_016806605.1 coordinate 498,006, forward strand.
TCCTGGCGGGCTAAATCAGGTAAAAGAAAGAAAGAAAGGGCATTCAAATAATAAAAGAGAAAGTTACATTATCCCTGTTTTTAGATGATATGATCCTATATCTAGGAAACCCCATTGTCGCAGCCCAAAAGCTTTTATAAGAAAACCAAACAGCAAACCAATGATCTAAGTATCCATCTAAAGATGATGAAATATATGAAACGAAAAGATATTAATTTTAAAAAAACCTAAATGACTGACAAATACGAAGCAAAACTACTCAATCTGAAAACAGTAAAATAATATATAATAATACAAGCAAAATATAATTAAATTTTAAACGTATAGAACTTGAAATTATTTACTAATCCTGTAAATAACATCATTGAAATATGTTTACAATTTAGATAAATCGGAAAATTACTTAGCAATGTATAAATTCATAAACTGGATCTAAGAAAAAATAATTAAAACCTGAAAAGGGTTTTATTTCTAGATACAACTTGGAGAAGACAGTGCTTCTGTTGCAGCAACTAGCAAATGCTCAATATATTACACACACTCACAGGAACATCCATATTTAAATATATCAAAGTGCTTTGGAAGCAGAAAAGTTCCAGACAGGAGAGGAGTTTTTTCTTGCAAGTCAAAGGATGGCCAGCAGATTTCTTCCTGAAGGCATTTGCAGATTCTGGTTTTTGGCTAAGAATCAGTTTTAACTTTGGCAAGTGCCTCTTCTGGAAAAAATATAAATCAGCAAAGCATTTGGTCATTATGCAGGGCTGGAGTGACAATCTGGATACTCGAAGGGCCCACGAGCATGGCTATTTTTTTCTAGTGAATATGTGTTAAATTATGAGGTATTATGGAATTCTGGGGAACTTGGGTGAAAGCTTCTAGAAGACACAATAGAATCTCCCTTAGTCTCAGGGAATTTAGAAGACCAAGGTTTGCTAGGAGTGAGGGCTTGTGTCAAGTACACATCAGGTTTCCTGTTTAAAACTGTACTCAGTTAGGTTTATCAGAAGCATAACCAGAGGCAGACGATCTTGTGAAAGTGATTTGTTTAGGGGATAGGTTGCTCTCATGAGAAGGGAAATGAGAGAAACACCACGGAAGACAGGGGGAATGTTCCCCTCCACTCCTGCAAGTATAGAAAGCAACTAATGAGTAATTGATATGAGAGTGCAAACAACAGATTCCTCAACTCAAGGTGGGACGGCTCTGTGGTATGACTTATGCTCCAGAGATCCTGTGGGATCAGGCCAAAGCAGATTCCAGTCATGAACATATCTAATCCTGCAGGAGTGAGGGGTGCATTCTCCATGTCTTCTATTCTTATGGTAGTTCTCTGGGGATAGAGGAAGCGCTGAGCCTTTAGCAAACTCTCAGCAGCTGGGGGTTGGACGCACTGGTCTTATAGAGGGGATCTTCAGAGAACATAATACCATCCACTAGAAACAGTTAACAGCTTTTCTATGTGTTCACTTCTTTAGTGACAATAAGAAGATATTTATATATAAAAGCAATTATTTTCCTTCTTCTAAGCCAGGGTGACCTTGAAAAAGCTCTCATATTTTCCCATGCACTTTCTAAATCAAAAGCTGTAAGGAGATTCAAATGATGATTATAAAATTAATAGCCCCCCAGGTGGAGGAAGGGTTGATATTACTGCCTAATTACACGTGAAAGTTCTCTTCTTTTTTTATGCTTAGGCAATGTATTAGCTTGTTTTCACACTGCTGATAAAGACGTACCTGAAACTGGGTAATTTACAAAAGAAAGAGGTTTAATTCAACTCACAGTTCCACCTGGCTGGGGAGGCCTCACAACCATGGAGGAAGGCAAAAGGCACATCTTACATTGCAGCAGGCAAGAGAGGGAATGTACCAGAAGGAGAAATACCAGATGCTTATAAAACCATGAGATCTCATAAGAACTCACTCACTATCACGAGAATGATATGGGCGAAACCACCCCCATGATTCAATTATCTCCACCTGGCCCCACCATTGATCCATGGGGATGACTACAATTCAAGGTGAGATTTGGGTGGGGACACAGAGCCAAATAATATCATTCCACCCTGGCCCCTCCCAAAATCTCATGTCTTCACAATCCAAAACCATGCATGTCTTCTCAACAGTCTCCCAAAGTCTCAACTCATTCCAGCATTAACCCAAAAGTCCACACTCCAAAGTCTCATCTGAGATAAGGCAAGTCCTTTCTGCCTATGAGCCTGTAATATCAAAAGCAAACTAGTTACTTCCTAGATACAACGGGGGTAAACACAGACATTCCAAATGGGAGAAATTGGCCAAAACAAAGGGGCTACAGGGCCCATGTAAGTCCAAACTTCAGTGGGGCAGTCAAATTTTAAAGCTCCAAAATGATCTCCTTTGACTTTATGTCTCACAACCAGGTCATGCTGATGCAAGAGGTAGGTTCCCATGGTCTTGGGCAACTCTACCCCTGTGGCTTTGCAGGGAATAGCCTCCCTCCCAGCTGCTTTCACAGGCTGGTGTGGAGTGTCTGCAGCTCTTTCAGGCACACGGTGCAAGCTGCAGGTGGATCTACCTTTCTGGCATCTGGAGAATGGCGGCCCTCTTCTCACAGCTCCACCAAGCAATGCTCTAGTGGGGACTCTGTGTGGGGACCCTGACCCCACATTTTCCTTTTGCACTGCCCTAGCAGAGGTACTCCATAAAGCCCTGCCTCAGCAGCAAACTTATGCCTGGGCATCCAGGCATTTCCATACATCCTCTGAAATCTAGGTCGAGGTTCCCAAACCTCATTTCTTGACTTCTGTGCACTGGCAGGCTCAACACCACGTGGAAGCTGCCAAGAGTGGGGGCCTGCACCCTCTGAAGCCACGGCCCAAGATGTACCTTGGCCCCTTTTACTTGGCTGGAGTGGCTGGGACACAGGCCACCAAGTCCCTAGACTGCACACAGCATGGAGACCCTGGGCCTGGCCCAGGAAATCATTCTCCTAGGCCACTGGGCCTGTGATGGGAGGGACTGCCATTAAGACCTCTGACATTCCTGGGAGACATTTTCCTCAGTGTCTTGGGGATTAACATTTGGCTCCTTGTTACTTATGTAAATTTCTGCAGCCAGCTTGAATTTCTCCTCAGAAAGTGGAAGTTTCTTTTCTATCGCATTGTCAGGCTGTAAATTTTCCAAGCTTTTATACTCAATTTCCCTTTTAAAATGGAATGTCTTTAACAGCACCCAAGCCACCTCTTGAATGCCTTGCTGCTTAGAAATTTCTTCTGCCAGATACACTAAATCACCTCTCTCAAGTTCAAAGTTCCACAAATTTCTAGGGCAGGGGCAAAATGCCGCCAGTTTCTTTGCTAAAACATAACAAGAGTCACCTTTGCTCCAGTTCCCAACAAGTTTCTCATCTCCATCTGAGACCACTTCAGCCTGAACCTTACCGCTTATATCACTATCAGCATTTTTGTTAAAACCATTCAACAAGTCTCTAGGAAGTTCCAAAATTTCTGACATTTTTCTATCTTCTTCTGAGCACTCCAAACTGTTCCAACCTCTTCCTGTTACCCAGTTTCAAAATTGCTTTCACATTTTTGGGTATCTTTTCAGCAACACCCTACTCTACTGGTACCAATTTACTGTATTAGTTCATTTTCATGAGATTGATAAAGACATACCTGAGACTAAGTAATTTACAAAAGAAAGAGGTTTAATTCGACTCACAGTTCCACGTGGCTGGGGAGGCCTCACAATCATCGTGGAAGGCAAAATGCAAGTCTTACATTGTAGCAGGAAATAGAGAGAATGTAATAGCAGGGGAAATGCCAGATGCTTGTAAAACCATCAGATCTCATGAGAACTCACTCACTATCACGAGAACAGTAAGGGGGAAACCACGCCCGTGATTCAATTACCTCCATCTGGCCCTGCCCTTGACGCATGAGTATTATTATAATTCAAGATGAGTTTTCAGTGGGGACACAGAGCCAAACTATATCAGGCAGAAAAAGTTAAGTTTATACATAAACTCTAAATTAATCACAAACACACCATGTTTTCAGCACATCACCTGGTATTAACACTAATAATATGAGAAAGCTGACCAGATGGACATATTTCTGTGAGCAACTGTGAAGAAAATGTTCTTGTTGTTTTGCTGCTCTTGGTTTTCAATAATATTGTGTTTGCTGGCAGAAATTGACTGTTGATTTGATTGCTGTAATGTGGTTTCACATACATTTAAAACTGTCGTACCCCCTTTTTTATTCAATAATTTCATTATGAATTACTTATTAAGTTTTGGGTATATATGCAGTATTATTCTAAGTATTCACCAACTTCCCCCACTACTAACTTTTCATACCAATATTTTGGTAGCACAGTCTCAAAGAATTGGATTTAAATAATAATTTATGAATTTAAAGAGATGAAAAGCATATTTGAATTTTCACAAGGTAGAAACATACAGGTGTTCGTTTTAGCACAGGAGGATCGATAGTCTTCAAACTGATCCTGAGGAATAAGAAACTGAGCAAGTTCAGGTCTTAGAGTAATTACATTTCTTTAGTTTTTCTTTTGTTCTCACAGAAGCTGACCTGAAAACAACAGCAGGATTTTATGTGATTCTTTTGCTTTTACACATCCCATCTTGCTTTAGCTAACTGAAGTTCAATAAAAATAATTTTGCTTGAATTCCAATTATTTATTTAATGTCACAGAGCCTCTCAATTATATTTTTACTTAATAACTGTTTAGCCCAATGTATTTTACATAATGATTCAAAGGATTTATTACCAGAATTTACCATATATGGAGTTTGGGCTCTTCATTTTTATATTGTTTCATTTATTATAAAATGAGAAATTTGCATTAGAGGCAACAGTTAAATTAATCTCTTGTGGAAAAGATTATATTTCAATTTTTTATTTGTTAAGAACAGATTTAAAGCTTCCATTCTCATCAAAATTATCTAGAACTACTACAAGCATGGATCACTGATGAGGTGTTCTAAGTGATATTTCTCATCTAAAGTTTGCAGTCCCAGCTCTGAGACTTCAGGCAAGTCCCTTTAGTGGTCTGACCATCAATATTCTCTATGGAAAGGACTGTTGGATGACGTCAAAAGCTCTCTCTAGTTTTAACACTTATTCTGCAGTGTTCTTCGCATAATAGAAATTGGCATGTGTTCAGTTACACATAACAGCAAATTCAATGACTTTTTCTTAATGAATACATCAATATATAAAACTAGAAGTTTTATATATTATATAAGTGGAAGAGGTAGTGCACTTACAGGGTGACTCAGTGTGTCAGTCATATCATCAATAATTTGGTTTCTTCTGTGTCTCGTCTTGGCCCAGACTTTCTGGCAAACCCCTGCAGAGGTGTCCAAGGGAGAAAATACAGTCATGGGTTCTTAGTTTCTGTTTCTGGTTGGTCCAGTAAAGCCCCTTCCCCATCCCTCTTTTACCCTCATCACTAGAGACAGAAATTGAAAATTGTGGCTTCAGGCTGTTTAAAGCCTAAAGCAAAGCAGAACAACAACAAAATAAGGCTGGTTGGACAAGCTTGGAAGTATTTCTAATTGAAGTCTAGGAAGAGATAGCTTGACCTCTGCTAGCTCTTTTAGGATAGCAAAAGTCTATCTTTCCAAAGCCACTATAATTTTTGCTATAGTTATTATTGGCCTAAACTGGATATATATTCATAACTGCATTAAAAAAAAAAAACCAAAAAACAACAAAAAAAAAAACTTGTTGACTTCAGAAGCAGGGGACCTACCAAGGACTACTAAGACTATTTTTAAAAAAACACACAAGAACGGATTAGAAAATTTCTCACTAACTAAATATGAGATAATTTAAACATAAAAGAGAATACTGAGGCTTCCTATTCTGGAAAAATACAGCTTCACTTTTCCCTGTTCATCACTTCTAAATACAACTAAATATTCTAGAAACAATTCAACTTACAATGAAAAAAGAATTTTGAAAGCTGGAAAGAAGAAGGTGGACTGACTAAAACTCTGCCTCAGGACTTGAGAACACCACCATGATCAACTTCCTGGGTTTCCTTTTTATTTCCCATATGGAGTTCTAGAACTGCCAGAAGGCATAGAGAGAGAGAGAAAAAAAAAGTTTACTATCTCTGGGGGGGAAAAAAAATGAAAGAACCAGAGAAAAGCCCAACTAAGACCTAGTAGAAAGTCCAACCTTAGCACCACATCCAGGGTCACCACCTGATTTGATGATCTACCTGCGGAAACAGCTTCAAAGTCTCAGTGGTGAGTTCAGATCTCCTGTCTTAACCCCCACTCCACAACTCGGGCAATGGCAGGTGGGCTGATCCACCCACAGTCGTTAGCAATGGAACCCAGCTTTTCCCTGCTGTCTACTCAGTGGCCTAAGACTCAGGGTTAGCAGCGCCTTAACCCCCACCACCATCCCCACATCACAGGGTGGTCCAGAGACACAGACAACAGACATACCAAGAATGGAGGAGGTAAAACCTCGTATTATGATGATAAAATTGCTTTTTGCTTCATGTATATTGAGGCTTTGTTTTTATTCACTTATATTGTTATAACTTTCTGATAAAAAAATCTCTTATTATCATTTTGAAATGTCCCTCTCTATTTTCAATAATATTCTCAGTCTAGAAGTATACATTATCTGATGCTAATATAGCCAAATTTGTCTTATTTTTTTTAACTCATTTGCTTTTACATAATATGTATCTTTATATTTAAAATGCATCTTTTCTAGACAACACATTACTGGATATTGTCTTCTTTTGCTTTTTTCCTCCAACTTTATTAAGAGATAGTGGATGATACGGTTTGGATCTGTGTCCCCACCCAAATCTCATGTCAAATTGTAATCCTCAACATTGGAGGTGGGGCCTGGTGGGAGGTAATTGGATCATGAGAGGTCCTTCATGAATGGTTTAGTGCCATCTCCTGGTGTTGTCTTAGTGATAGTGAGTTCTCACGAGATCTGGTTGTTTAGCATCTCTCCCTTCTCCTTCTCTTGCTCCTGTTCTGGCAATGTAAGATGACTGTAATTCCCCTTTGACTTCTGCCATGACTGGAAGCTTTCTGAGGCCTCCCCAGAAGCAGAAACCACTATACTTCCTATACAGCCTGCAGAATCATGAGGCAATTCAATTTCTTTCTGATAAAGTATCCAGTCTCAGGTATTTCCATACAGCAGTAGGAGAACAAACTAATACAGTGGATAAACAAAAATTGTATATATTTATGGTGCACAACATGACATATATATATTATATAGAAGTTTTGAAATTATTAAAATAAGCTAATACACATATCCATCACCTTACATAGTTATCTTTTTTTATGGTGAGAATATTTAAGATCTACCCTCTTACCAATTGACATGTATGCAACATATTATTATTATTAACTATATTCTGGATCTTGTCTTCTTATACGCTTTGAAAATCTCTGCCTTTAATTAAAATGTTTAGAACATTAATACACAATGTAATCATTTGTCTTGTGGGAATTGGGTCTATCTTCTTAGATTTTGTATCTGTTGCCTTCCATTTTTGTCCCTCTGCTCCTCTTTTCTTAACTTCTTTTGGGTATTTGAAATATTTTATTACTTTATTTTAACCTATCTCTTCTTGTCTTTTGGCTATAAGTCTTTATATTATTTCTTTATTGTTTTTCCCTAGGAACTAAAATATGTATTCCCAAACTTTCAAATTCCATAATCAGGCAGTATTGTACCACTTTACAAATATATATATATATATA
>NW_016806605.1:506194-534919 GCF_001698545.2 Rhinopithecus bieti
TTTTTTTTTTTGACACCGAGTCTCGCTCTGTCACCCAGACTGGAGTGCAGTGGTGCCATCTCGGCTCACTGCAAGCTCAGCCTCCTGGGGTCATGCCATTCTCCTGCCTCAGCCTCCTGAGTAGCTGGGACTACAGGCGCCTGCCACTACGCCCGGGTAATTTTTTTGTATTTTTAGTAGACAGGGTTTCACCATGTTAGCCAGGATGGTCTCCATCTCCTGACCTCGTTATCCTCCCACCTCGGCCTCCCAAAGTGCTGGGATTATAGGTGTGAGCCACCACACCCACCCTGTTCTTTTTTCTGTAGATAATTTTTTTATTTTTTATTTTTAGGGCAAAAAAAATGGAAAACAAAAGATTATTTGGCATGTTTAGCAACATGGAAAAATTACACAAAGAGATATTTTACGGGGCTGATGGACAGATGAAAACAGCCTAAGCCAGATATTTAAACTAAAACTAAATGACAGGTTATCGATCATTAAAGCCAGAACAAATAAAATTGTACAATAAAGTGATTTAGCACCAAATAATATTTACATCATTTTATTTGTCCTCTATGGCCATGGTAACAAATTCCCACAAATTTGATGGCTTAAAATATCACACATTTTATTCTCTAACTTCTCTGGAAGTCAGAAGTCCAAATCAGTTTCTTTTTCTTTTCTTTAATCTTTTTTAACTTTTATTTTAGGTATGGGGATACAAATGCAGATTTGTTACATAGGTAAACTCCCGTCATAGGGGTTTGTCATACAGATTATTTTGTCACACAAGCGCTGTGCTAAGTCTAATATCCGATAGTTATTTTTTCTGATCCTCTCTCTCCTTCCACCCTCTACTCTTAAATAGGCTCTGGTGTCTGTTGTTCCCTTCTTTGTGTCCATGACATTTTCCCATTTAGCTTCTACTTATAAGTGAGAACATCTGGTATTTGGTTTTCCGTTCCTGCGTTAGTTTGCTGAGGATAACAACCTCCAGTTCCATCCATGTTCCTGCAAAAGACATGATTTAATTCTTTTTCATGACAGCATCATATTCCATGATGTATATGTACCACATTTTCTTTATTCAATCTGTCATTGAGGGGCATTTAGGTTGATTCTGTGTCTTCCTCTTGTTAATATTGCTGCAATGAACATTGATGTGCATGTGTCTTTAAGGTAGAACAATTTATATTCCTTTGGGTATATACCCAGTAATGGGATTGCTGGGTGAAACGATAGTTCTGCTTTTACCTCTTTAAGGAATCACCACACTCTACAATGGTTGAACTAATTTACATTCTCACCAGCAGTGTATAAGCGTTTTCTTTGCTCTGCAACCCGGATAGCATCTGTTATTTTTTGACTTTTTGATAGTAGATATTCTGACAAGTGTGAGATGGTATCTCATTGTGATTTTGATTTGCATTCCTCTAATAACCAGTGAAATTGAGCTCTTTTTAATATACTTGTTGGCCACATATATATCTTCTATTGAGAAGTGTCTGTTCATGTCCTTTGTCCAGTTTTTAATGGGGTGGTTGTTTTTTCTTGAAATTTTAAATTCCTAATAGATGCCGGATATTAGACCTTTGTCAGATGTGTGGTTTGCAAATATTTTTGCCCATTCTGCAGGTTGTCTGTTTACTTTGTTGATAGTTTATTTTGCTGTGTAGAAACTCTTCAGTTTAATTATATTCTATATGTCAATTTTTGCTTTTATGTGTGTGATTTCTTTCGGCATCTTCATCATGAAATCTTTGCCTGTGCCTATGTCCAGAATGGTATTGCCTAGGTTGTCTTCCAGGGTTTTTATAATTTTGTCTTTTACATTTAAGTCTTTAATCCAACTTGAGTTTATTTTTATATATGGTGTAATGAAGGGGTCCAGTTTCAATCTTCTACATATGACTAGCCAGTTATCCCAGCACCATTTATTGAATAGGGAATCATCTCTCCATTCCTTGTTTTCGTCAGCTTTGTCAAAGATCAGATGGCTTCAGGTGTGTGGCCTTATTTCTGGGTGCTCTGTTCTGTTTTATTGTCTATATGTCTGTTTTTGTACCAGTACCATGCTGTTTTGGTTATTGTGGACTTGCAGTATAGTTTGAAGTCAGGTAATTGGAAGACTCTGGGTTTGTTCTTTTTCTTTAGGATTCTGTTGGCTATTTGAGCTCTTTTTTTGCTTCCACATGAATTTTTAAATAGTTTTCTCATTCTGTGAAGAATGTAATTGGTAGTTCTATAGGAATAGCATTGAATCTGTAAATTGAGCTGGATAATATGGCCATTCTTTCTTTCTATGAGCATGAAATGGTTTTCCATTTTTTTGTGTCATCTCTAATTTCTTTGAGAAATGTTTTGTAATTCTTATTATAGAGATCTTTCACTTCCCTGATTCCTAGCTGTATTCCTAGATATTTTATTATTTTTGTAGTTATTGTGAATGGGGTTGTGTTCCTGATGTGGCCCTCGGCTTGGCTGTTATTGTTGCATAGGAATGTCAGTGATGTTTTTACATTGACTTTGTATCCTGAAACTTTGCTGAAGTTGTTTATCAGCTGAAGGAGCTTTTGGACCAAGACTATGGGGTTTTCTAGATATAGAATCACGTAAGGCTAGGCAGAGTGGCTCATGCATGTAATCCCATCACCTTGGGAAGCTAAGGCAGGCAGATCACTTGAGATCAGGAGTTTGAGACCAGCCTGGCAAACATGGTGAAACCCTGTCTGCACTAAAAATACAAAAATTACCTAGGTGTGGTGGTGTGCGCCTGTAATCCCAGCTACTTTGGGGGTTGAGGCAGAAGAATCATTTGAACCCAGGAGGCAGAGGTTGCAGTGAGCTGAGATTTTGCCACTGCACTTCATCCTGGGTGACAGAGCAAGCCTCTGTCAAAAAGAAAAGAAAAGAAAGAAAAGAAAAGAAAAGAAAAGAAAAGAAAAGAAAAGAAAAGAAAAGAAAAGAAAAAGATGAATCATGTCATCTGCAAACAAGGATAGTGTGACTTACTCTATTCCTATTTGGATGCCTTTTATTTCTTTCTCTTGCCTGATTGCTCTGGTCGGGGCTTCCAATACTATGTGGAATAGGAATGGTGAGAGAGGGCGTGGGCATCCTTGTCTTGTGCCAATTTATAAAGGGAATGCTTCCAGCTTTTGCTCATTCGGTACAATGTTGGCTGTATATCTGTCATAGATGACTCTTATTATTTTGAGGTATATTTCTTCAATGCCTTGTTTATTAAGATTTTTTAGCATGAAAGGATATTGAATTTTATTGAAAGGCTTTTCTACATCTATTGAGATAATCATGTGGTTTTTATCTTTAGTTGTTTATGTGATGAATTACATTTATTGATTTGCATATGTTAAACCAACTTTGCATCCTGATACACACGACTTCACATTTCTTGGAGATGGAACCCCAGCCCCAAGGGGCAAATGATAGTCGCTCTGCCACAGCCTCTATAGGGATCTACCCCTGCTACCTTCAGACTAACAATGGAGCAAAGACCTTCAGTGTCTTATCCATACCTCCAACAAGCTGCAGTTGACTCAAGAAGAGGAGGCCAGTTTGTTTCCTATGGGTCTCACCCACTCCCTCTGCTCATCACTAGGCAGGGAAAACCCTGGATTATGCCCACAGCACAGACCACCTACCTTGGGCTGATTACACTGAACAATTGCTGGCCTTCATCTCTTTGGAGTGGAGCCCCCAGGAGACAGGCAGAAGACCCTTAGCCATAACCACTACTAAAGTCCCTTCCTCTGCTCTCTCCAGATTATGGAGGAAACGTAAACCTTGAGATCATCCCAGAGCTGTGGTGGGCCTCCTAGGAGTACTAAGCCATGATCTACAGTCAGAATTCAGAGGGGAGAGGGGCCCATGCTTTCAGAGCAATGAGAGCTGAAACTGTGAGGAAATACAGGGGAGCCACAGAACTGAGCAAGAGGCTACCTACTGACTACTATGTCTAAGCATCACTTACTGGATAGATAATACCCCAAAGCTTCAAAATCAAAAATACCTCACTAATATACACCCCTGTGAAACCAAAGACAAGAAACCAGCTACAAATAAAGACCCTGCACAAAGCCTCGGTTCTGTGAAAACATCCAAAAGAGAAGTCTACTGACTATTCAATCTATACTGCAGTTAATGGAACACTCACACACAGAGATGAGAAAGAACGAACACAAGAACTCCAGATACTCAAATGACTGGAGAGTCTTATGTTCTCCAAACAAATGCACTGGTTATGCAACAAAGGTTCTTAACCAGGCTGAGTTGACTGAAATTGTAGAAAAATGATTCAGAATATGGATAGGAATGGAGATCCTTGCGATTCAGGAGAATGAAAAAACCCACTCTAAGAAAACTAAGAATCACAGTAAAACAATACAAGAGCTGAAGGATGAAATAACTAGTATAAAAAAGAGCATAATGGATCTGACAGAGCTGAAAACACATTAAAATTTTCACAATGCAATCACAAGTATTAACAGTGGAATAGGCCAAGCTGAGAAAAGAATCTCAGAATTTGAAAACTGGCTCTCTGAAATAAGACATTCAGACAAAAATAAAGAAAAAAGAATAAAAAGGAATGAATAGAACCTCTGACAAATACGAGGTCATATATATAAATATAAATAAAGAGGTCAAATCTATGAAACATTGGCATCCCTATAAGAGACAAGGAAAAAGCAAACAAATTTGAAAACATGTTTTAGGATATCATCCATGAAAATTTCCTCAACCTTGCTAGAGAGGCCAACAGTCAAATTCAGAAAATACAAAGAATCCCTAGAAGATTCTACACAAGAAGTTCATCCTCAAGACACATAATTGTCAGATTTTCTAAGGTCAAAATAAAGAATGTTAATAGTAGCTAGAGAAAAAGGACAGGTTACCCACAAAAAGAATCCCATGAGGCTAACAGTGGGTATCTCAGCAGAAACTCCACAAGCTGGGAGAGACTGGGGGCCTACATTCAACATTCATAAAGAAAAAATTTTCAGTCAAGAATTTCATATCCAGCCAAACTAAGCTTTCTAAGTGAATGAGAAATAAGATCCTTTTCAGGTAAGAGAATGCTGAGAGAGTTTGTTACCACGAGATCTACCTTAAAAGAGATCTTGAAAGGAGCACTAAATATGCAAAGGAAAAACCATTACCAGCAAATTCAAAAACACACTTAAGTACACGAGTCAGTGCTATAAAGCAACCACACAAAAAAAAAGGCAGCATAATAACCAGTTAACAACACAATGACAGGATCAAATCCACACATATCAATAGTACTGTTGAATGTAACTGGGCTACATGTCCCATTTAAAAGGCAAAGAGTGGCAAGATCTAATGGTATGCTGTCTTCAAAACACCCATCTCACATGCAAGGACACACATAGGTTCTGATGTTATTAATTTGTCATCATTTGTTCCTAAAAATCCATATTTCTGTTTGGTATAATTTCTCTTCTGCCCAAAGAATTACTTTTAGCATTTATTTCTTCTCAAAATATAAATCCTCTGGCTAAAAGTTTTACATTTATTTTATCTGAAAATGTCTTTAACTGGCCTTTCTTTCTGAAATATATTTTGCTGTACATAAATTTCTGACTTACCAGTTTTTTCTTTTTTCTTTCAACACTTTAAAGTTTGTGTTCCACTGTCTTCTTGCTGCCGTAATTTGCCATGAGACATAGGGGGTCATTAGAAATGTCGTGTTCTTATATCAAATGTGTACTTTTTTTCTACTTGCATTTAACGATTTTTTTTTAATTTATTGGCCTTTAAAAGTTTACTATAAATGTAGGTTTTAAAACTATATTTTATTCTCTTTGGATTTTACTGAAATTCATGAGTTTGAAAATTGATGTCTCCGAAAATTGGAGAATTTTGACCAATATTTTTTCAAATATATTTGTTCTGCTCTCTTTCTCCTTTCCATTCCTGGTACAGAAATGACACATATGTTGAACCATTAATGTTGCCTTCAGTAGTCCGCAGCTCCATTTATTCATTTTCAATATTTTCTACTTTACCTTTTTTGCAGATTGGGCAATTTTCATGGGTTATGTTTTCCTGTCTACATTCTACTGTTAAGTCTGGTGAAGATTTTATTAAATATATTTTATTTTTTCATTTTAAAACTTACATTTCACACATTTTCATGTTTTATGTTTCTTTGCTGAGATTTCTTATGTGTTTATTCATTTTGAGTATATTTATCTTTATTTCACTGAGCACTGCTTTTGAATCATTGACTACCAATTCCAGCATTTAGATTGTTTTGTGGTTGCCCTCCTGTCCGGAGCCATGAGGCCCGGAATTAGCCGACCTCTGTTGCTTGATCTCCGCAAAGCGGAGACAAGAGGGCGCATTCCCGGGTTCTTTATTTATAAACCCTTCCCGCGCGCGCCCAAAGCTTTTCCCGCGCGCGCCTAAGTTTCTCCCGCGCGCGCCAAAACTGTTCCCGCGCGCCAACCTTTCCCGCGCGCGCCAACCTTTCCCGCGCGCGCGCAAACATTTTCCCGCCCAGGAAGATATGCAGCCCAGGGCGCAGGTGCGATCCCGCGCCCGGGAAAAGTACAAACCCACGGCGCATGCGCGATTGTAATTTGAGAAGATCCGGCCCCTATCACCGCCCTGGCCCAACCTCTTCCCCTGCCAGCCTATATAAGGCATGACCCTATACTCAATAAACGAGACTTGATCAGGCTGTTTGTCTTGTCTCCATTTCTTGTGTTTTCTTGTCTCCTCCATTCCCACTCCCCCTTCCAGGGCCCGTTCGACTGTCCTGCAGGTCGGGACACCCTCCTCTGTCTTTTCTATTGAGAATGGATCACATACATTTCCCTTATTCTTTGTATGTTGAGTAATTTTTTGTGTTGTTCTAGGATATTATGAATGTTGTGCTGTGGAGAATCCAAATTATGTTATATTCTATTAAACAATGTCGATTTCTTTTAGATTGTGGTTTTTGTGGGTAATTGATTTGTTTTCATCCCAGCTTCAAGCTCTGTCTCCTGAGTCACAATTAAATTCTCAGTTTTGATCATTTATTCTTTAAAGGACGCTTTGAGTCTGCCTTGCACATGCATCATTCGGTCGACATTCAGGTATTTGGAAATATTTTATGCACATAATTTAGGGATCCCCTTCTTTGGTTCTTCCTCCTGAAATAACATATCATTCTCTAATATTTGTGATTGCTTTTTGATATTTCTTCTTATTTTTCAGGTGAGAGAGACAGCATGATGTTCATTAATGCTTCAGCAACTTTTTGAACTACTAAGTGCCTCCTATTTTTCAAGTAAAACCTTTAGAAACTGGAAAATCACTTTGTGCCACTCCCTTTATTTACGTGTCACCTTTCTACAATATTTACTTTCTTTTTACACTTTCCAGAACTTCCTAGTAGTTTTAAGAATATTTTTATGGACTTTGGAACGTCTGGTTTATTTTGAACATGTAAAGAGCTTGAAAATTATTTTTTAATCCTGTCAATAAGAAAACCTGGAAAAAACAAAAATCAACAAATTTTCCTGGATCCAGCAGAGAAGTAAAGATGCAGTAAGTATCCTAAAAATGGAGACATGGGCATATTTAAAGAGACACAGGAAGCAAAATGACTTATGAATAGGAGAAGCTGCTAGAGTCATAAACTGGTGGGAATACTTAAATTATTATTTTGCTGAATATTTGGTGGCAACTGTAGACTAGCAGGCGAGTGAAGAACTCTTCAGAACTGCAGTCTTGTGGGATTATCTTTATACTATCTTAGGCTTTCCATCCAGAACCCCACTATGATCTCATAGTGAAAACTTGAGAAAGATCCCCTTAGGAAATAATCTTCTAAAATACCTCCATCTGTCCAATCCCTTCTATCCTTTGTTCCCACCCAGGGAAAAATTATAACAACAGGAGATGGGACTTCAAGGAAATAGATTGGGAAGGTATTCTCCAGGTAGAGAAGTAGAAGGAAAGGGAAAAATAAGCTATACCACGTGAGGATAAACAAAAATATTTGTGAAGGCCACAGCCATGGAACACAACAGAAGACAAAAAAGCTGAGATTCATCAGAAAATTATAGAACAATCCCCCGCAGCCACATCCTACCACCAAATTCCCACAAGTCCCTACTGTAATGAGGGTGGATTGTAGCTGAAAGATCTGTCAGTCAGACTCCCTCCAAGGGGCAGTAACTTGAGAATTTCACCAAGCCAAGAGAGGATGTAAAAATAAGAATACTAGATGAATTTTAAACCCCTAACAACTATAGCTACAACAAGCATTAAACACAGCCCAGCTCCTAGCATGATTAAAATAAATCATCACAATAAAGTCTTATTTACTTTAGTTCACATTAGTCAATACAGGATGTCTGACTATCTGCCAAAATAACACTATGTACAAAAGGTAAGGAAAATATCCAAAAGACAGAAAATATCAGAACTAGACTTAGGTACAATACATATGCAAAAATCTTCAGGCAGATAATTTAAAATGGCTGTGATTATGCTAAGAAATCTAATAGAAAAACTGGAAAACATGTAAGAACAAATAAATAAAGCAACCAGAGAGACGTACGCTCTAAGAAAGAATCAAAAAGAAACGCTAGGAAGAAAGTCCCGACAGTAACAGAAACAAAGAATGCCTTTGATGTGCTCATTAGAAGACTCAAAAAAGAATTAGCAAACTTGAAGATAGGTCAATAGAAACTTCTTACACTAAAATACAAAAAGAAAAAAAAAAGCATTAGAGAAAAAACAGTACAGAACATGCAATAACTGGGAGACAGTTTCAAAATGTATAAAATACATATAATTTGAATACCAAAGAAGAAGAAAGAGAAAATGAAACAGAAGAAAGATCTAAAGAATTTGTGTCTAAGAACTTTCCAAAATAAACCATAAAAAGCAAACTAAATATCTAGGAACACTGAGAACACCAAACTGAAATAAATCAAAATAAATAAACAAAAAACCCCAGCACCACCACCAGCTGAAAACCTACCCAGGCATATCATATTCAAACTCTGGAAAACTGAAGAGAAAAAAATGAAGAAAACGAAAGAAAAAAATTTCTTACCTTAAGAGTAACAAGCATGCAAATTGCAGTGGGCTTCTTATCAAAAACCTCATGCAAGGAAATAGAAAGTGATGGAAAATGTTTAAACCTAGAATCCTATATCCAGCGAAATTATCCTTCAAAACTGAAGAGAAAAAGGCTGCCTCAGAAACCCAAAATAAGAAATTTATTATCAATAGACCTGTCCTAAAAGAAATGTCAAAAGAAATTCTTCAGGCAAATATAAAATAATATAGATCACACACTGAAATCTTAGTTTAAAAAGGCAAAGTGCTGACAAATAAATAAATAAATATAATGCATGATTTCTATTCTAATTTATATAAAATAATGGTATATTTAAAGCAATAATAACAATGTATTGAGTAATTACAGCATTAGGATTAGTGAAATGAAGACCATAACATCACAAGTGATAGGAGAAAAGGATTGAAAATATTGAACTTGTCATAAAGTACCTGCACTACAGGTGGAGTAGTATAGCGATATCTTAATAGGATTTAGACCATTTTTAAAGATGTATTTTGTAAACTCTAGGGCAACCACTAAATATTTTTTTAAAAGAAGTATGATGAATGGGTCAATTCTCTAAGAAGACATAAAAATCCTTAACAAAACATGAAAATGTATGAGACAAAAATTTGTAGAACCAAAAGAAGGAATAAAAAAATTCACTATGATAGTAGACTTCAACACCCCTCTTTCAATAATTGATAGATCAAGTAAGCAAAAAATCTGTATTAGGTTGGTGAAAAAGTAATTGTGGTTTTTGCAGTAAAAAATAACTGCAAATTGATTAATTTGATGACCTGAGCATCACTATCAATCACCTTGACCTAACTGACGTTTATAGGATCCTCCATCTCAAAACAGCAAAATGTACATTCTTCTCAAGCTCACATTTAGCATTCATCATGGTGGAATACATTCTGTGACATAGAACACACCTTAACAAAATTAAAATAATCAAATTCATTCAAAGTGTATTCTCACGCTGCAATGGAATTAAATTAGAAAAAATAGCAAAAATAGAAATCCTCCAAATATTTGAAAATTAAACAACAGATTTGTGAATAAACTATGGACAAAAGAAGGATTCTGAAAAGAAATTTAATGCTATATTGAACTAAATAAAACTGAAAATACAATTTTTACATATTTGTTGTCTGTCAGAGGTCCAGTCTAGTAAAAGTTCACTTATCTATTACATTTTGTAACTGCTTCTTAGAAATATTATGTAACCTGTTGGGTGAGTTTTTATACGAACAGTTATTTCCTGACATTTATCAGGTTAAGTTTACTTTCTTTATTCTCTTTTATTTTTCTTTTTTTCTTTTTCCTAGAGACAAGGTCTTCCTTTGTTGCCCAGGTGGGAGTGCAGTGGTATTGTTACAGCTCACTGCTGCCTTGAACTCCTGGCCTCAAGTGATCCTCCTGCCTCTGCCTTCCAAAGTACTGGGATTGCGGGCATGGACTACCATGCCTGGCCTTCTAAATTTTCAATTAATCATTTTGTTTTTCCTCTTCTTTTATTTTCCATTTATAACTTTCCTGAATTCACCTACTTTTCATTAGTTCTTCCCATTTTCTCTTTTTAGTGGTGCTTCCAATAGTTAGTACAATTATTTGTATGTATTTATCATATTGAATGTAATTCTAAAAATAAAAATTAACATTACAGGTCCATAACTGCTTATATAGATCCCTTGGTGCCAGATATCTTTCCAATTCAGCATTTTTTCATATTTTAAAAAGATAATGCAGGTTGGGCACAGTGGCATGCACCTCCCTGCTACTCAGAAGGCTGAGGCAAGAGGATTGCTGGAGCCTTGAAGTTTGAGACCAGCCTGGGCAACATAGCAAGACCCATTTAATTTAAGAAAAAGGTAAATCTGCAAAAGCACATATTATATAACGTAACGCCAGAAGCAGAATCTGGAACACATTAATATGCCTATTCTGAATCATGTTAATGATACTAAGTAGGAAAAATAAAGACTTTGCATATCCACATATATTTGTTCAGATCACATTTTGCTGCCAAATTAATTTTACTTTAATGTGAGGGAAAATATTTTGAAAAATCACTTTTGTAGGTTTTCTTTCAGACTTCAGAATATCAAATTAAAGGTTGTAGACCTGAATCTTTCATTTGATCTATGCATAGCTATAAAATAAAAGATGCAGGCCTATATATATACGTATTTGATTTGGGTTTCCCACATCCAAATTCTATGCTACCTTTTACTGATATTTTGCCTCAGTCTTGAATTTAAATTCCCCAAGGTAGTAACCATTAATTTACAATAACAATTTGTTTAGCTTTAGCAATATAGTGCCTATATTTTTGCTTATCATTATTATTTACATCCTACTCGCTTCTTGGGCAATCTTATTTTGTGCTGAGGACAACATTTTAATGTTTTTTAAGTTAGTCTATGATTGGTAAGCACTTTCAGTTTTTGTAAATTTGGACATTTTTTAAAATTTCACCATCATGCTTAAATGACAGTTTAGTCGTGTGTTGAATTCTAGGTTTACACTTACTTTCTCTAAATGCTTTAAAAACAATATTTTGTTAGGTTTTTATTATTGCTAAATAGATGTATTGATTCATGATCTTTCTTTGATAGAAAAGTTTGGGTTTGTTTACCTCTGATAATTCTTAATATCTTCTCCCATCTTTTGAGCTCATTTGTCTGTGTTTGTAAGTTGAAATACTATACTTTTTATCTCTAAATGTTTTTTCTTTTTTAGTGCTGCTTAGGATATGCTTATGCCCTCCTATTATTGCTTTTGATTATCTTTCTTTATCTACAGATTATACATAGTGTATTTCAGTGTCTTTCAGACTGTGCTTATAATTCAAATGCTATGAATACTAGTTCTTGTGTTGAAAGGGTTTATCATCTTTCTTTCTTATCTCTGGGCATTCTTTGGGAGCCACATAAGTTATCATATTTGGTGCATTGGTTTGACCTGTGCTTCCCTACTCTTATCCCTGTGTTGACTCTGCTATGCTGAGCCAGAGATTGCTGGTATTCTCTCCATGATCAATGACATCCAGCATCAGCACCTTCTGCCATGACAACTACCATCACTGCAGGTACAGAGGCTCTGACAACTCCATTTAATAATGCCAAATCTCAAATCAGTTATACACTGTCTTCCTTGGCAATATATTTTTTTTTCAAATTTACATTATCATGGATGCTATAACTAAGTGGATATAAAAATGCTTTCTCCTTCCTGATATGTTGCCTATTATATGAAAACCATAATGAGGTGTTTGGGGCCTCATGATGTTTTAACATTTAATAAATTATATTTTCAATTTCACAAAGAAACTTTTTGGGTATGTCCAGGAAACACACATGAAACTTATTAAAAGTGCCTAGTCCATGAAGCTTTCATATAACATCTACTATGCACAATCCAGAACTTTCCTTTGAAATTTCAACTCTACTGAACTTGGTTCTTCATACCTCATTTTCAGGGCCTATGGAAAACTCATTGTAATTGGACATTTGTGTCCTTCTTCCCCCAACTCCACACACACACACAATCCAGGTCAAAAGATATGCTTGTTTTTTTTCAGAACAACTTTATTGAAATGTTTATGTCAGTAAGCCAGAAAGCTCTACTAACTTCACATATGTATTGGAATACAAATAAGAGTTTCTATAGGTCAGAACTATTCAAATATATCTTTGATATCTCCCTTCATAAAGCAAAGGACATTTTCTCCTAGATTTGTTTAATATTTAGTAGTGGAGGTAGATGGAGGAATAGATCACTGTAAAACTACTTGTGTAGTGTTATCTTGGAGATAAATCCATTCAGATGTGCTCAGAATACAAAGAACTTACTCCTTTGTAGGATATGTCAATGGGGTTTAATGTTATATTTGCATTTGGTTTGTTTTGATTGACTTATTAAGCATACTATTCGATAAAAACTCAAGATAACTTATTTGTGAAAATGTTTTACATCTGCTGTTCTATGTACCCACAGTGATTTCCAGGGCAAAAAATGTAAAATAGAAAGTTATAACTGAAATTTCTGACAAGCTTTCAGAACTGCTGTGCCAGTTCAACTTTTAATTTAGTTTCATACACATTTTTTTTTCCTTTTGTTAGGGATAGTAATGAAATTTATAAAGCAAATGAATAATATAACTTTCTAATAATAGAGCTACATAACACATTGTAGTTTAATACAAATAGTTATCATAACCAAAAGCAAAATTTAACATGTCGAATGTTTTTTTCTATGGAAAGAAAATGTCGTGTGAATAACAGGGGTGTGAAAAAGGCCATGTTGTGAGTCTGGATATTCAAAGTAAAATATTGAGACAAGAGAAAATCTAATAGCAAATATTTATTATTTTATTTATTTATTCAAGAAACATTAAGTATCTTTTGCTGGTTATCTCCTGTTCTAGATGCTGGTGAAGCAGGGGAGAGTAAACTAGGTAAGAGTCCACGATTTTCTAGCACTAATATTCTAGCGTGGAGAAAAGGTAAAGAATCAAAGTTAACTAGTAGAATATGCATATTATCCTAAGTATGGAGAAAGATTAAGTAAGGAAACAGGACAGAGCAGAGTGTCATAGATGGCTGTGATTTTACATTAGTTGGTCAGGATAATTCCTCATTGAACAGCTTATATTTTAGTAAAGACCCAATGGAGGTGAGGGGAGAAAGCCACAGTTCTCTCAGGAGGATGGCTGTTTTAAGTGGAAGGAATGGTAAGTGCAATGACAGTACTCTCTCTTTGATTTAAACAGCTTTACTGAAGTATAATTGACATATAAATAATCGTACATATTAAAGAATTGCAAATATTTAACATATACAGTATGACGATGTGGGGCCTATAGGAACCCGTGTTTATCCACAATACCATAACCAGAATCAAGGTAATAGATACAGCCAATACTTTCCAGTTTCCTGGGTCTCTTAGTCATCATTTCTATTTATTTTGTGGTAAGAACACTTAACATGAGATGTATACTCTTAAAAAAAATTTTTTGAAGAGCACAATACTGTATTATTGCCTATAGGCCCTATCTTGTACAGCAGATCTCTAGAATTTATTCACCTAGCATAACAGAAACTTTATGCCCTGAACAACTTCCCAGTTCCCCTACCTCAGACCCTGGTAACAGCTATTGCATTATCTGCTTCTATGAGTTTGACTGTTTAAGATACCTCATATAAACAGAATCATGCAGTGATTGTCCTCAGAATGACTTACTTTACCTGGTGTAGTGTCCTCCAGCTTGGTGCGTGTTGTTGTATATGACAGTTTTTCCTTCATTTAAATGACTGAAAAATATTCTCTTTCTCTCTGTGTGTGCGTGTGTGTGTGTGTGTCTGTGTCTGTGTGTGTGTGTGTGTATCATGTTTTCTTTATCCAGTCATTTATTGATGGACACTTGGACTGTTTTATATCTTGGCTCTTGTGAATAATGTTCCAATAAGCATGAGAGTGCAGATGTCTCCTTAAAATAAAAGGCATGAACTTGTGTGTAGAGTTTTTTGAATAACAGGGAGAATACTGTGGCTATGGAGAGTGAGTGAAGGGGAAGATAATACAATTCAATAAGTGTAAAATCAGAGAAGATTTTTTAGTGTCATGGAGTCCTTACTATTATGCATATATTACCTCAGTATAAATGCTTTTGACTAAAAAGATAAAAATGCATGTTCCATCTCACTTTGGAAGCTGGCTCCATCTTAATATATAAGTCTAATTTCTTCTTGTTTCCCTTACAGCACTCTATGCGCTAGTATTATTCAATTATTCAATTATTACTATTCTTCATATTGTGCATGTTCTTACTACACTAATATTTTCACAAAAAAATTCATTGTTTATAAGCTTTTTCTGATCTTTCTCACTTTAATCCATATACTATTCTTCTTTCAGAGCTTAAATATACACATAGTCTCCTCCAGATTTTCCTTTGTCCCTAGAATTGATTAGGCACGTCTCAATGTGCTACCATAATGCACTGTACCTAACCCTTTCATCACTTCAATCATGCCATATATTAAATGCTGGTTTACTTACCTATCTGTTAGTTTATTGAGTGTAAGGGCTTTGTCTTATTTATAGTTATTTCCCTGTATCCAGTGCAAGCCTTTGCACAAGTATTTGTGAATAAGCAAAAATTCATTTGACCCTAAAATGATAATTGCTATGATGATTTTAACAACAAAAATTACAATAAACTTGCTTTATAATGAAGTTTTCTACTCCAAAAGTGGGAACAGTATCATAATAAAAATTACTTTGCATTTGCTTCAATATAATTAGAAAAGAAAATATGCACAAAGGAGAACTCTAACAATCTTCAGACATACAAGGAAAGCAAATTGTTCTTAGTATGAATAATTTCACTCTTCAATACATTTATCTCAAAGTAAAATATTCCACTTGAAAAAGAATAGGCAGTTTTGATTAGCTTACTAATATGATAACAACATTTCTTCAAAGTATGTCTTGTGTTTTACTGAATACTTACACTTTCTAATTGCCAACACTATTTTTTTTTTGGAGTACTTTGGACTTTTAATTTGCAAAGATAAGATCCTCAAAAAATCGGTATAAAGAGAAAAATTAAAGTAGCTCTGATACTCTAATATTTTGTTAATAAATTACTCATGGTTCATGTAAAACTTTCTTATAATGGATATTACTTTCTCTTATTCTAGCACTTTCAGGTATAGTTATAAGTCTTGTTGGCTATTACTAAGAAATGGTTTTCTAACAATTACAGCAACAAAGGTTTCCATTAGTTAAATATATTTTATGCCTTCATTTTTTCCCATGACTTGGTATCTTTGGCAAAGGTGAAATTAAATGCAAAATATAACCTTAGAATTAATCATGTCCAGATATAAATATCTATGTCCAGATATAGTTTATGGCAGGACATCATGATTACTCACAGAAGTACTACCTACCATTAACAAAAAAATATATTGTGGGGGCAAAAAATACCTCTGATGTAAATAACCAACTCAATGTCATGTACAAATAAAATATATGTGAATATATCTTTATATATATATATAAACATATATGCTGTATATATATATTTTTTTCTGATGGTGATCAAATATTAATTTCTTAACTCTATTCCTGCTGTGTGTGTGTGTGTGTATATATATATATAATGTAAATTTATATAAGAAATACATATGTATGTTTTCTTTCTTTCTGTCTTTCTTACTGTCTATCAGGGTGCTGTAAAGTAACACCCTTAAGATTCTTTTTTTTAAATTTTTATTTTACTTTAAGTTCTGGGATGTATGTGCAGAAGGTGCAGGTTTACTATATAGGAATACATGTGCCATGGTGGTTTCCTGCACCTATCAACCCATCATCTAGGTTTTAGGTTAGTCCTAATGCTCTCCTTCCACTTGCCCCCCACCCCTGACAGGTCTGTATGTTGTTCCCCTTCCTGTATCCATGTGTTCTCATTGTTCAATTCCCATTTATGAGTAGGAACGTTCAGTGTTTTGTTTTCTGTTCCTGTGTTACTTTGCTGAGAATGATAGCTTCCAGCTTCATTCATGTCCCTAAAAAGAACATGATTTCATTGTTTTTTATGGCAGCATAGTATTCCATGGTGTATGTGTACCACATTTTCCTTGTCCAGTCTATCATTGATGGGCGTTTGGGTTGGTTCCATGTCTTTGCTATTGTAAACAGTTTGGCAATAAACATATGTGTGCATGTGTTTTTATAGTAAAATTGATTTATATTATTTTGGGGATATACTCAGTAATGGAATTGCTGGGTCAAATGATATTTCTGGTTCTAGATCCTTGAGAAATCACCACACTGTCTTCCACAATAGTTGAACTAATTTACACTCCCACCAACAGTGTAAAACATTCCTGTTTCTCCATAGCCTCAACAGCATCTATTGTTTCTTGACTTTTTAACAGTTGCTATTCTAACTGGTGTGAGATGGTATCTTACTGTGGTTTTGGTTTGCATTTCTCTAATGATCAGTGATGATGAACATTTTTTCATATGTTTATTGGCCACAATAATGTCTTAATGTCTTCTTTTGAGAAGTGTCTGTTCAAATCCTTTGCTCGCTTTTTGATGGGGTTGTTTGCTTTCTTTATTGTAAATTTGTTTAAGTTCCTTGTAGATTCTGGATATTAAAACTTTCTCAGAAGGGTAGATTGCAAAATTTTTCTCCCATTCTGTAGATTGCCTGTTCACTCTGATGATAGTTTCTTTTGCTGTGCAGAAGCTCTTTATGTTAATTAGATCCCATTTGTCAATTTTGCCTTTTGTTGCAATTGCTTTTCATGTTTTTGTCATGAAGTTTTGCCCATATCTATGTGCTGAATGGTATTGCCTAGGTTTTCTTCTAGAGTTTTTTATGGTTTTAGGTTTTACATTTAAGACTTTAATCAATCTTGAGTTAATTTTTGTCATAAGGAAGGGGTCCAGTTTCTGTTTTCTGCATATGGCTAGCCAGTTTTCCAGCATCATTTAATAAATAGGAAACCCTTTCCCCATTGCTTGTTTTTGTCAGGTTTGTTGAAGATCAGATGGCTATAGATGTGTGGTGTTATTTCTGAGGTCTCTGTTCTGTTTCTTTGATCTATATGTCTGTTTTGGTACCAGTACCTTGCTGTTTTGGTTACTGTAGCCTTGTAGCATAGTTTGAAGTCAGGTAGCGTGCTGTCTCCAGCTTTGTTCTTTTTGCTTAGGATTGTCTTGGCTATATGGGCTCTTTTTTGGTTCCATATGAAATTTAAAGTATTTTTTTCTAATTCTCTGAAGAATTGTCAATTGTAGTTTAATGAGAATAGCATTTAATCTATAAATTACTTTGGGCAGCATGGCCATTTTCATGATATTGATTTTTCTTATCCATGAGCATGGAATGTTTTTCCATTTGTTTGTGTTCTCTCTTACTTCCTTGAACAGTGGTTTGCAGTTTGCCTTCTTTGTAGCAGTTGTAAATAGGTGTTCATTCATGATTTGGCTCTCTGCTTATCTATTATTGGCATATAGGAATGCTTGTGATTTTTGACATTGATTTTGTAGGCTGAGACTTTGCTGAAGTTGCTTATCAGCTTAAGGAGATTTTGGGCTGAGATGATGGAGTTTTCTAAATATACAATCATGTCATCTGCAAACAGAGACAATTTTACTTCCTCTCCTCCTATTTGAATACCCTTTATTTGTTTCTCTTGCCTGAGTGCCCTGGCCAGAACTTCCAATACCATGTTGAATAGGAATGATCAGACAGGGCATCCTTGATTTCTGCCAGTTGTCAAAGGGAATGCTTCCAGGTTTTGCCCATCCAGTATATTGCCTATGGGTTGGTCATAAATACCTCTTATTATTTTGAGATATATTCCATCAATACCTAGTTTATTGAGAGTTTTTAACATGAAGGGATGTTGAATTTTATTGAAGGCCTTTTCTGCATCTATTGAGATAATCATGTGGTTTTTGTTATTGATTCTGTTTATGTGATGGATTACATTTATTGATTTGTGTATGTTGAATCAGCCTTGCATCCCAGGGATGAAGCCCACTTGATTGTGGTGGAAAAGCTTTTTGATGTGCTACTGGATTTGGCTTGCCAGTATTTTACTGAGGATTTTCTCATCGATGTTCATAAGGAATCTTGGCCTGATGTTTTCTTTTTTTGTTGTGTCTCTGCCAGGTTTTGGATGATGCTGGTCTCATAAAATGAGTTAGGGAGGAGTCCCTCCTTATCAATTATTTGGAATAGTTTCAGAAGGAATGATATCAGCTCCTCTTTTTATCTCTGGTAGAATTCTGCTGTGAATCCATCTGGTGTGGGTTTTTTTTTTGTTGTTGTTGTTGTTGATAGGCTATTAATTATTGCCTCAATTACAGAACTTTCTATTGGTCTATTCAGGAATTTGAATTCTTCCTGGTATAGTCTTGGGAGGGTGTAAGTTTCCAGGAATTTATCCGTTTCTTCTAAATTTTCTAGTTTATTTGCACAGGTGTTTATAGTATTCTCTGATGGTACTTTGTATTTCTGTGGGGTGCGTGGTAACATTCCCTTTATCATTTTTATTGTGTTTATTGGATCTTCTTTCTTTTTTTCATTATTCGTTTAGTTAGTGGTCTATTTATATTGTTAATTTTTCAAAAAAACCATCTCCAGAGTTCATTGATTTTTCTGAAGAGTTTTCGTGTCTCTATCTCCTTCAGTTCTGCTTTGATAGTTATTTCTTGTCTTCTGCTGGTTTTTGAATTTGCTTGCTCTTGCTTCCCTAGTTCTTTTAATTGTGAGGTTAGGATGTTGATGTGACATCTTGCCAGCTTTGTGATGCGGGCATTTAGTATTACAAATTTCCCTCTTAACACTGCTTTAGCTGTGTCCCAGAGATTCTGGTACATTTTGTCTTTGTACTGATTGGTTTCAAAGAACTTCTTTATTTCTGCCTTTATTTTGTTATTTGCCCAGGAGTCATTAAGGAGCAGGTATGTTCAATTTCCATGTAGTTCTGTGACTTTGAGTGAGCTTCTGAATCCTGATTTCTAATTTGATTGTACTGTGGTCTGAGAGACTGTATGTTATGACTTCAGTTCTTTTGCATTTGCTGAGAAGTGTTTTACTTCCAGTTGTGTGGTCGATTTTAGAATAAGTGCTATATGGCACTGAGAAGAATGTATATTCTGTTGATTTGGGGTGGAGAGTTCTGTAGATATCTATTATGTCCAGTCGACACTTGATCCAGAGCTGAGCTCAAGTCCTGAATATCCTTGTTAATTTTGTGTCTTGTTGGTCTGTCTAATATTGACAGTCGGGTGTTAAAATTTCCCACTATTATTTTGTAGGAGTCTAAGTCTGTTTGCAGGTATCCAAGAACTTGTTTTAAGAATCTACGTGATCTTGTATTGGGTGCATATATATTTAGGATAGTTATCTGTTCTTGTTGCATTAATCCCTTTAGCAATATGTAATGCCTTTGTCTTTTTTATCTTTTTTGGCTTAAAGTCTGTTTTATCAGAGACTAGGATTGCAACCCCTGCTTTTTCTTGCTTTCCATTTGCTTGGTAAATATCCCTCCATCCCTTTATTTTGAGCCTGTTTTTGTCTTTGCCCATGAGATGGGTCTCCTGNCATCTGCAAACAGAGACAATTTTACTTCCTCTCCTCCTATTTGAATACCCTTTATTTGTTTCTCTTGCCTGAGTGCCCTGGCCAGAACTTCCAATACCATGTTGAATAGGAATGATCAGACAGGGCATCCTTGATTTCTGCCAGTTGTCAAAGGGAATGCTTCCAGGTTTTGCCCATCCAGTATATTGCCTATGGGTTGGTCATAAATACCTCTTATTATTTTGAGATATATTCCATCAATACCTAGTTTATTGAGAGTTTTAACATGAAGGGATGTTGAATTTTATTGAAGGCCTTTTCTGCATCTACTGAGATAATCATGTGGTTTTGTCATTGTTTCTGTTTATGTGATGGATTACATTTATTGATTTGTGTATGTTGAATCAGCCTTGCATCCCAGGGATGAAGCCCACTTGATTGTGGTGGAAAAGCTTTTGATGTGCTACTGGATTTGGCTTGCCAGTATTTTACTGAGGATTTTCTCATCGATGTTCATAAGGAATCTTGGCCTGATGTTTTCTTTTTTTGTTGTGTCTCTGCCAGGTTTTGGATGATGCTGGTCTCATAAAATGAGTTAGGGAGGAGTCCCTCCTTATCAATTATTTGGAATAGTTTCAGAAGGAATGATATCAGCTCCTCTTTTATCTCTGGTAGAATTCTGCTGTGAATCCATCTGGTGTGGGTTTTTTTTTTGTTGTTGTTGTTGTTGATAGGCTATTAATTATTGCCTCAATTACAGAACTTTCTATTGGTCTATTCAGGAATTTGAATTCTTCCTGGTATAGTCTTGGGAGGGTGTAAGTTTCCAGGAATTTATCCGTTTCTTCTAAATTTTCTAGTTTATTTGCACAGGTGTTTATAGTATTCTCTGATGGTACTTTGTATTTCTGTGGGGTGCGTGGTAACATTCCCTTTATCATTTTATTGTGTTTATTGGATCTTCTTTCTTTTTTTCATTATTCGTTTAGTTAGTGGTCTATTTATATTGTTAATTTTCAAAAAAACCATCTCCAGAGTTCATTGATTTTCTGAAGAGTTTTCGTGTCTCTATCTCCTTCAGTTCTGCTTTGATAGTTATTTCTTGTCTTCTGCTGGTTTTGAATTTGCTTGCTCTTGCTTCCCTAGTTCTTTTAATTGTGAGGTTAGGATGTTGATGTGACATCTTGCCAGCTTTGTGATGCGGGCATTTAGTATTACAAATTTCCCTCTTAACACTGCTTTAGCTGTGTCCCAGAGATTCTGGTACATTTTGTCTTTGTACTGATTGGTTTCAAAGAACTTCTTTATTTCTGCCTTTATTTTGTTATTTGCCCAGGAGTCATTAAGGAGCAGGTATGTTCAATTTCCATGTAGTTCTGTGACTTTGAGTGAGCTTCTGAATCCTGATTTCTAATTTGATTGTACTGTGGTCTGAGAGACTGTATGTTATGACTTCAGTTCTTTTGCATTTGCTGAGAAGTGTTTTACTTCCAGTTGTGTGGTCGATTTTAGAATAAGTGCTATATGGCACTGAGAAGAATGTATATTCTGTTGATTTGGGGTGGAGAGTTCTGTAGATATCTATTATGTCCAGTCGACACTTGATCCAGAGCTGAGCTCAAGTCCTGAATATCCTTGTTAATTTTGTGTCTTGTTGGTCTGTCTAATATTGACAGTCGGGTGTTAAAATTTCCCACTATTATTTTGTAGGAGTCTAAGTCTGTTTGCAGGTATCCAAGAACTTGTTTTAAGAATCTACGTGATCTTGTATTGGGTGCATATATATTTAGGATAGTTATCTGTTCTTGTTGCATTAATCCCTTTAGCAATATGTAATGCCTTTGTCTTTTTTATCTTTTTTGGCTTAAAGTCTGTTTTATCAGAGACTAGGATTGCAACCCCTGCTTTTCTTGCTTTCCATTTGCTTGGTAAATATCCCTCCATCCCTTTATTTTGAGCCTGTTTTTGTCTTTGCCCATGAGATGGGTCTCCTGAATATAGCACACTGATGGGTCTTGCCTCTTTATTCTGTTTGCCAGTCTGCATTTTTTACTTGGGACATTTAGCCCATTTACATTTAAAGTTAATATTGTTATATGTGAATTTGATCCTATCATCATGATGCTAGCTGGTTATTTTGCACACTAGTTGATGTGGTCTCTTTATAGTGTTAATATTCTTTATATTTTGGTGTGCTTTTCCAGTGGCTTTTTCCTTTCCATATTTAATACTTCCTTCAGGAACTCTTGCAAGGCAGGCCTGGTGGTAACAAAATCCCTTAGCATTTGCTTGTCTGGAAAGAATTTTTTTTTTCTCCTTTCCTTATGAAGCTTAGCTTGGCTGGATATAAAATTCTGGGTTGAAATTTATTTAAGAATGTTGAATATTGGCCCCCACTCTTTTATGGCTTATAGTGTTTATGCTTAGAGATCCACTGTTAGTCTGATGGGCTTCCCTTTGTAGGCAACCTCTCCTTTCTCTGTGGCTGTCCTTAACATTTTTTCTTTCACTTTGACCTTGGAGAATCTGATGATTACGTGTCTTGGTGTTGATCTTCTCGTGGAGTATCTTAGTGGTGTTCTCTGCACTTGCTAGGTTGGGGAAGTTTTCCTGGATGATATCCTAAAGTGTGTTTTCAAACTTGGTTCCATTCTCCCCACTTCTTTCAGTTACTCCAATCAATTGTAGGTTTGGTCTTTTCACAGTCCCATATATCTGGGAGGCTTCATTCATTCCTTTTCATCCGTTTTTCTCTAACCTTGTCTGCACGCCTTGTTTCAGTAAGGGTCTTCAAACTCTGATACCCTTTTTTTTCTGCTTGATTGATCCCTACTTGTGTATGCTTCACAAAGTTCTCATGCTGTGTTTTTCAGCTCCATCAGGTCATTCATCTTCCTCTCTAAACTGGTTATTCTTGTTTAGCAGTTCCTGTAACCTTTTATCAAGGTTCTTATCTTTTTTGCAATGTGTTAGAACATGCTGCTTTAGCTCAGAAGAGTTTGTTATTACCTACCTTCTGAAGCCTACTTCTGTCAATTCATCAGCTCATTCTCAGTTCAGTTTATGCCCATGCTGGAGAGGTGTTGTGATCATTTGGAAGAGAAGAGGCATTCTGACTTTTTGCATTTTTGCACTGGTGTTTCTTCATCTTTGTGGTTTTATCTACCTTTGATCTTTGAGGCTGATGACCTTTGGCTGGGGTTTTTGTGGGGAGTCTTTTTTGTTGATGTTGTTATTGTAGCTTTCTCTTTGTTAGTTTTTCTTCTACCAGTCAGGCCTGCCTTCTGCAGGTCTGCTGCAGTTTGCTGGAGGTTCACTCCAGACGCTGTTAACCTGGGTATCACCAGTGGAGACTGCAGAACAGCAAAGATTCTTGCCTGCTCCTTCCTCTGGAAGCTTCTTCCTAAAGGGGCACGGACCTGATGCCAGCTGGAGCTCTCCTGTATGGGGTGTCTGTTGACCCCTGTTGGGGGGTCTCTCCCCATCAGGAGGCATGTGGGTCAGGGACCCACTTGAGGAGGCAGTCTGTCCCTTAGCAGAGCTGGTGTGCTGTGCTGGGAGAACTCCCCCTTGTCAAGATCAGCCTCTCTCTTCAGAGCAAGCAGGCAGGAAAGATTAAAACTACTGAAGTTGCAACTGTAGCCACCCCTCCCACAGGGTGCTCTGTCCCAGAGAAATGAGAGTTTCCTCTGTAAGCCCCTGACTGGAGCTGATGGATTTCCTGCAGAGATGCCCTGCCCAGTAAGGAAGAATCTAGGGAAGCGAAGCAGTCTGGCCACAGCTGCTTTGCTGCACAGCAAAGTCCAAACCTTCTAGTCTTCTTAGCACCGTCAGGGGAAAACTGCCTACTAAAGCCTCAGTAATGGTGGTTGCCCCTCCCCCCACCAAAATCCATCCTCCCAGGTTGACTCCAGACTGCTGTGCTGACAGCGATAATTTCAAGCCAGTATTTCTTAGCTTGCTGGGCTCCATGGGAGTGGGACCTGCTGAGCAACAGCACTTGGCTCCCTGACTTCAGCCCCCTTTCCAGAGGAGTGGACAGTTTGCTGTCTTACTGGAGTTCAAGGTGCTGCTGTAGTATGAAAAAGCTCCTGTAGCTCAGTGCTTGCCTAAACAGCCACCCAGTTTTGTACTTGAAACCCAGGGCCCTGGTGGTGTAGGCTCACAAGTTAATATTCTGATCCACGGATTGCAAAAATCTCTGGGAAAAGCATAGTACCCGGGGAGGAGGGGAGGGTAGCACAGTCCCTGATGGCTTCCCTTGTCTGGGGGAAGGAGGTTCACAACTCTGTGTACTTCCTGGGTGAAGCGACACCCCACTCTGCTTCTGCTCACTCTTTGTGTGCTGCATGCACTGTCTAATCAGTCCCAGTGAAATGAACTGGGTCCCTCAATTGGCAATGCAGAAATAACCTGCCTTCTGTGTTGGTCTCGCTGGGAACTACAGACTGGAGCTGTTTCTATTTGGCCACCTTGACCCCTCAAGAGTCTTTTCTGATTGCCTATTTTGTTGTTGTTATCGTTGTTGTTTTGTTATTTGTGCTTTTGAAATTTTAGCCATAAGAGTCTTCTCTGGATCAATGTCCTAAAGCATTTCCCCATGTTTATTTTTGACTTTCTTATTGTTGTGGGTGTTATGCTTAAGTCTTTAATTCAGTTTTAGTTTACCTTTATATATGGTGAGAGATAGAGTGTCTAGTTTCATTCTTTTGCATATAGATACCTGGTTTACACATCACTTATTGAAGAGGGTATTCTTTCATCACTGTATGTTTTTGTCAAGACCAGTTCACTGAAAATCTGTGGTTTTATTTCTGGGTTCCCATTTCTATTCCACTAATCAATGTATCTGTTGTTACACCAATACTATTCTTTTTTGGTTACTATAGCTTTGTAGTGTATTTTGAAGTGAGGTAGTGTGATGCCTCTAACTTTGTTCTTTTTGCTTAGAATCGTTTTGCCTATTTGGTGTCTTTCGTGGTTGAAAACAAATTTTAGGATATTTTCCCCTATATTTGTGAAGAAGGTCATTGGTATATTGACTAGGATTGCACTAAATGTTTACATTGAGTAGTATGGTCATTTTAACAATATTAAATATTTGATCCATGAGCATAAGATGTCATATGTTTTTTCCATGTTTTATATGTTCTCTTAAACTTGTTTCATCAGTGTTTTGTGATTTTCGTTGTAGAATTTTTCACATTTTTTAGTTAGATTTATTTTTTGTATTTTTTGGAGTTATGGCAAATGGAATTGCTTTCTTGATTTATTTTTCAGCTAGTTAATTATTCATGTACAAAAATACTACTTATTTTAATGTTAATTTTGTATTCTGTAGCTTTACTAAGTTTATTTATTGGTTGTAAGAGATTTGTGGTGGTGTCTATAGGTTTTTCTGTATAAAAGATCCTGTTGTCTGCAAAGAGGGACCATTTGACATCTTTTCTTATATGGATGCCTTTTATTTCATTCTCCTGCCTGATTTTCACGGTTAAGACTTTCAGTACTATAAGAATGATGAAAGTGGGCATCGTGTTCTTATTCCAATTTTTAGAGGAAAGGCTTTCAATTTTTCTCCATTTAGTATGATATTAGCTGTGGGTTTGTCATATATAGTCTGTATTATTTTGAGGTTTGTTACTTCTATGTCGAATTTGTTGAGAGTTTTTTATCATGATGTTATATCAGATGTTTTCTCTGTGCCTATTGAAATGATAATATGGTTTTTGTCATTCATTCTGTTGATGTGCTGTATCAGATTTATTGGTTTGTGTAAGTTGAACCATTCTTTGATCCCTGGGTAAATGTCATTTGATCACAGTGGGATTCTACATTTTTATGTGTTATTGAATATGGTTTGCTAGTAGTTTGCTGAGAAGTTTTGCATTTGGCCTATAGTTTTCTTTTTTACTTTTATGTCCTTTGCTGATTTTGATATCAGGTCAATGTTGGCCTCATATAATGAGTTAGAAAGAATCCCCTCATCTTCAGCTTTTTGGAATAGTCTGAGAAAAAAATTGCTCTCAGTTCTTCTTCCTTATATATTTGGTGTAGTTCAACAGAGAAGTATCTGTTCCTGGGCTTTTCTTTCTTGGGAAACTTGATTACTGACTCAATCTTGTTATTCATTACTGGTTGGTCCAGATTTTCTATGTCATCTTGATTCAATCTTGTGGTTGGAGTACTCGGAATTGTATCCATTTCTCCTCAGTTTTCCAAATAGTTATAGTTCATTATAGTATGTCTAATGACTCTTGTATTAATTATAATGTCTGACTTTTATTTATGATTTTATTTATTTGGGTTTTCTCTGTTTGTTTTCACGGTTAGTATAGCTACTGGTGTATTGAGTTTGTTTATCTTCTTTTATTTTGTTCATCCTTTGTTCAGACGTTTGTTATTATCTTTTAAGTCTCTATTACATTTATTTTTGGTTCAGTCTTTATTATTTCTTTTCTTTTACTAATTTGGGGTTTGGTTTGTTTTTGCTTTTCTAATTTTTTGAGTTACATCATTAAGTTATTATAATTTTTCTTCTTTTTGAGGTAGATGGCTATTGCTATAAACTTTTAGCACTGCTTTTAATATATGTTATAACATGTTATATTTTGATGTTACATCGCCATTTTCATTTTTCACAGAAAATTTTGTTTTTAATTTTCTTCTTAATTTCTTTACTGACCAACTAATCATTCAGGAGCATGTTGTTTAATTTTCATATATGTTTATAGTTTCCAGAGTTCCCCTTTTTAGTGATTGCTAGTTTTTTTCCATGTGATGTGAAACAATAATTAATGTCATTTCAGTTTTTAAAACTTGATGAGACTTGTGTTGTGACCTAACATATGTTCTATGCTGGGTAATTTTCCATATGGTAAAGATAAGAGTATATAATCTGTAGCCATTGAATAAAATGTTCCATCATTATCTATAAGATCCATTTAGTCTATAATGCATGTTAAATTCAATGTTTCTTTGTTGATTTTTTTGTTTGTTTTATTGTGTGTTCATTGCTGAAAGTGAGACGTTGAAGTTTCCAACTATTATTGTATTGGGGGGTCTGTCTCTCTTTTAGCTCTAGTAATATTTTAGCTCTTTTAGCTCTAGTAATATTTGCTTTAAAAATCAGGGTGCTCAGGTGTTAAAGGTATATGTATTTACAATACTTATATTGTCGTGCATAATTGATCTCTTTATCATTATGTAATAATCTTTGTCTCTTTTTTGTTTAAAGTCTATTTTATCTCATATATATGTGTGTGTATATATATATATGTATGTACATATGTGTGTGTGTGTATATAGCTACTCAGGCATGCATTTTGTTTCCATTTGTGTGGAATATTTTTTGATCTTTTAACTTTCAGTCTATCTGTGCCTTGACAAGTGAGGT
Source organism: Rhinopithecus bieti (assembly GCF_001698545.2). Taxonomy (NCBI): domain Eukaryota; kingdom Metazoa; phylum Chordata; class Mammalia; order Primates; family Cercopithecidae; genus Rhinopithecus; species Rhinopithecus bieti. Next base: position 533,804 of record NW_016806605.1, read on the forward strand.
GAGTTTCTTTTAGGCAGCTTATGGTTGGGTCATTAAAAAAAAATCTACTTAGCCAGTCTTTATCTTTTAATTAGAGAATTTAAACCATCTGCTTTAAAGTTGTTAATGATAACTGAAGACTTACACTTGTCATTTGTTAATGGTTTTCTGATTGTATTGCATATCCTTTGTTCATTTCTTCTCTTTTATTTTCCTTTATTATATGATAATTTTCTTTTCATAGTGCTAACATTTGACTCCTTTCTGTTTCTCATTTGTGTATCTGCTCTGTCAGTGGATTTCATGTTTCTTGATGATAGATATCATCCTTTTACTTCCATGTTTATGGCTTCTTAAGCATTTCTTTTAAGTCTGATACAGTAGTGATGAATTCCCTCAGTTTTTTATATGCAAAACACTGTATTTCTTTTTCATTTTAAAAGGTAGATTTTCTGAGTATGGTATTATTGAATGATAGCTTTTTTCTCTTTTAGCACCTTGAATATACTATCACATTCTCTCCTGGTACCTAAGGATTCTGCTGAGTAATCTGCTTTAAGTTTGATGGAGATTCCCTTATATGTGAACTGATGGTTTCCTCTTGCTGTTGTTAGAATTCTCTCTTTGTCTATGATTTTTGACAGTTTGACTAGAATGTATCTTGGAGAAGACCCTTTTGCGTGAAATCTATTTGGGAATGTTTGGGGTTCCTGTACCTAGATGTCTGTATTTCTGCAAGCTTTTGGAAGTTTTAAGTTATTATTTCATTATGTAGATTTTCTATGCCTTTGCCCAATCATCTCTTTTCCTTCTGGTACTTTCAAAATTTGAATATTAGCTTGCCTTATGATGTCCCATATGTTACATATGTCTTCTTCATTTAAAAGTGTCTTGGTTATTCATTTTTTATCTGTCTTGGTTATTTCAAAAGACCTGTATTGATGTTCAGAATTATTTATTCTGCTTGATCTAGTCTATCGTTTAAGCTCTCAATTTTATTTTCTATTTCATTTACTAAATTGTTTAGCTTCAGTATTTCTGGCTTTAAAATAAAATCTATCTCTTTTTTTTTTTTTTTTTTTTTTTTTTTTTTTTTTTTTTGTTTTTTTTTTTTTTTTTTTTTTTTTTTTTATTATA
>NW_016806605.1:535470-556458 GCF_001698545.2 Rhinopithecus bieti
ATTCGGCCATCTTGCTCCGCCCCCTCCTGTATAATCAAATCTATCTCTTTGTTTAATTTCTCATCAGGATCATGAATTATCTTCTTAATATTTGTGTTGCTTTTCTGTGTTCTTTTGTATCTCAATGAGTTTCTTTAATATCATTACTTTGAATTTTTGTTAAGGCTTTTCATAGATTTTCTTTCTTTGTTATTGATTATTGAAGAATTATTGTGCATTTTTTGAGGTGTCATGTTAGCTTGCATTTTCATGTTTTTATGTCACATTGATATGTGCACATTGGTGTTAAGAGTCACTTCTTCCAATTTTATGGATTGACTTTTGTAGGAAACAACTTTTTCAGTAGATGTATCTATTATGCTGTTTGAGTTAGATAATTTGACTCTATTTCTGGGTGGATGCAGTAATGTAATCTCTACATAACTTCCTCAGCTGTAATAGGTGTCAGTGATGTCTGTGAGTTTCTCAGTAGCTTAGGCTGTGATAGTTAGTGTAAACTGGGACAAGGCTTTGCCTGTCTAACTGTCCCTTGCACATGAGTAATGGCTATGATAGGCTAGACATGTCAGTTGTTGGGAACCTGAGTAATGTATGCAGGCATTGGCAGTGGCAGGTCCTGGTAGGCCAGTCATTAATCCTCTAGGAAGCATTCTCAGGTACCTACAGTGACAGAAGCAGGCAGGCCCTTGGGCCCTTGAGCAGGACTCAAGGCATTTTTAGTGGCAGTAGTAGTAGCAGATCAACCTTTGGGCTCCCAAGTGGTGCTTCCAGGTATCAACAGACAAGGCAGGTAGCTGAGCTGTCTAGTCCCAGGTTTCCCTGTGGTGTGCACAGATAAACATTGGCATTGGCAACAGCATGTGAGGTAGGCCAGTCCCTAAGCATTTGTGAGGCATGTATAGGCCCTGGCAGCAGGGGTTTCGTTCTATCATTAGGCCTTTAGATTGTGGGCATGTGCACTAGTGGTAGAAGGCAGTGTGGAACAATCCTCAGGACTCCAGATAATATATATGGGTGCTAGCAGCAGTGGTAGCAGTGGGCTAGGTGGGCCTCTCTTTTTTACTTGCTTTCTTGGTTTGTGTTCTGTCTCTGTGAATTCCCTGGGTTAACAAACTTCACTTTTGGACTTGCAAAAATTTCTTTCTACTTTGTTTTGAAAAGTAATGTGCTTCTGTAAGATTTGCAATAATGCATATAAAGTGCTATTAAGTTTTTCAGCTTATTTGTAGATAGAGTCTTCAGGGCAGTGAATAATTTTCTAATGTCAGGTCTGAAAACAGCAGGGTATAAATAGAATATTATGTGGATAAATATTCCTGAAGTTATTCCTAGATGATAAATCTCTAAACTACCTGGATCTTGTATCTGTCATCCAAAGTGTTGCCTAATATCCCCTGGAATGCTTGAAGGATCTATTTTCAAAACAGCACTGAGTTGATGAAAATGTTCGTTATACATTATTAGCTCAACTAAGGCAAAAGAATATCAAAGGAATCCAACAGGGCAGCTTTGAGTCTTTCTGCATCCAAAATTGAATATTAAATACTGGTGATGATTAAAGAACCATCCTAAGAATTATCCATAGTCAACTCAGTCCACTCCATACAACAGACTTACAAGCTAGGTGGGAACAGAGGTACTCACAAGTCTATTATTATGCTGTATTTAATTACCAATTCCAGGGAGTCATCAGACACAACACCAAATCTCACATTTGGGCTTCAAGAGATATCCACCCTAAAATTATTTTAAAAAGGTTATAATTAAAATGATGAAAAATACTACATTTGGTGAATATGTAAATTAGAGAATGTTTATACATTGCTAGTGGTAGTCTAAATATGTAAAAATATTCTGAAAAAAATGTTTGGCCATTTCTACTGAAGCTAAATATATAAGATTTATTTGACCCAAGAATTTAACTCTTGGGCATGCAACCAAGAGAAATCGAATGCTACATATGACAAAAAAGTACAAGAATATTAATGGATGCAGTAGACGCTTCAATCATAGTAAGTAAAGGCTGGAAAATACTCTCATTCCCATCAGCAGTAGAATGTGTAAATAAATAGTAACATACTGATATAATAGATACTACAGAGCAATGAGAAAGAATGAAAACTGTTACACTCTGTAGCTTGAATTATTTTCACAGACACCACATTAAGTGAAATAACTCAACATATAATAGTGTATTTTATATGAGTCCATTTATATCAAGTTCAACAATAGGCAAAATAATCTCAAATAATAAAATTCAGACTCATAATTATTATCCTTATAGTAAGGAAATGTGATGAAGCATTTGTGGATACTGGAAATTATATACATGTTGAGTTGGATGATGTATTAGTCCATTCTCACACTCCTATAAAGAAATACTTGAAGTTGGGTAATTTATAAAGGAAAGAGGTTTAATTGACTCCCAATTTCACATGGCTGGGAAGTCTCAAGGAACTTACAATCAGGGCAGAAGGCACCTCTTCACAGGGTGGCAGGAGAGAAAATGAGAGCTGAGCAAAGTGGGAAAAGTCCCTTATAAAACCATAAGATCTTGTGAGAACTCACTCTCATGAGAACAGGATGGGTGTAATGCCCCCATGATTCAATTACCTCCTACTGGGTCCCTCCCACGGTAAGTAGGATAATGGGAACTACAATTCAAGATGAGATTTAGATGGTGACACAGCCAAACCATATTATTCCCCCCAGCCCCTCCCAAATCTCATGTCCTCACATTGCAAAACACAATCATGCCTTTCCAACAGTCCCCCCAAGTCTTAGTTCATTACATCATTAACCCAAAACTCTAGGTCCAAAGTCTCATTTGAGATGAGGTGAGTCTTGTCCTCCTATGAGCCTGTAAAATCAAAAGCAAGTTAGTTACTTCCCAGATACAATAGGGGTACAGGTATTGGGTAAATATACCCATTCTGAATGGTAGAAATTGGCCAAGAAAAGGGCTACAGGTGCCACGAGAGTCTGAAATCCAACTGGAGCAGTCATTTAACCTTAAAGTTCCAAAATGATCTCCTTTGACTCCATGTCTCGCATCCAGGTCACACTAAGGCAAGAAGTGGGCTTCAACAGCCTTGGGTAGCTCCACCCCTGTGGCTTTGCAGGGTACAGCCCCCCCATCCTGACTGCTTTCATGGGCCAGCATTGAATGCTCATGGATTTTCCAGGCACATGAAGCAAGCTGTTAGTGTATCTATCATTCTGGGGTCTGGAAGACAGTGGCCCTCTTCTTACAGTTCCACTAGGCATTACCCCAGTGGGAACTAGTGTGGGAGCTCCAACCCCACCTATCCATTCTGTACTGCCCTATCAGAGGTTCTCCATGAAGGCTCCACCCCTGCAGCAAACTTCTTCCTGGATATCCAGGCATTTACATACATCCTCTGAAATCTAGGCGGAGGTTCCCAAACCTCAGTTCTTAACTTCAAGAACTGAGAACCCAATGGCTCAACACCACATGGAAACTTCCAAGGCTTGAGGCTTCTGCCCTTTGAAGCAATGACCTGAGCTATACCCTTAAGCAGTTTTAAGCATGGCTGGAGCTGAAGCAGCTGGGACTCAGGGCACAATGTCCTGAGGCTACATAGAGCAGGGTGTTCTGGGCCTGGCCCATGAAACCATTTTTCCCTCCTAGGCCTCCAGGCCTGTGATGGGAGGGGCTGCTATGAAGGTCTCTGACATGCCCTGGAGACATTTTTCTGATTTTCTTGGTGATTAACATTTGTCTTCTTATTACTCAAATTTCTGCAGCAGGCTTGAATTTCTCCCAAGAAAAGACTTTGTTGTTGTTGTTGTTGTTGTTGTTGTTGTTGTTGCTCTGTTTTTGTTTTTTTTTTCTGTCACATAGTCAGGCTGCAAATTTTCCAAACTTTTATGCTTTGCTTCCTCTTGAATGCTTTTCCACTTAGTAATTTCTTCCACCAGATACCCTAAATCATCTCTCTCAAGATTGAAGTTCCACAGATCTCTAGGGCAGAGGCAAAATGTTGTCAGTCTCTTTGCTAAAGCATAGCAATAGTGACGTTTACTCCAGTTCCCAACAAGTTCCTCATCTCCATCTGAGACCACCTCAGCCTAGTCGTCATTGTCCATATCGCTATCAGCATTTTGTTCAAAGTCATTTAACAAGTCTCTAGGAGTTCCAAATTTTCCCACATCTTCCTGTCTTCTGAGTCCTCCAAGTCTCTAGGAAGTTCCTAACTTTCCCACAATTTCCTGTCTTCTTCTGAGCCCTCTAAACTGTTCCAGGGACTGCCTGTTACTCATTTCCAAAGTCACTTCCACATTTTTGGGTATCCTTATTTCAGTACCCCACTCCTAGTACCAATTTACTGTATTTATCTGTTCTCATGCTGTGATGAAGAAATACCTAAGATTGAGTAATTTATAAAGGAAAGAGGTTTAATTGACTCACAGTTCCGCATGGATAGGGAGGCCCCAGGAAACTTATAATCATGGCAGAAGGCACCTCTTCATAGTGCGACAGGAGAAAGAATGAGTACCAGCAGGGGAAATGCCAGACACATAAAACTATCAGATCTAGTGAGAACTTACTCACTATTATGAAAACAGCATGGGGGTAACAGCCCCCATGATTCAATTACCTCCCACTTGGTACCTCCCCTGACTTTTGGGGATTATGGGAACTACAATTCAATATAAGATTTGTGTGGGGACACAGCCAAACCATATCAGATGGCATTCATATAAATGGAATTCTATTAAAAAGACAATCTATACAGACTTAATATTGTGTATGTTGCTATGTGTAAACGTTATCTCACAAAATTATTTAAGAGAATAATATATCCCTACACTTTACTCCTCTCCATGAAGGCAGGAGGGAGTGCTATGGTCCAAAACAAGTTGATGTGATTGTAGACTTGGAATGGTCAGTCTGTGACCTAGGAGTATGGAACCTAGGAGAACCAAGTAAAGGTGAATTAGGAGGAGCCAGAAAGTAAGAAACAGAGTAGAGATAAAATAAAAATGGAACATGGGACAACAGGAACCACTTTCCAAGCTAAGAGCAGGCAATAAAGAAGAAACAGAAGGAAGAAGTTTCCAGAGGTTTATCCTGGACATGGGAAGAGGGGAGTTCTTATAGAGCATATGAGGACAAGGAAAGGATGTACCAATAACTCTGAGTCAAGATAAACACAGATCTCCTTCTCATCCCTTCTCTCCATTAGAGAGGAGTTCTGATTTTCTTTACTTCTATTCTGTAGGGTTTCTGAAATTTAGAGAAAAGTATTTCCCACATACTTCCTCAGGGTATACCACGAGACAAATATGTGTTGAGTGTCTATACTTTGCAAGGTTAAGTATTCATCATAGTATCATTAAGAATTGAGCATCTCCCTCAAAGCATTCTCAAGTTATGATTCTTAAATGACCCTTGTCTGTCACCAAGGATAAAGGGTGGGTAGGTTAGTAAGTTGGCATGCACACATGTTCCTGACCTTTTACAGGAACTATAACTGTGAATCTTAACAGGTCTTATCTTAACATTAGATATACATGGATTTCAAGTTCAATATTAGGCATCATATAATGTCTTTCCCATCCCTTATCTCTGGGGTGACCATATATGTGAGGTAGCATGATAGAGTCCAGGATTTAAATTGTTATCCAGGTAAATTATTAATGACATCTGCTTAGGTCTCAAATGTGTTCTTATTTTGGATGATAAAATGTACAGTGATCCTACTTATCCCGTAGATCACCCTGCATCTGCTCTTTACATATAGACATACATCAGTTTACTGATTCTCATGTAATATTGAAATGTATTCATTTTTTGTCTACCTCATCTATGACAATTTCATCTTGGTACTTGTCATGTGTTCAATGAGTATTTACTGCATGAATATGTGAATCACCAATAAGGAAGCTATTATTTTGATGGTTTGGTTAAGTGGAAAGTGACTATGGATGACTAATATGGGAGAAAATTGCCTTGACATATTATAACCTCTCTGGGAAGCTGACTGGAGAGAATAGTAGCTCAAAGGAAGACAAAAACTGGTGACTGCCACGGGCATCCAGGAGAAGCATTCATTAGCTAAATTGATCTTACTGCAGGAAATAAAACATCTCTAGGATATTTCAAGTTTGCACTAAGTGAAATTAATGATCAACTCATCATCATTCATCTATCTCTTTTCAAAAATAGGTAATTACACCACCAAATTTAGGTTAAGAAGCTTGTTAAGTAGAGATTATTGGGATGATGGTGTAGAAAAAAGGCAAAACCATCCATCATTTAAAGCTATATTAAGAAAGTTAAGCCCTCACCACAAGTATGTGCTTCATCAGCATGACTGCATACTTTTCTTAACATTTTTAGCTTCAAAGACTCTTCTTTTAATTGAAACCCAATATGTGTTTATTGCTGATACGTGTTAAAATCTTGCTTATACAGTACATAGATCTCTTTCCAAAGCCAATAGTCCTACATTGTTTGTTTCCTAATTAGCACAGACACTACATGAAAAATGCAAGAGACATCTGCGAGGTGGAGATGCCTATCAGTTTTAATTGATTTTTTTTGTTGTTCTGGGTAGTCCAGAGGCACTGTTGGTTTGGCTTGCCTTGAAGATTTTTAAATAAGCACTTTTGTTTTTTTGCAGGTGCATTTAACATAATAGTACTAATTTGGAGGTATTTTTAATAAGTTCTAGATTCACTTGACATAGTGCTTGGTGACTGAGTTGACCAGTAGTAACCATATATTATTCTTGTCTGGAATGATACAGAGTTTGAATTAAAGCCAAGCAGTGTCATAAGTTTCCTAACATCAGAATTCAACAATGTAAGCTGCACAGTACAAAGAACTAATTGCAAAATGTGCTACTGAGTATGAAGCCTTTTAAAAAATTAAATAATATGTAGCAGAAATTGAGGAATAGACTTCAAATAACCTAGAGAATAATTTTTTAAAATTATGATTCAGTTTTTCATGTGTTCTAGACACTACCAGACAGTCAACTGTGGCCTTTGTACTATATTTTGGTGTCATGCAATATTCTTGCTTTCTCTTCTCCCCTACAGAATTTATATACATCTACTCTACACCCATAATAAACTCTGTACCCCTGTGATAGCATTGCACACTGTGAATTTATTTTCTGTTTAATCCACTAACAGGCCTACCATCTAAACCCAGAGCCATTTCTGCATCCATCTCTGTATTCGTAATACCTAGCATATTACCTGGCCAATAAAAAGGGGTTCAGTGCCAGGTGCGGCGGCTCACACCTGTAATCCCAGCATTTTGGGAGGCTGAGGCAGGTGGATCACGAGGTCAGGAGATTGAGACCATCCTGGCTAACAAGGTGGAGCCCCGTCTCTACCAAAAAAAGAAAAAAAAAGAAAGAAATTAGCCAGGCATCCTGGCGGGTGCCTATAATCCCAGCTACTCAGGAGACTGAGACAGGAGAATCGTTTGAATCAGGGAGGTGGAGTTTGCAGTGAGCCGAGATCGTGCCAATGCACTCCAGACTGGGTGGCAACAGAGCGAGACTCTGTCTCAAAAAAGAAAAAGAAAAAAAAAGGGAGGGCGTGGGTTCAGTAAATAATTGGTGAATCAATAAAATCCTAGGCAAGCTATGTTTATCATCTATAGAATGGAAATAATAATACTACCTTACCCATATTTATTTTGTTAAATAAATACCTCACACACAATATTTAGCTCTATATCTAAAATATATTCAGTTCATTAGATAATTAACAGTTATATTTTTGAAATAAACTAATATGTCTTTCCTTTTGGCACTTTCTTGTATGTAGTCTCCCTGAATTAAGCCAGAATTATCCATGGCCTCAGAAAGGATTAGGATTATTATAACAGGAATGGAAAAAAGAAAGACAGTTGATTATTTAATTCAAAGAAATTTTTATTGCAGGGTGGTAAAAGTTTAGTTGCATACAGGTCAAGATTAAATATTTATATCAATTCCCTATATGTGACGAGTGTCAATTAGAGGGGAAAGCTGATATATATTGAAAGTCACTCTATTCTAGTTACAACACTATTTTATTTACAAACATCCTTCTAATTAATCATCACAACAGATTGTGAGTTGGGAATGATTATCTACATTTAACAAATGAGCACACTAGGTAAGAGATTAAGTCAAGTGTAGATGAGGGATTGATATTTGAAACCTAGTTCTCTCAGAATCTTGTTCCTTAGGGATGCAATAGACTGAGATAGAAGAAACTAAAGTGTTCTGGGCAGGGGGAAGAACTGAAAGACTTCACAATGAATAGCATAACACGTGTATGAACTGACTCTTCCAGTTTGTGTCCTCTACAATCTTTAAATCAAACGAGATTAGACAGGACTTTATTAAATTTAGCCTAACTACTTTACCTCATTCATGTCAATAACCAGTCATTCAGTGAAAATTGTTTTGTGTCCTTTCTTCAAATTTCTCCCTTTTCTCATCAAGAAAATTCTCCAGTTTCTCACTCCATTAGTCCAATCATAGCAATCACAATTATAGCTACCATTTGCTTAGTGCCTTTACCAAGTAGCACCCATTTTTCTAAATGCCAAGCTTGTAGGGTAATTATTATCTTCATTTTATAAAAGAGTAAACTGAAACTTAGAGACATTACGTGGTTTATCCAAGGTCAAAATTTAACAGGGAGAAGCTTCCTTCTGACTCTAAAATTTCTTTTTATTATATCCTGCTCCAATTCAAACTCTAAGTCTTAGCTCAAATTCTTCCTCCTCTTTAATATCTTCCTTAACTATGCCATGAGAATTTAAGGATTTCTCTTAGGTACTCAAATAGCACATCCTCTGGGCTTTCATTCCAAGTATAATTGACCTTTGTATTACCATCCCCATCTTGGATTCAGAATTACTTGAGAATCATGATGGTTAATTTCATGTGGCAACTTGGCTAGGGCATGGTATTTATATATTTAGTCAAAAATTATTCCAGGATGGGCCTCATACAATCACACACACACACACACACACACACACCTACACACACACACACATACACACACACACACACACACACACACACACACACACACACAATCTTGTTGGTTCTGTTTCTCTGGAAAATTCTGACATACACAAGAACAAAACCCTGTATTATCATCTTTGTATTCCTAGATACTAGTTCATAGAAGCCGGTGCATAGCAGGCTCTCAGTACATGATCAAAACATAAGGTGTAATAAGAAAGAACAAAAGGTGAGGGGTACTAGGTGGTGGGAAAAATTTAGATATATTAACTATAGTAAGTACAAATGTTTGGGTTTGTTTAGATTATATGGGAGTAGTTTTAACATAAAACCCTTAAAATTATGTTCTAGTCTGTTGCCATATACTATCTGCTTGTACTTTTTACAGTATTTTATTTTCATATATAAAAATGATAGTCTCTAAATGACTACTCAAAATACTTTGTAAAATAAGAATGAAGAGTCACAGAAATCTCTAGGAGCTCAAAACTATGGAGCAGGTAAATGGTGTCTCATATGGAAAGTCAGTTTGCCATAGGCAGTTTGGAATCTAGATCTCAGTAAAAACATGGGAAAGATTGTGAAGTTATCCGGTGATCTTTCCTGCACACACTGTGCTATATTTGCATAGAGCATAAAAAGTGTGATTCCTGAGTACAATTGAGACATAAGGGCAAAAAATCTTTCTTTTCCGTATTTGTGAATTTATGCATATACAAAATTTTAAATTATGTGAAAAATATAAAATATTCATGCCAAATCACCCTTATTATAAGGAACTAAATTACACACAGTTGACACACTATTAGAGAACTGGGGACCTGCAGTCATTTTACCTTAGAGCCTATTAACACTCTTATAGGATTAATGCACCTTGAAGGGAAATAAGTTCGAAATTCCCCTAGGACTATCATTCTCAAATGGAGTGTGGTTTTCCTCCTCCTGGGCAGTATTTTGCAATGTCTGGAAATATATTTTATTGTCAACTTGGGAGGCAGTATGCCATTAGCATCTGGTGAATAGAGACCAGAGATGCTGCTAGATGTTCTACAATAAACAGGAAAGCCCCTCACCAAAACATACTTACTCAGTTCAAAATGTCAATATTCCTAAGTTGAGAGATAAACTCTACCCTGGATATTTTGATGATATTAATTATTCAGATTCCTCTAGGTCACCTCAGTGGTCTAGGTGGTCTAGAGAAGCCTGAATAATTAATGTCATCATTCCCAATGTCTTTATAGAAGCAGTCTTAAAGATTACCTATCTTTTGAAGATGGGTTTCATGATTTCCTTTTCTCACTTGTGGAAAAAAATTAAAACCACTCAAATGAAATAAAGCAAATGCTATATATTCAGAGCAAGTGAGTCAGTCCCCAACACTTACGTATGTCCAAGAATCAAAGGCAGACAGAAGAATGGAAAAGCTTTGTAGCAGAAAAAAGGAGGCTTCGGGTATGCCCTTGCTCTCGATGTGGGGGAGCTGGAGGAAGTATCCCCTGCCCTGATTAACCCCTGCCCTGCATTCTTAATCCCTGATTGGTTAAGGAGGCATATTGGTTTTCTGCAGTTTGCTCTAGGATAGAAGCAGGGAAAAAAATTGGAGAGGCTGCTATTATTAATCAATTTCTGACCATTTGGAGCTGTTTACTACATGAGGTTTTTGTTTTGTTTTGTTTTGTTTTTTTACTTTTGGGCTCATTGTTGCAGATGGTAGTTTGGTTTCTAAGACTGATTACCACAGAGAACACATTGGCTCCCTGGGATTGCTGCAGACTGTAGGACAGAATTCTAGTTTTATGTGTAGTCTGTTCATTATCAGTTTACAAATTCAATCTCTCATATGCTTCACTCATAGACATATAAACTGCATGAAATTCCATGTTTACTTGAATTTAAATCTAAGAAAGTTTAGCAGTAGACATCTGTAGCCAAACCCAGAAAGTAAAAGTTGAGAAAAATATTATGGAAATGAATTCCCAAGAAGAAGATGGGGAAGACAATTTGTAAAACAAAGAGTCATACTATTTACATAATTCTGTGTTGGTTTATTATTTATTACTTTCTATACCCTGCTTTTTTTGCTGGGAAAATAAGTTCTCGAGCTATATTTTCCTGATTTCCTTGTCTGCTGACTTAATATAAGCTCCTTCCAATAGGAGACTTTCATTAGCAATTAAAATACAGGAAGTAAAATTAAGAATAAGAAAACAGTACCTTTCTGCCTCTGGTATCAATAGGAAAGCAGCAATTGCCAGCAACTCTAGGAACAACATGAAGAAGGAGTGATTCTGGAATCTAGCAGCCCAAGAAGAGGCAGAACTTTTATGATGGATTAAAAAAAAATTAATTGGAAGGCAACAACTTCAGACCTTTCAAACCTAACCCAGAGGCATCAGTGCTTCTGATCTTCAGAAATCATTCTTTTTTCTTCAGTCCCCCTAATCACTTTTGTGCTTCATACCTTCCAGCACCAAGTTCTCATATTAAATTCCTTCAGTTTGATTTATAGGGAGAATTTATATATTCTATATTAATGATTCTAACTGGTGTAAGTAAATGTTGAAATTTACAAAAATAAGACTTTTACTTAATGTAATATATTTAAGTCTGATACCTATAATGACTTATGATTAAACTAAGCCCTGTCAACAGTGTATTGCCCAACTCAAGTTAATGGAAAACTTTTAGCTCTTTAATTCTACTTGTTTGTCTGTTTCAGGTTTTTCAAACACTTTCTAGGAAAATTACTTCCATTGATTTCTAAAGTATTGTTGATGCACAAGCAACCATACTTGCTCAGCAAAACAATTCATAATACTCACTTGGATACTCTGGAAAACAAAAGATTGTCTTTTTGGTTTCTTGATCAATCATGTTCCTACTTAATGAACCAAAAGCACTTGTAGACCATAAGGAATTGTGTTGTAATATCAGCATCTTTTTAAAGCCATATCTATGAAGAGCTAGGGTTCTCCTTAGAATGAATGTGCCTTGTAAAGAGATTTAGATTTCTTAGTTGCCTGTCCTTTAAATGTTGTATTTCATGCTTTGAAAGCAAGCAACAAATTTTCCATGTTTATGTCTCTGTTTTTATGTCTCTGTCTCTCTACCTATCATTCTCTCTGCCTGTGTCTCTGTCTCTCTCTCTCTCTGTGTCTCTCTCACACACATCCCTTTACCTCATTTCACAAGTCTTTCTTTTGTTTAAGTTTTCCTGGTAGTATTTAAATCAGAATACTCATTCAGAATTTAATTCCAGTAAGACTGAAACAAGGTATGAGTAACACCTAGGGTGGGAAATTTTTGCAGTAATCTTTTCATTAAAAGAATCCAGTCTTTACTCATGTTGTCTTAGAAATAAAGCTGGTGTGACAGCAAAGAGAAAAACAACTTATTTCTGTTCAGCCTAATCGACTTAGGGAAAGCAATAATCCTTTGCTAATTTCTTCCATCAGAACAAGCATATGTTGTAAAGAATCACATTTAGAACAAAAAGTAAGCTACATTAAGTGCCAAGAAATCATGCAAAGAATGGTTTGCTTTCTGAGTATGCCAGATTCTCAAGGTTCAATGAAAGGGCCTTTGTTTATCTTCCTAAACGAAGACCAGAAATTCTTGAGGAATCCCAATCTTGCTGTTTCAGACAGCTTCAGTGTGATACTGGCTTCTTGCATTGTGAGCTGTGTAGTTTGAAAGGTGCAATAAAAGTCAAGGCAATTGGGGTTGCAAAAGAGGGTTTTCAGAAAAGGTCTATTTGTTTAAATTGATAGAAATAATCTCCTCTCATATCAGCTGGCTTCTACTGCAGAGTAAACCTCCCCAAAACTTAGTGTCAAAAAAATAAACATTTTTTATAGACCAGGGGTCAGCCAGTTAGGGCCCATGGGCCAAATCTGGCCTATAGCTAGTTTCAGTACAACCCTAGAGATTGGATTTTGTTTTTTACATTTTTTAAGGGTTATAAAGCCTAAATTATTTATTTTCTGGCCCTTGACAAAAAAAAAAAAAAAAAAAAAAAAAATTGGCTAACTTGGATTTAGACAAGGCTTTTATCTGTCAAAAATTCACCCTGGGCTCTGCAGGGTGTTTTTTGTTAGTTCAGCTGGTTTCGGCTTTTCATTTTATTTCAACTTATATTTTAGATTCAGGGGGGTATACATGCATGTTTGTTACATGGGTATATTGTGTGATGCTGAGGTTTGGGATTCAAATGATTCTGCAACCCACGTAGTGGCATGGTACCTAGCAGTTAGAGCTTCAACCCTTGGCTTTTTCCCTCCCTCCTCTCTCTACTAGTCCTCAGTGTCTAATATTACCATCTGTATGTCCATGACTAGACACTGTTTAGATTCCACTTAAAAGTGAGGACATTAGTGTTTGGTTTTCTGATTCTGCATTAATTTGCTTAGGATAATGACTTCTAGCTGCATCCATGTTGCTACAACAAACATGATTTTTTTCTATTTTATGGCTGTGTAGTATTTTATGGTGAATATGTACCATGTTTCTTTATCCAGTCCATCATTGATGAGCACCTAAGTTAATTCCATGTCTTTGCTTTTGTTAATAGTGCTGCTATAAACATACGAGTACATGTGTCTTTTTGGTAGAACAGTTTATATTCTTTTGGATATATCCCCATTAATTGGATTGCTGGGTCAAACTGTAGTTGTATTTTAAGTTATTTGAGAAATCTTGAAACTGCTTGATGATTAGTGTTGTTGAGCATTTTTATTTTCAGAATGGCTTGTTGGCTACTTGTATGTCTTCTTTTGAGATATTTCTGTTCATGTCTTTTGTCCATTTTTCTTTTTTGTTTTGGATAGGCTCCATCACACATCTGTGGTCAGCTGCCTGTTTGTTAACTGGCTTAGTTTCTAGGGGTTAGTCCCTATTGGCTGGGGTGAAGAGAATAACTTAGCTGCATGTCTCTGATCATCCGATGTGTAACCCAGACTTGTTTGCATGGTGGCTGACAGAGTTCTAAGAGGAAGTGCAGAAGTACACAAGGCCTCTTGAGGACTGGACTTTAAGCTGTCACAATGTCCTCCCCATTCTATTGACCAAAGTAAGTCAGAAAAACAGCAAAAGAGGAATGTGTAATTGTTTTTACAAGGAACACACACAGAAACTAAGGGCTTTAAAAGTAGTGGCACCTAGTTTGGAGTTTCAGTGAGGAAGAGGAGAGCTGCCTTCCCCCTTAGATTCCCTTGTTTTCAGATTCACTTTTTTGCTTTCTCTATCTCTGCACAATTTAATCTTGTGTGGTCTCAAGACTTGTTTTACTCTATCCTTCTGTGGTCTGGCTTTCTCTGCTTCTCTTTGTGTAGATGCCAACTATGTCTATTCCATACTGAGGTATATGAATTCATATAGGGGCAATTAGGAAAAGGTAGTCTTTTCTCTGGCAAATGGCTTGGCAAGTAAAGCACAAGATGGAGATTATAGGCTAGACATCCTTATATAGAATAAAACTTGCAAACTCATTTTTTGAGGAGCTCTGGTTCTAACCAGGTCCATGCTCTCTGTGTATCTGCAGAATTCAAGTATCAAGTGAGACTGACTCCAGAGAGAGAATATGATTGTGTCTTCTTGCAGGTATCTATTCCTAGTTCAGTTAACTGGGACTCACAGGGTAGCAAGTGGCATCCTGTGTGCCACCATACACCTTGAAAGAGAGCATGAGCGAAATCTCTGAGAAATAGGACTGGTCAGACTTTTTAAAGGGAATGTGAAGAGGAAATGATTACGAAAGAATGGTGTGGGCGCATGAGTATATTGCGTGCTGGATATTTGAAGAAGGCTAAGTTTTATTATGTATTTACTCAAAGATTGTAGTAAATATCAAGAGAGTAGATTCCTGTCTCTATTATATATTTTACATGTTAATATATGAAGACTATATACACCATACCTACTGTGTAATAAGCCTAAGTTTTAAAAAAGATTTTGCTTCTATGCCTTTTTCTCAATGAGCACCTAAATATTAATATATATTTTAAATAGGGTGCTCTCAATCTATGTATGATTACATCAATGCCTGAAAGGATGTAACACTTAAGGAGTTTAATAAAATAATACAAAGATAAGCTAATATTACTAACATCACTCACAACGAAAATTATACAAAACTTACTAGACAGATTAGTTAAGCATAATTGCATATAATAAAAACATACATTAAGTTCTGTTTTGAATTTCCAACTATTGAAAACTATTTTCAAGTATTTACTCAGTTTTATTCAACTGTATCATAAACAAGAGTCTATGATACGGTTTGGCTCTGTGTCTCCACCCAAATGTCACCTTGAATTGTAATCCCCATGATCCTCATGTATCAAGGGCAGGACCAGGTAGAAGTAACTGAATCCCAAGGGTGGCAAACACCATGCTGTTCTCATGATATTGAGCGAGTTCTCACTAGATCTCATGGTTTTACCAGGGGCTTTTCCCCCTTTACTCGGCACTTCTGTCTCCTGCAGCCCTGTGAAGAGGTGACTTCTGCCATGGTTATAAGTTTTCTGTGCCTCCCCAGCCATGTGGAACTGTGAGTCAATTAAATCTCTTTATAAATTACCCATTCTTGAGTATTTCCTTGTAGTAATGTGAGAATGGGCTAATTCTTATATAACTAGTATAGATTTTCTTTGTTTGTCTAAATTCCACTGGTATGCTGCTAAGTGATCCATGTCCTATTTATCCCATGCTACTGTATGAAATTAGCATCTACTCTTAGGCACTGCTCTTCCTGTGACTGTGTATTACTACCCTCATTTTCTAAATGTATTATTAAATCACATTATATAACATTAAACCAGCAGTATTTATTTGGGGAATCTTTTTTCTACAGGAAACCAAAAATAGTTTCCCATTCTATTCTCTCAGTACTGTCTAACATGCTGGCCAAGGAAAAAGGAGGGAGACTGTGTTTAATAACTTTTCTCAAAAAAGATCAATTGGTCTTTCATACCTATTTCTACAGTTTTGTCTCTCTATATCTTTGGTAGCAAAAACAAGAATCTTAAACATGTTCTCACTGGGTGGGGCCCATTTTATTTCTTGCATCTTTTATAATCTTCTTAAATCACTTTAGGAGTATACCAAAAGGTAGATTTTGAGCTAACGGACCTAGTTTTGAATCTATAACTTACAGCTGGTAAATTTAAATAAGACATTTATGTGCCCTAATGCTCCATTACCATATATGCAAAATGGAAGTAAAAAATATGTGTCTTTATTACTGTTTGCAAGATTAAAAAAGAAATTTATATTAATTACCCTGTGCATTATGCAATTTAAAATTACTACAAAGCATGCTATTTTGTATTTCTAAGTCTATTTGAAGTGAAATCTTGTTGTTATCCCTGTCCTTTACACAGAGTTTAACCATACTCAGCTTCTGTTAATATCCCACTAACAGAGACTTAATATTTGAGCATCTTAATACTATATGAAGGATTAACCTTTTCTTGTATGTGGAACTTTTAGATCTCAGCCATATGTAAAAGAAACCCAAAACATGTGACTCAGCCTTGAACAGGCTTGATTTATTTTATCAGAACTTACAAGGAATCTGAAGGTAGAAGGTCCAGGATTTGTGCAGTAGCTCTAACAATACTTGTTTTTTCTTTCCGCTATGCCATCCTTAGCCTTTAGTCACAGAGCAGCTGTGGAACCTCCAGGCATGTGTTTGCATAATAAGCTGGAAGAAGGGATGATGGGGGAAGCAAAAGCATGCCAACTGAACCTGCCATGTTAATCATCAGAGCAATAGCCTTCTTACATGCCCTGTTCAATCAGCTTCTACTCATGTCACATAGCAATGCCTATACTTTCTTTTTTGGCTTAACTTTTTTTTAAGATGAGGTATTTTGCATTACTAAATGACACTGAGTTGTGTTAGCAAAAAGGAAAATGGAAAACAGTTTTAGTAGACAGGCAGGAGTTTTGACACAGATGTCTACAGGAACTTCAAAGTCATCTTTAAAAAACATTTAACTCTCTCATCTTCCAAAGAAACTGCAATGGTGATATATTCTGAGTAGAACAATTAAGACTTTGGAAAGATATAAATCGTAGGTAAGGCTCTGACTATACATTGAGTTGTGAGAGAAAGGTAAGGATCACTCTAGGTAAGGGAGATTGTTCCCCTAAAGAACAGTGTGACTATTCCCAAAACAGAGGTGTAACTAGGAATTATGGCAGGATAGCAAGACTAAGAACCGAAACATATCTACAAGGGCATTCATTTAAGATGGACTTAGTTTTGGAGCATTTTTTTCCTCTTGAATCATGAGGAGTGTCAGAATAAGTTTACTGTTTAAATTTTAATCGATTTAGTTATTTTCTCTACTGATATGCTATGTATTGTTACATGAGTATGTGTATTCAATACTTCTAGAACCTAATATGATGATATGGATAATAAAGTGATGAAGCAAAAAACAAACAAAAAACACACAAAAACCCTGGTCCATTACAAGTCTTCTCCTCTCCTGCTGACATTTGGGATGAATTAGCTGTGTTCTCTCAACAGAACTGTGGACAGTAACTCCAAGAATGCTTCATGGTGAAGGATGAGGTGACTCACAGGAAGAAATTGTTACAGGGAGCTTGCAAAGGGTGGACAGCCACTAGGTAGGCAGTTCAAGAATTGAGACAAGTTCCATCATTCCCAAGATATAGTAGAGGAAGGTGGCTCTTGACAAAATAGAAGCTGGTTTTGTGCTACAAGAGTAGGAGGAGCAGGATTTTAGAAGGGACTAAGAACTGGGTATGAGACCCTGCACTGCCAAAAATAGGAATATGACTTCATTTCTTTTGGCCACAATTTTTACTTCTGCTAAATAAAGGTAACTTCAAGTTCCTTACCTGGAAACATTTTTTTTTTCTAGGATTCTGAATTTAAATGTAAATCGTATGTGCTTGGAGGGAGTCTGAAATCCTTTGCAATAATGACGGAATGGAATGAGCTACAGATTATCTGATATAGCTTGTTATCCAGCATTGTTGTGAATTGATTCATCTGGAAGCATGAAAGAACACTGCATCTCTGTGATGTGTACCATGTAACATTACTGAAAATGTCGTATCAGGTATTAGCCACCCCCCACCATGTTTCCTAATTCAGACACCATTTTGTTTGTTCTCCAACTCTTTGTAAAAAGATATTCTAGGTGAAATTATGTATTCACAGATTGCCAGGGAAAGTTGACTGAGAATCATTAACTATAATATGAATTATAGAACAATTGCTATTAAGTGGTATTAAAGCAGAGACGGAAGAAAATTGTGTTTGTCTTGGGAACTTAAAACTTTATTAGGAAGGTGGCCTAAGAGTTGAGCTTCCAACTATGTACAGAGGTACAGAAGGTTTCATAGGTACTGAGGTTGACAGAAACCTGTAAGAAGACAAAAGAATGATAGAGAAGACATGCAGTTGTAAATTAAAAAATTTAAACAGAAAAGTTACATGCCAGATTATAGTGTTAATTGGAAAAAGAATTGGAGCTCTTTTTTCCCATCTCCCTCCTTTCCTTCTTCTCTTCTTTCATTCTTTCCTTTGGATTACTTCTTAACATATGAGTAAGCTGATTTTGGAAGGAAAAATGATTGATCCAAGAACACACTGCTTATTACTAGTCACTAGGAATTGTTCTGAGTATTCTGACTTCCAGGCTAGAGTTGCTGCTAAAATCTGTGATGGAGTTTGGTCATGAAGCACCTTGATGTTGTGGGAAGTCAGGGACACTGAATGGAGGGACTGGCTGAAGCTGTGGCAGAAGAACATACATTGTGAAGATTTCATGGACATTTATTAGTTCCCCAAATTAATACTTTTATAATTTCTTACACCTGTCTTTATTGCAATCTCTGAACGTAAATTGTAAAGATTTCATGGACATTTATCACTTCCCCAATCAATACTCTTGTGATTTCCTATGCCTGTCTTTACTTCAATCTCTTAATCACATCATCTTCGTAAGCTGAGGATGATGTATGTCACATCAGGACCCTGTGATGATTGTGTTAACTGCACAAATGGTTTGTAGAGCACGTGTGTTTGAAAAATACGAAATCTGGGCACCTTAAGAACAGGATAACAGCGATTTTCAAGGAACAAGGGAGATAACCTTAATGTCTGGCTGCCTGTGGGCTGGGCAGGACAGAGCCGTATTTCTTTTATTACTGAAAATGGGTAAGAGAAATAGTGCTGAATTCTTTCCCCAGTAAGGAATATTAATAATTAACAGCCCTGGAAAAAGAATGCATTCCCAGGGTGGGGCCTCTAAACCTGCAGCGCCCCCAGGCTTGCTAGGATTAGAAAATTCCAGCCTAGCGAATTCTAGTCAGACCGGTTCTCTGCTCTTGAACCCTGACAATGGGTGCACAGTGGGACATGGAAGTTCATTAGTGATTCTAGTTTCGCCCTGACTTTCTGCCTTGTGATATTTTGTTGCCCTTGCAGCATGTGATCTCTGTGACCCACACCCTATTCGTACACTCCCTGCCTTTTGAAAATTGTTAATAAAAACTTGCTGGTTTTATGGCTCAGGGGCATCACGGAACCTGCCGAAATGTGACGTCTCTCCTGGACACCCAGCTTTAAAAATTTCTCTCTTTGTACTCTTTCCCTTTATTTCTCAGACTGGCTGACACTTAGGGAAATAGAAAAGAACCCATGTTGAAGTATCAGGGGTGGGTTCCCCTGATACCTTGAGTTCTACATTAAACAGTCGTAACTGTTGGTAGTCACAAGCCAAAGAAGTGGCATGATCTGGCTCAGGATTTAGAAAGATAATTCCATAAATAGTGTGAAAAATATGATGAGAGTGAGAATATCAGTAAGAGAGTGGTGGTAATTTTCTAGGCAAGGTCTGAGGACTATCACTGGAAAAGAAAGAATGAAGTTGGATACTCACATAATGAAGAAAATTTCCTAATTGCTAACATGTCCTATGTATGGGACCTAGAAAACTTTACTGCAATAATCTATCCCCCACAGGTCTAGTAATCTATGCAACTCTATAGTGGTATAGCAGTGATGCGAATATGTTTCCTCTTCAATTCCCATTTGTGATAGGGAAATTTGGGATACAGAGATGGTGGTTCAATACCATATCGAACATTGTGAATCTCTTCTTATTCTACTGGCAGACTGCTAGCTGGGTGATAAGGACCTATAGCTATTATTTCTACTGCAACATTTATTATTAAATATCCATTCTTGACATCTGTGCTAGATTAACCATTTTTTAATCTCCTCCCTTTTTGCTGTCAAACATACCAACCTTCTCAACCCTAATATCATCACTATCAACCCAGGCTTTTAAAAGTTTCTACAGAGCTTCATAACATAAAACAAACACATGTATTAACAAAAAAAGAGAAACAGCTGAATCATATATCTGATAAAGAGTACTGGTGACTGTGCTAATTGCTCAGCTGAGTCCTGCATCATTTTATAGCCTGTTTAGCGTGCTACCCAGAAGTAATTTCCCCAAACATGTTTTCTGTCCTTCAACAGCTAGTACCATGCTTCTAAGCTTCTGTTTTCTAATTTGGATGAATGAGTGAACTTGGCTGAGGGGATGCATTGTCAAAGCTGATTTATGTTGTTGTCAATCCAAACTGCTTAGCTCTGCAGCTGAAATTATCCTTACATGCCCATTGTTCAGAGTTCAGAAAAACACCTTCTGTTCTATTGTTCAGCCATAGTCAGAATACAGATTTTCTGTGCTGCTGTTGTTCTTTTCCCTATGCATCGAGCTTTTTTACAATAATGGATGACTCTACTGCAGAGCTGTTTTCTTTAATCTCACAGGAAAGGACAGAGCACAGTTACAAATTGACACAGTGGGCTAGAGGTGATATTTGAAAAAATCTCTAAAAGTGTAAATAACTACCAACCATTTTTTATTTTCATAGAACCCATTTCTAGCACTAATGGGAGAATACATATTTTATATATATA
>NW_016806605.1:556747-573960 GCF_001698545.2 Rhinopithecus bieti
TATATATATATACACACACACACACACACACACATATGTGTGTGTGTGTGTGTGTATCTCCACACATATATAGTGTGGTCAATGATTGTCATCTGTGTAGTCCTGAATAATTTATCCAAAAGTGAAGAATAGGCTTTTCTGTATATACCTTTCCCTGTTTCATGCAGGCTTTAATTAGAAAACCAAAGCTATTCTCAAATTAGAATAATTTGATAAAAGTGTACTTATTGGTGGTTTGTAAAAGCAAAAAGAGTGTAGTGATCTTAAGAAAATTTGCCACTCTGAACCCTCCAAGTCCACTCCAAAGCCTAAGTGAATGGAGTAGTTGCTGGAATCCAGAATTGGAGAGCTATGCAGACAAGTCTACCTGGAGAGAAGGAGTGATTTTTGCTCATGGGACACAGCTAGCCCAGAGTAATGTCTCAAGGGCCGCAGGCAGAGAAATATATAACTACCTACTCTCCTCCTCCTTCCATGCCCTACTGAGACCCTCTATTGGCCTAACACAACCAGGAACCACAAAATGAAATATCCTAAAGCTGCTGCTGTAATGGGTACAAGGTAACCTCTAAGACAACAAGCTGGGTGGGATGTGAAGGGGGTCAATCTAGAAAAGCAAACAAAAGGTACGTGGTGCATTATTTGTCCATGTTGCCAATTACATAATTCTTGAACGAATCTTTTAAGGTTAACATCTTCACCTATAAATTGATCACTTTATTTAGTTCAAGGTCAAAAACCTAGTTATGCTCTGTATTTGGTGTTTTAAACTAATAACACCACAGCTCACAGCTTGGCCCATGGCAGGGGTGGAGCCAAGGACTTTGACCAGAAGAGCAGAAAGGACTCTCTTCAATCCCATTCCCTCTTAGCATGGTTTATCCAGACACAGTTCCTTTTCAAGCATATGCTTACACCTCCCCCAGGTTTCCGTGTTTCACTCCGGTGCCTCTCGTCCTGAATGTTGTAGGCAATCAGGCCTCTGAGACCAGATACATCCTTCCAGGCTTTGGAACACAGCCTTGTTCATAATGACACCTTCCTACATTGATCCCACTGCTGTTGCTTTAGGACTTGAGAATATTACCAAAAACAATACTCTGCCTAGTTTCCTTTTAGGAGACTATATGCTGTAGGAGCTCAGAGAGGCTTCATTATCAGGAGAGGAGCATCAGTGCTACACAATCAGGTCTTTAACCCCAAGCAGGCCAAAATAAACACAGAAAAAATTCTGCCATTTTCAGAATTTTTTTGTACTTCCATGGGAGTTGTGTGTATGTGGAAGATGGTATGCACACATATTCCTGAAGTGGGGGTATTTTTGCTGGAGCAAGACATAGAAGACACCTGGTCTGGTTTGAGTTCTTTACCCTTTACCATTTCACTCTTGCTTTTTATCATCTATATCTCTAAATCTTAAGTTTCATGTTTTTCAATGATGCAAGTGTTAAATACTAAGACTGCTTTGTAAATTTACCCAGTTAAACGTTTTATACCTTAATCACCAGGTAGATTTTCCTTGTCTAGATATATATATATATTTAGCCTATGTAAAATCTGTTTTAGAATCATCTTAATATTTGTTTATGCAGAAGTAAGCTGTAACCCTTCCCAAAGAAGTATGACATTGGACCGTGGAGATATTTTTTTTAGTTTCTTTCACTGGGAACAGACTTTAATCAAAATAGACACATCACAATAAACAATATTTTTATTGAACTTCCTAAGTTATAGATCACTTTTTAAATTCTGTACCTAACTTAGTTCTCTCAGCAAGACCATGGGATAAACAGTTTCATCCCCACATCCAGTATGAAAAGGCTCAGGCTAAGAAGCTTGATTTTTCTCAGAAAATGTGGTCCTTTGTGTTTGGCCATCCCAGGTTCCACATTCTTGGTCTCTGTGTCATATATGAGTTTAGGGAAGCTGTTAACACAGTGTAGTCTCCAATGTATGCCACTGCTTAGAACACTTAATAATTTCTTTTTTAAATTTCATATATCTTGCTTAGATATGCCAAGGTTTCCCCTTGATGCCCGCTCAAATCTTGAAAATTGAGTCATTTATAACAGCAAGAATCATAACAGCAGCATCTAAGTTCCTCAGAGTTATAATACCAGATGCTGAACTGTAATAACTTATCTTTAGCCTCAGCATTACTCAGAGACCTCATATTACAATGGAGCCAAACTCTCCTCGCAAGGGCCTTGGGTGAATCTAGCAAGAGCTTTTCTTTTTTTATTTTTTTTTGAGACGGAGTCTCGCTCTGTCGCCCAGGCTGGAGTGCAGTGGCCGGATCTCAGCTCACTGCAAGCTCCGCCTCCCGGGTTCACGCTATTCTCCTAGCAAGAGCTTTTCAACTCATACCTTTGGACACAAAGACAACCTAAGGAGATATTTTACCCATGCCCAAATAGAGAAAGGAAGAGAAAGAAAGAGGAAGACAAAGGGAGGTGGAAGGGGGGAAGATATGACTTTTAAAATATGAAATATACATATCTTTCCTATGTATATATGGGCTTCTTGTTTAATAGGTCAACTTAGACTCTACTAAATTACTTCAAATTTTTCTGAGATCATTTTTATTATTGTACTAGTTAGAAACTTAAAGTCTCGTCTCTTTCTACAATTGATTACTAACACAGTGTATACAACTTGTCATGCATTTGGGAGATCTGCTCTTGATTAATGACTTGATAGCATCTCCGGATGTAAAGATGAGGGTCTTATTTTTTCATTCAATTTAGTCACAGTTTAAATAATTTTTGTTGTTAGCAATGCCTATGTTTCTAAAGCAAGATCCTATGCCTCTCTCATTGTGTGTGGAAAGATTAGACTCGAATTCGAAGAGGACATGTTGTTAGCCTTAATACAAGGAATTGGGAAACATCATATATGAGCATTCACCTGGAGACAGAATATTCTGTAACCATGGTCTTTTTCTTTCCGTTTTGTAATAAAAATCGAACTGAAGAAATTCCTAGGCTTTTCTCATTAACAGTCAGCTTTCAAAGGTCTCTTAGTAAAATGTATTTCAGAAACAAATTCAGTGAAGTCAATTTTTGAACTTTCTTCCCACATTTGTGCTAACGAACAAGAAACAATCACAGCAATGAATTAATTACTCTAATAACATCTCTCATAATCACATTCTTTCAAGAACAAGGGTCTTTTTTCTTCTTGTATTGAAGAACAGCCAATCAAAATACAGATACAATTATTCTAAAAACTCCTTGCTCTCCCTTTTAATATAATTATTTTAAATATCTAGGGAGAAAAACTAAGGAGACACAATCAGAGGAGGAATTAATTACTTTATTAACTTTGCTTTTACTCAGTTTCATTTATTCACAGTTCTGGAAGGGGCCCTCCAGAGGTCATTGTGCCATGTATCTGCCACCTGTCAGGGATGCTTCAAAACCATACAGACAGATGGATAGCTTCCTAATGCTTTTGCTCCATCATTTAGGGTTTATTTTATTTTTCTTTTCTTTTCTTTCTTTCATTATTCCTTTTCCCGTGCCTTCTGGTCTGTAATTGCCTGGAAGAATGACACACACAAACACGCACACACATTCAGGATTTCTCCAATTCCTTAAAGATAATACACTTTGTCTAAAACATCATTAAATCTAGAACTTGTTTTTGGAAAAGTTATATATCTTCAAATATCCATTTACATTTTGAAGAAGTGAGCTTAAGTACTACAAGATGGATAATGATAGGATTCTGGAAATATTCCAGAGAGTAGAAAAGGGGGGAAAAAAGACATCTTGAGAATGCTGCCTCATTTCTACTACTGGCCATAAATTACATTTTGAACAATGACACTTACTATTATATTTTTCTTTTTAGTTCGCTACATGTTTATGACGTTTTGAACATTCCTTTTAAACATTTTAAAGAAATAAAAGTAAGTTGTTGTTCAAAATAAAGGTAATCATTTTTGTTTGTTTTGTTTTGTTATCTAGTGCAGTAAGTAACATTCTTTTGAAGAAAATTTTAGGATCAGTGAAAGAGGTTCTGTTTTTAGAAATATTTTGGGGACAGCTTCTCTTAACCTTGTGCCATAAAATGAATGAACATTGCAAACTAGCTTTATATTCATTTTCTTATATTTTCTAGAAGTCCATTTTTTTATGAATTAAAAACTGAGCAGATGTAAGTGGCAACTATTGGGTCAACATGCAGGGCCATGATTCTGATTTTGTCGTGTTTTGAGGCAGAGAACACGTAATGATTACCTGTCCAGGAACACTATGTGGTCAGGAGCTTCTGTGGAACTTAATTCAAAGGATTTTATATTTTAGATGTCAATCTGGATACATGTTCAAATATGTGTAGTGGGCTGGGCATGGTGGCTCATGCCTGTAATCCCAACACTTTGGGAGGCCAAGGCAGGCAGATCACCTGAGATCAGGAGTTCAAGACCAGCCTGGCCAACATGGTGACCTGACATCTCTACTAAGAAATACAAAAATTAGCCAAGTGTGGTGGTGGGCACCTGTAATTCCAGCTACTTGGGAACCTGAGGCAGGGAGAATTACTTGAACCCAGGAGGTGGAAATTGCAGTGAGCTGAGATCCAGCCACTGCACTCCAGCCTGGGCGACAGAGCGAGACTCCGTCTCAAAAAAAAAAAAAAAAAAAAAAAAAAAAAAAAAAGAAAAGGAAAAAATGTATAATGATCTCAGGCATTGCCTTTATGTATCTTTTGCTCTTGTGTGTGGTTATCCTGGTGGATTAGTTATGACTACTAAAGTATCTTCAGAACTGCTTTTATTATGTTTGTTTCTCCATCTGAGCTCTTCAAGAAGGATGCTCACATATTTGTACAGATAACTAAACTAAAGTTGTGTTCTGTCTATTGTTTAAGGGGATATGATATCAAACCTGCCCCTAGGATACTGAAAACAGATATGTCAGCTTTTGCTATGAAGAGACAAAACACCACATAGTAACTTAAAACAATAACTATTTTCTTTAGCTCAGCATTGAGGGTTGGCTGAGTTATCCTTCTCATATATTTGTGGTCATTTGGTAGGTTGACTTGTGGCTGGATGTTCTATTAGAACAGCCTTATTTGCAAGTGTAATGGTTAGAATTCTGGTTTATGCATGTGGGCCTTAGCATGAATTGCTTCTCTTTCTTCCACAAGGTCTCCAATCTTCAAGCAGCCTAGCTCAAGCTTTTCTACTTCATATAATTGGGTTGATATCCCCCACCCAAATTCTTGTCCACCGAGAAACTCAGTATACTGCAAATACAATTAGTTAAAATAAGGTCATACTGCATTAGGACAGGCCCTAATATCAATGACCAATATCCTTAAAACAAAAGGAGAGGACAGACAGAGACAAATGGAAAGAAGAGAATGAGAAGGTGGAGGTGGAGATTGGAGTGATGAAGCTACAAGCCAAAGAAAACCAAGAATTGCTGGGAGCCACCAGAAGCTAGGACAAAGCACAGAACTGATTTCCCTTCATAACACCTAAGAAGGAACTCACTCTGCTGAGATGGCGATTTTAGATGTTCAGCTCCCAGGAGTGTGAGAGAATAGAAAAGTGTGGGTTGTTTTCATCAACTCTGTCCATAGCACTTAGTTATGGCAGCCCCAGGAAACTAATACATGGTGTTTTCAAGGCTTCAAAGAAAAGAAAATGAGAGCAAGTCCAAGGTAAAAGCACTCATCAAGTTTTTGTTTGAGGCATGTTTCCTGATGTTCCATAGCCCAAAGCAAGTGACATGGTCAACCAGGTCAAAGAATGAACAATAGTCTTCACCCCTTAATAGGAAGAGCTATAAGCCATATTGAAAGGGGCACACACACATAGAAGAAGAACATGTGACTCTTTTTGTTGCCTTCCACCTCTGCACCTTTAAGATGTAGCTACTATCCTATCATCCATGGGTAGCATATCCTAATATAAGGTTTAGATATGTTTCTGTGGTGTATGTTCTTTTAAAAATGTCATAAAATACATTATTAGATCAACTGATTAAAAAATATCTGGTTGAATTGAGTTTTGAGGCTCTTGAATTCACAGACCAGAAATGCAGTTTGGTGCCAGATAATGAACTGAAATTTAGATTCCAGTTGGACCGTTTGTTGTGTGAACACTCAGAAATTTTCATAATTACTCTTTCAATGTAGAAATCTCTTAGAAGGTAGATTAAACCAAGAAAAGTTTCCTGAAGTCACATTTTTTCTGGTATTTTGTTTGATATTTTACTTCCTAAATAACGATCAGTTTCATGGAAAGGCGTAATTAGTAAATGACAGGGCATCTTCGTTACTGCCAATTTCTTTTGGTGCACTGGGTGATTAAGAAAAAGTCAATTCCGTAGAATTTCTTATATATGCTTGTTCAAGTGGTCTACTCCTCACTGAAGCTTAAACATCAAAGGACTTTGTTCTTTGGAAAACCCTATAAAAACATGAATAGACAAACTACAAAATGAGAATATAAATCATTATATAGACAAATGTACTGTATCAATGTAAATTTATGAATGTGTCAATTGTACTGATGGTATGTAAGAAAACATTCCTATTCTTAGGAAATACTCATTTAAATATTAAGGGTAAAGAGTCATTATATGTACAATGTATATTTTGTTCAACTATTTCAAATGTTTCAGAAAAATAATGAAGTAAACACATATACAGGATATGGGGTAAAATACAAACAATAGGTAAATATGAGCAAAAGGAAGGCAGGTGTTCTTTATACTATTTTATTTTGCAGAATGTATAACTAAGATTATTTCAAAATGTAAAAATTATCATTAAATATGTTTTGCTTTTTTAACAAAATCAAATGACAACCAAGTTATGTCTATTTTAATTTCTTCAGTTTTCCTCTCTGACATTACACAGTTGCTGTTTTGTTCCTGGGAAGGAGATGATGTTGCCTTCTGTGGAAAGGTTTTTATCAGGTCAGCTCTATTTAGGAAAGGCCAAGTTCTTACGGGTTTTTTACTTGTGTGGAGGGTCTAAGTAAGCAGACAATCTGTCTGTCAAGCTACACCAGATGGCCTAGCTATTAAGTTGATCTACTACACAGTGCCCACACTCTCTCAAAGGCAGGCTAATGGGTGAGGAAAGCAGGTAAGTCAAATGCCAAGGCTGCGAATCATATTCTAGTCTGCTTTGTAAATAGGGAGATGGATAGAAAGTAGAAGCATTATGTTCAATGGCCCTCAGTTGAACATGAAAAATAACTTCTTCTTTATTAATAAATGACATTAGATATATTCATACATCCCTTTTGTCACAGCCAACACAGTAATGCAGTCACAAACTCAATGATGAATAAGAAAAACTGTCAATGTCTTAAGTACCTTTTATTCAGTAACCAGTTTGTCAAGGAGGCTCAACATGGTAGGGTTTAAAAATGAAATGGCTTTTTTTTTTCCAATCACTGCTTTGTAGAATATATGCTGCTGTCCATTAATAAATCATGTGATTTTCACAGCTTTGCATTTACTCACAGTTATTAAAATTTGGACCATGTTAAAGCTTAAAAATCTAACTTGTTCACTAGCAATTATTAAAATTTGGTAAACTTGAAAGCTTCAAATCAAACTCAATTCAAAACTCAATTCCTCAGCATACTCTACATTGCTTCCCCATCCCCCATGCCCATTTGCACTGACACTGCCACCAATGCGAACCTGAGATGAGAGGCTTACTGTGGAGTGACAGAGGCTTGGAAATCCATCCACATTTTGCAATCCAGCTCTTCTGGAGAGCTGCACCTGGGCAGAGGGGAGGTATAAGTGAAATTTCTCCTTACTTTACTAGGTAAGGTTTTAATGCTTTTGTAGGCCACCTCTGTCGTTTTGCAACACTGACTGACCTTTGTTGTCCTCTAAATGGCAGACCTGTAAGGCCTGCTTCTCTCATGGAATGTGTGCTTAAGTTACTATATTGTGTGATTTCCCCACTCCATCTTTCCCCGATCCTAGGTTTGGAAACCTAAATGGGGCCAGGTGCCTCACGCTTTGCTACCACTTGACCCATGGTAGACTCTTATATTCTTCTCAAACTGCCCACTGATTGTGTCAGTTTACTCTAATTCTCTTCTTATCTCCTCCGATAGACCCATTAGTAGATTTATGTGTCTCTTGCGCAAGCAAGTGTCCAACTAAGCAGTGGAAAGCCAACCCTCTCCCCATCTTGAAACAACCTCTAACTCCTTTGAGTCTCCTTTCATTTTGTATCAGAAGACAGAAAAACCTATTCTTTCCATCAATAAACCTTGAAAGATTTAAAATTCAAACCAAATGTAACACGGTCATTTTCACTGGATTTCAGATACAACGTATATTTTTTTCTTCTGCACTCAGTCCAAAAGGGTCCTGAAAATTCCTCATGGGAATCCTAGAATTCTGCATTATGAGGCTATATAAAAAGGTACCTCACCACCCACTGCCATTCCCTCCAGGGTGATGTCAAAGTAGGGATGAGTGGGGAGCTAAAATGTTCATTCTTGGTGAGCAATAGTAAGCATGCTCCTGACTCTCCCACCCTCTTCAGTTTTCCTCCCACAGCACTGTCCTGTCAGAGGAGATGTCTGTCCCCACTGGGTGGTGACAAGTATTGAATTTTCCTTTCCTTTCCCCAATGGGTTAATGCCAAAGGAGTTCTAGTGGAGAGTTAGGACTTTCTCAGCCATTATGTGGTAACTGGGATATCCACCCCCTGGTGTCACCTCCTGCTATCATGTGGTGACCCAGACCTTCCAACCCTAATAGGTGGATGAGAGGGGATATCTGCTTGTTCTTAATCCAGGAGGAAAGAATCAAATCTTCCACCATTTAGTATGATAACAGCTATAATTATTTTGTAGATATTCTTTACCAAGTTGTGGGAGTTTTTCTATATTCCTAGATGACTGAGAGTTTTTATCCTGGTATTGGATTTTGTGAAATGCTTTTCACGCTAATACAATTTTATTCTTCAGCCTGTTAATGGTGGATTACCTTGATTTTAAATGTTGAACTAGACTAGCATACCTAGACTAAATCTACGGGGCATAATGTATAATTCTTTTTAACACACTGTTGGATTTAAATTACTCATGTTTTGGTGAGGAATTTTGAATTTATCTTCATGAAAGACACTGGTCTATAGTTTCTTTTCTTTTCTTTTTTTTTTTTCTTTGAGTTGGAGTCTTGCTCTGTTGCCCAGGCTGGAGTACAGTGGCACGATCTCAGCTCACTGCAAGCTCCGCCTCCCGGATTCAAGCCATTCTCCTGCCTCAGCCTCCCCAAATAGCTAGGACTACAGGTGCCCGCCACCACGCCTGGCTAATTTTTTGTGTTTTTAGTAGAGACGGGATTTCACCGTGTTAACCAGATGGTTTCGATCTCCTGACCTCGTGATCCGCCCGCCTCTGCCTCCCAAAGTGCTGGGATTACAGGCGTGAGCCACCGCGCCTGGCCTAGCTTCCTTTCTTCTCATGTCTCGGTATAGTTTGGTACAAGGATGGTGCTGGCTTCAAAGAGTGAATTAGGATGTGTTCTCTCTTCCAATGACATTAAATGATCTAATATACTACTCAGAAGAAGATTGGAAGCATGGATTTAAAAAACATGATAAACGTGCTCTAACAAAATGACTAAAAGGAACTCACTTAAAATAAAACAATATAGATAACTTTAAAGTAAAAGTATGTACAAAGGTGCACCATTCAATCATTAAGCCAGAGAAAGAAAGAGTGACCATCATATTATCAGATAAAGTAAAATCAATGCAAACAATATTAATAAAGGCAGAGCAAGTATTACATAAGAAACATCAATCCCCAAATAGGTCACAGAAATCCTAAATGAATATTTACCAAAAAACGGCCACAATTATTTGCATAAAATGATAGAATTAAGAAAACAAAAGGCAAATAAACAATCATAGGAAACTTCAACATCCGTGTCTCAACAATTACTAGAAAAACTAGACATGAGTTTAGCAAGAATGTAGAAGAACTCAACAACATCATTAATCAATAAGATCTGATTTACATATATAGAACATTTCATTTGAAATCAGCATAGTACACTTTTCATTAGTGTGTACAGTGTACATGTAGCATGACACACCATCTATTGGACTGTTAAAAAAAGAAAAACCCTCAACATATTTAAAAGAACTAAAATTTCTGAGAACAATGGAATCTGGAACTCAGTAACAGAAGTATATGAGGGAAATCTCCAAATGCTTGGAAAGCAAATGACACACTTAATAATAACATAATGAAGTAATTCATGAATCAAAGAGAAAGTTTCAGGGAAAATCGCATAGTACATTGAAGTGAATAAAACTACAAACTTATTAAAATATGTGGACCACAGCTCACAAGAAAATGTATAGCACTAAATGCTCACATGAGAAGAGAATCAATATCACAAATCAATAATTTAAGCTCCCACCTCAGTAAACTAAAAGAGGAGCAAAATAAAACCAAAGAATGCTGAAATAAGTAAATTAAAAAGGTAAGATCAGAAATCAGTGAAACAAAAAACTGATTCTAATTAAAAGACCAAAAAAAAAAAAAAATTGAAATGGACTGAAAAAAAAGAAAGAGATATGAATTACTAGTATCGGGAATGATCTGGAAGATACCATTACAGATACTGCAGTCATGATAAGGGTTATAAGGCACTATTACAACTAATTCCATACACACAAGTTTGACAACTTAGATAAATTGGACCTAATCCTCAAAAGCACATACTACCACCACTTATTTAAAATAGGTAAGTTGAATAGCCCTAAATATTAAGAAAATTGAATCTGCAATGTAAACTCTCATAAAAAAGAAATCTCTAAGTCTAGATTGTTTCACTGGAGACTTCTATCAAGTATTTAAAGAATTAATATCAGCACTACACAATCTCTTCCAGGAAACAGAAGAGAAGGGAAGACTTCTCAAATCATTTTATGATTTATTATTAATTTATTGTACTGACACCAAACCCAGGCAGAGAAAATACAAACAAAACAACAAATACAATCCTTCTTATAAATACAAAAATTCTTAAGAAAATATTAAGAAATATATTTTAGAAATATATACAAAAGAATTATACACCATTACCAAGTGAGACTTAATACATGTCTCTGAATAGCAGGAACAGACAGGAGCTTCCTCAACTTAATAAAGAACATGCACAGATTACCTATAGCTAATATTCTAAGGGTGAAAGACTGAATATTTCCCTCCAAAGATTGGGAACAAAGAAAGAATGTCCACTTTAATCACTGCTGTTCGACATCATTCTGGAAGTCCTAGATGGAGCAACAAAACAAGTAAAGGAAAAAAAGGAATATAGATCAGAAAGGAAAAAATAAAACATTTTATATTTGCAGATGACATGAAAGTCTTCATAGAAAATCTCAAATAATCTCAAAAAACCCTTCTAAAACTAATAATTGAACTCAGCAAGGTTGCACTACACAAGAACAATGTTCAAAATCAATTGTATTTCTATATGCTTGCAATGAATGCATGGAAACTGAAATAACCATTTATAATAGCTCAAATAATGAAATACTTAGGTGTAAATCTACACAAATATATAAAGGACTTGGATTTTGAAAATTAGCACGATATTATTAGGCATAAATTGTATTTAGTTGTCCATATGTCTGTCTGTCCTTCATCGATTACAGTTCTTTAGCAGAAGCCATTTAAACATCTTTGTATGGCAGTATTCAGCAGTCTTATTGCTTAAATGTTACAAATATTTTGCAAAGAGATGAAGTTAAAATAAATAGTGACAGGCATGTATTTAGAAGTTTGGAATGTAGAATTTAGTTTGGTACTTAAACACTTTCTAATCACGAAGGAAACCGATTTTGACAGTAGATGCTAACACTGTCGTCCGACTCCCGTGTTATGGTGAAGGCTGGAATTCATTGTGATTGGAATCTCCAGATTGCCTTAGAGCTTTCTCTATGACCCTTCTACATTCTCTGCTAAACAGTCTTGAACTTTAGCTCTGCAAAAAAGGAGTGGTGTTGGGGGACTAATGTAAGAAGATAAGAAAAAAAAAGTTTGGGTATGTAGGAAGCTTGTGGGAGGGAAGGTAGTTGTTCAGATACAGAGCTTTGTCTCCTGACTCACTATTTGCCTTTTTACGAAAGGAGCTACCTCCTCATCCTAAGAACAAAGAGCAGTTGGCTAATTAGTGTCCTTAAATTCCCTCAAGGAAAGTTATTTCGATAGCTGTGACCTTTGTTTCAGTTGAAATTTTTGATCTCTCTTTCTCCTGTGACTTCAATTTTTGCTTTTGGTTATGATAACTTATATAATTTCACATTTTTAATTATACAGTTCTTAAAGGCAAAACTTTGGCATTATGCACCTCTATAGCCTTCACAGCACAACACAGCTACAGGCTTTGCTCATAGTAGGGGTCCAAAAATATTGGAGAAAAGAAATAAAAAGTGTTCGTTTTTTGCCTAGCAAAGCACTATGTTACATTCTGGGATCACACCAGTGAATAAAGCTGGCATTTAAGTGTTAGAAGGCACACATCAAAACAATAATCACATATGCTAATGTAAACTCATAAAATATTATAAAGGGCATTAAGGGAGTAAATGTTAAGTATACTATGGCTAGAGTTGGAGTGAGGATTATGGCCAGATTTAGAAAAGGCATCTATGAAATGATATTTAAGTTCTCTGGTCTGAGAACTTAGCCAGGTATAAGCCCAAGAAAAGAGCATTCTAGCAAGAATGAACAACTTTAGTGAAAAGTAGGCAGGAGCTTGAGGAACTGAAATAAATTAACAGAACTGAATTGGGAGTTTAATTTCTCCCTCTCACCTTAATCCTCCATTTTCCTCTATGAAAGAAATGAGAAGGTGCTCATCCCCAAGGAAATTAAGCAGTTCATCAGGAGGCAGCACTAGTGCAAAACATTAACATGTATTCCCTTGATTATCTAAAGAAATATTTCTCTCTGTTAAAAAAGAAGTCTTATTATTCCACAAAATTGGGAAACTTAAATAAATATTGAAGTGACTTTGATGTAAAAATGGTTGAAATATCTTTCTTATTCTAATTGTGTTTTTGTCTTCAGAAGGTAATCACTGACCATTACTGCCCTTAGCTGCAGCCTACACATTCTTTCATATTTTGTGAGGTTCATTTTTCTCATTTGGCAATTTTAAATCAAGTAAAGTCTAACATTTTTAGTTTTCTGAAGTAGAAATATAGTTAACAAACTGCTCTTATCAAATTGTAGAACACTAAGATATATGCAAAGAAATTTATTGTAACTGAATTGTATGTGATTTAAAATTAGTTATCAATGGATTTAAAATAAATTGATTTTATCACATCCTTGATATTATCAAAATCTATTCTTTTTTTAAACGACATTTTAAAAGGCTTTATCATTAAGAAAGAGAAATAACTAGTGAGACCCTAATCAACCTTAACACATACATAATAGCCATCCCTGCTATTATTATCAGCCATCGATGTTCCAAATAATTTGAAAGCATAAAGAAGACACAGTTTTCTCACAGTAGGAGTCAAGCCAAGTAGAATAAATATTAGGTGAAAATTCTAGAGAATTTTATGAGAGGTAATTTGTACATTCTTTCATTTCTTTTTGGTTTCTTTTTCAACTTGGGAAATTATCTAGACTAGCCTTTTGTATCTGCTTTTATAATAATTGTCAAATAAGGCCTCTGGCTTAGTATCCTCATAGAAACAGCAGCTTCTATTAACCATCTGTTGTTCCTTTAATTACGGTTTCTATAATGATTGTGAAAGAATAGAGATGAAAATTTGATAAATTGGGGAGCACTAGACCAGAAGCATTCATGTATATTAGTCTGAAAAAAGCAGTTCTATTAGACAACTTTCTATTCCACATTCAAAATTCATCAGAAAGTGATATAAAAGAAAATTGATCTGCCTTTGACACTGGGTCTTAATGTATGATTGTGTTCAATATTTCTTAGGTTTGGAATATGTTGAAGGAACCTCACACAAGCAGAATATGGTAAGTAGATGAGAGTTTTATAAATAATAATTTTAACTATTTAGGCCTCAGAGTTAATTTCTACCATACTCCATGAGAAAGATACGCCGATGAATTTTCCTTCCTTGCTACAATCAGCAGAAATTGAATTAGAGATAAGCCAGATCAATGTTTCTTTCCAGAAAATCCCTGATGCCACCATAAACCTTCCATATTTTATGTTTTCCTGGAAGTTTTAGAAAAGTACAACTGAACCCACACTTTAAAGATACCCCATTTCATGTGGCAAAAATATAAAAATTACTACCATTGTAATCAGGCCTCCTGAACACTCTCAGGCTGTGAATAAATCAGTCATGCATTTTGAGTTTCATTTCACATTTTCTTCTTCAAAAATAAGTGTTTAGGCAATATATTATGGTGAAAAGATAATTGGATAATTCTGTATCCTGCTTGAAAAATTTAATGACTGTGAGATGCTGGGAAAGTTATTCTTGCTCTTTTAGTCTAGGTTTTCTCAACAATTAAAACTATCAGTCGAGGCTTCAAAATAATCTGTGATTTTCTTTTCGCTTCTTTCAAAATTTTATGTTTGTCTTGGTAGCTGAAGTTTCATTATGATGGGTCTTTTTGTGATTTTCTTCCTGTTGCATTTTATTTTGAATCGAATGGCTTCATACAAACTTGCCTTTATTGTTTTCACATGTTTTAAAAAATTCTGTGTCTTTGCTTTTAAAATATAACTTTGATCATATATATTTCTTTTCTTTTCTGCTAGAAATCCATTTGGAGGTACCATTGGCTATGTCTCTGTCATCACTGTTTTTTATTTATATTTTATTTGTTCCCCTGTATGCCATTATATGTACTATTTTTTTCTTTCAATATATAATAGCTTTATTGAAACATCATTTATATATCATATTACTCACCAATTTAAGGTGTATAAATCAATGGTTTTTAGTATATTCACAGTTTTTCAACCATAGTCAATTTTTGAATATTTTCATTGCCCCATAAAGAAACCTCATAACCATTAGTCACACCTTATTTCCCATAAATTGGCCCTCAGCCATAGATCATTACTAACCTACTACCTGTCTTTATAGATTTTCATATTTTGACATGTAATAAAAATGGAATCATATAATACAACACCCTTTGTGATTACTGTTTTCAGTTAGCATGTTTTCAAGATCTATTCATATTGTATCATGTCAGTACTTCATTACTTTTTATTGCCAAATAATATTTATTATATGGGTAGAATACATTTATGTATCCATTCATTAGCTGATGGGGTTTTGGATTGTTTCCACTTTTTTTGACTATCATAAATAACTCATTTATGTGAATATTTGTTGTGGACTGAATTGTGTCCTTCCAATGCTCATATGTTGAAGCCCTAACTCATGTTCCTTAGAATGTTTTTCTATTTGTAGATAGGACCATTAAAGAGACAAGTTAAAATGGAGTGCTCAGGGTGGGTACTAATCACATACGGCTGGTATCCTTATAAGAGGAGGTTAGGACACAGACCACATAGAAAGATTAATAATACCATGTGAAGACACCAGAAAAAGAACACTATCTACAGGCCAAGGAGAGAGACTTCAGAACAAACAACCTGTCTGACACCTTGATTTCCAGCTCCCAACCTCCTAAAATGTGAGAAAATAAATTTCTATTGTTTAGGCTACTTAGTCTGTGATATTTGTTACAGCAGCTCTAGACAAATACATTATTCACAAACAAGTTTTTGTGTAGAGGTATGTTTCATTTCTCTTAAGTACATACATAGGAGTGAAATTGTTGGTCATATGCTAACAGTGTGCTTAAACTTTTGAGCAATGGTCTGACTGTTTTCTAACATGTCTGCACAGTTTAAATTGCCATCAGTAGTAGAAGAGGATTCCAAGTTCTCCACATCCTTTTTTTTTTTTTCCCTCTCTCTTCTTTTTTTGGTATAAACATCTTAGCAAATATGAAGTGTCATATTGAAGAAAATCATATAACTCAAGATTATGAAGACTTACTTCCATGTTTTCTTCTACAGTTTTTATATTTTCAGCACTTACTTTTAAGTCTATGATTCATTTGGGGCTATTTTTTATGTACAATGCGAGGAAAGAGTATATATTCCTGGTTTTGCATATGGATATCTAGCTCTCTCACCACAGTTTGTTGAGAAGACTATTCTTTTCCTCACTGAACTGTCTCTGCCTTGTTGAAAATTAATAGTTACTTGAAAATTTATTTCTGGTGTCTATTCCATTACTCTTTATGTCTATCCTTCTGCTAGTATCAAACAGTCTGTATTACTGTAGCTTTGTAGTACATTTTGAAATAAGGAGTGTGATCCAAATGTTGTCTTTTTTAAAAAGTATGTTTTAGTGATTCTAGGTCCCTTGCAGTTCCATATTATGTTAGTTCATTTTCACACTGCTATAAAGAATACCTGAGACTGGGTAATTTGTAAAGGTAAGAGTTTTAATTAACTCACCATTCTGCATGGCTGGGGAAGCCTCAGGAAACTGACAATCATGGTGGAAGGTGAAGGGGAAGCAAGGCACATCTTACATGGCGGTAGGAGAAAGAGAGAGAGGGGGAAGTGCCAGACACTTAACAACCAGATCTCATGAGAACTCACTATCACAAGAATACCATGGGGGAAACTGCCCCATCATCAAATCACCTCCCACCAGCTCCCTCCCTCAACACCTGGAGATTACAATTCCAGATGAGATTTGAGTGGGGACACAGAGACAAATGATATCAATATGAATTTTTGGATCAATTTTCAATGTGCACACAAAAAAGTTTAGATTTTGATAGAATTTTGTTGAATCTATAAACTTGGGAAGTATCACCATCCTGACAATACTAAATCTTCTGATCTATAAAAATGTCATGCCTTTTCACTTATTTAGGTCTTCGTTAATTTCCTTAACAATGCTCTATAGTTTGCAGAATATAAGTTTTGTATGTCTTTTGTTAAATTAATTCCTAAGTGTGTTGACCACGTAGATTTTTCACAGATGCTTGCTTGTCAAGCGTTTTATAAATGAGGATTTAATTTTATAAAATTCATTTTCTGAATGTATTGGGAAGTTTTTGTATTTTATTCTACTGACATAGTGTATCAGCTGATACAAATTAATTGATTAATAAATTAATTGATTTTAGAGTATTTAAAAATTGCACACCT
>NW_016806605.1:577432-588812 GCF_001698545.2 Rhinopithecus bieti
CCTTAACTGAGGACATTCCATCACAAAAGAAGTGAAAATGGCCAGTCCTTGCCTTAAGTGATGACATTACCTTGTGAAATTCCTTTTCCTGGCTCATCCTGGCTCAAAAAACTCCCCCACTTAGCACCTTGTGACCCTCACTCCTGCGAGAGTACAAACCCCCTTTGACTGTAATTTCCTTTACCTACCCAAATCCTATAAAACGGCCCCACCCTTATCTCCCTTCCCCGAATCTCTTTTCCGACTCAGCCCACCTGCACCCAGGTGATTAAAAAGCTTTATTGCTCACACAAAGCCTGTTTGGCAGTCTCTTCACATGGACGCGCATGACATTTTGGTGCCGTGACTTGGAACAGGGGATCTCCCTTGGGAGATCAATCCCCTGTCCTGCTCTTTGCTCCGTGAGAAAGATCCACCTACGACCTCGGATCCTCAGACCAATCAGCCCAAGGAACATCTCACCAATTTTAAATCAGGTAAGCGGCCCCTCTTTTTATTCTCTTCTCCAACCTCTCTCACTATCCCTCAACCTCTTTCTCCTTTTAATCTTGGCGCCACCCTTCAATCTCTCCCTTCTCTTAATTTCAATTCCTTTCATTTTCTGGTAGAGACAGAGGAGACACATTTTATTCGTGGACCCAAAACTCCGGCGCCAGTCACGGACTGGGGAAGGCAGCCTTCCCTTGGTGTTTAATCATTGTGGGGACGCCTCTCTGATTACTCACCCACGTTTCAGAGGTGTCTGACCACGCAGGGACGCCTGCTTTGGTCCTTCACCCTTAGCAGCAAGTCCTGCTCTTCTGGGGGAGGGGCAAGAACCCTGACCCCTTCTCTCCCTGTCTCTACCCCTTCTCTGCTTTTCTGGGGGGCAAGAACCTCCCAACCCCTTATTTCCATGCCCTGACCTCTTATCTCTGCACCCCAACCCCTTATTTCTATATCCTGACCTCTTATCTCTGTGCCCCAACCCCTTATTTCTGCACTCTGACCTCTTATCTCTGCACCCCAACCCCTTATTTCCACGCCTCCACCCCTTTCCCACTTTTCTGGAGGGGAAGAACCCCCTAACTCCTTCTCTCCAT
Organism: Rhinopithecus bieti; assembly: GCF_001698545.2. Lineage (NCBI taxonomy): Eukaryota > Metazoa > Chordata > Mammalia > Primates > Cercopithecidae > Rhinopithecus > Rhinopithecus bieti. The sequence continues at coordinate 578,515 of NW_016806605.1, forward strand.
GTCTCTACTCTTCTTTTCTCTGGGCTTGCCTCCTTCACTATGGGCAAACTTCCATCCTCCATTCCTCCTTCTTCTCCCTTAGCCTGTGTTCTCAAGAACTTAAAATCTCTTCAACTCACACCTGACCTAAAACCTGAATGTCTTATCTTCTTCTGCAACACCACTTGACCCCAGTACAAACTTGACAATGGCTCTAAATGGCCAGAAAACGGCACTTTCGATTTCTCCGTTGTACAAGCCCTAAATAGTTTTTGTTGAAAAATGGGCAAACGGTCTGAGGCGCCCTACATCCAGGCATTTTTTACACTTTGTTCCCTCCCTAGTCTCTGTTCCCAATGCAATCCTCCCAAACCCTCCTTCTTTCCCTCGCATCTGTCCCCTCAGTCCCAACCCCAACCATCACTGAGTCTTTCCAGTCTTCCTTTTCTACAGACTCATGTGACCTTTCCCCTCCTCCCCAGGCTGCTGGTTGCCAGGCTGAGCTAAGTCCCAGTTCTTCCTCAGCCTCCGCTCCTCCAGCCTATAATCCTTCTATCACTTCCCCTCCTCACACCCAGTCCGGCTTACAGTTTAGTTCTGCGACCAGCTCTTCCCCATCTGCCCAGCAATTTCTTCTTTAAAAAGTGGCTAGAGCTAAAGGCGTAGTCAAAGTTAATGCTCCTTTTTCTTTATCTGACCTCTCCCAAATCAGTTAGTGTTTAGGCTATTTTCATCAAATATGAAAAACCCAGCCCAGTTCACGACTTGTTTGACAGCAACCCTGAGATGCTTTACAGCCCTAGACCCTAAAAGGTCAAAAAGTCATCTCATTCTCAATCTACATTTTATTACCCAATCCACTCCTGACATTAAATAAAGCTCCAACAATTAAATTCCAGCCCTCAGAAACCCCACAACAGGACTTAATGAACCTCACCTTCAAGGTGTACAATAATAGAGTAGAGGGCCGGGCGCGGTGGCTCAAGCCTGTAATCTCAGCACTTTGGGAGGCCGAGACGGGTGGATCACGAGGTCAGGAGATCGAGACCATCCTGGCTAACACCGTGAAACCCCGTCTCTACTAAAAAATACAAAAAACTAGCCGGGCGAGGTGGCGGGAGCCTGTAGTCCCAGCTACTCGGGAGGCTGAGGCAGGAGAATGGCGTAAACCCAGGAGGCGGAGCTTGCAGTGAGCTGAGATCNAAGCCGTGTCCCATCTGTGCGGGATCCCACTGGAAACTGGACTGTCCAGCTCGCCTGGCAGCCACTCCCAGAGACCCTGGAGCTCTGGCCCAAGGCTCTCTAACTGACTCCTTCCCAAACCTTCTCGGCTTAGCTGCTGAAGACTGACACTGACCCATTGCCTTGGAAGCCTCCTGGACCATCACAGATGCTTTGGGTAACTCTTACAGTGGAGGGTAACTCCATCCCCCTCTTAATCAATACAGAGGCTACCCACTCCACATTACCTTCTTTTTAAGGGCCTGTTTCCCTTGCCTCCATAACTGTTGTGGGTATTGACGGCCAGACTTCTAAACTTCTTAAAACTCCCCAACTTTGGTGCCAATTTGGACAATATTCTTTTATACACTCCTTTTTATTTATCCCCACCTGCCCAGCTCCCTTATTAGGTTGAGACATGTTAACTGAATTATCTTCTTCCCTGACTATTCCTGGGCTACAGCCATGCCTCATTTCTGCCTTTTTCCCCAGTTCAAAGCCTCCTTCGCATCCTCCCCTTGTATCTCCCCACCTTAACCCATAAGTATAAGATACCTCTACTCCCTCTTTGGCGACTGATCATGCACCCCTTACCATCTCATTAAAACCTAATCACCCTTGCCCCACTCAACGCCAATATCCCATCCCGCAACATGCTTTAAAAGGATTAAAACCTGTTAGAGCATGGCCTTTTAAAGCCTGTAAATTCCCCTTACAATTCCCCCATTTTACCTGTCCTAAAACCAGACAAGGCTTGCAAGTTAGTTCAGGATCTGCTCCTTATCAACCATATTGCTTTGCCTACCCACCCCGTGGTGCCAAACCCATATACTCTCCTATCCTCAATACCTCCCTCCGAAACCCATTATTCTGTTCTAGATCTCAAATATATTCTTTACTATTCCTTTGCACCCTTCATCCCAGCCTCTCTTCCCTTTCATTTGGACTGATCCTGACACGCATCAGGCTCAGCAAATTACCTGAGCTGTACTGCCGCAAGGCTTCACGGGCAGCCCCCATTACTTTAGTCAAGCCCAAACTTCTTCCTCATCTGTTACCTACCTCGGCATAATTCTCATAAATACACACTTACTCTCCCTGCTGATCGTGTCTGACTAATCTGCCAAACCCCAATCCCTTCTACAAAACAACATCTCCTTTCCTTCCTAGGCATGGTTAGTGTGGTCAGAATTCTTACACAAGGGCTGGGACCGCATCCTGTAGCCTTTCTGTCCAAACAACTTGACCTTACTGTTTTAGCCTGGCCCTCATGTCTGCATACAGCAGCTGCCACTGCTTTACTGTTCGAGGCCCTAAAAATCACCAACTATGCTCAACTCTCTACAGTTCTCATAACTTCCAAAATCTATTTTCTTCCCCCAACCATCACTCAAGACAACGCTTATGCTGATAAGGTAGCTAAAAAAGTAGCCATCAAAAGGCATCAGATCCCATTGCTCAGGACAATGCTTATGCTGATAAGTTAGCTAACAAAGCAGCTAGCTTCCAACTTCTATCCCTCACGGCAGTTTTCCTCCTTCACATTGGCCACTCCCACCTACTCCCCCGCTGAAACTTGCACCTATCAATCTCTTCCCAGACAAAGCAAATTGCTCTTAGACCAAGGAAACTATCTCCTTCCAGCCTCACAGGTGCACTCTATTCTGTCATCATTTCATAACCTCTTCCATCTAGGTTACATACCTCTAGCCTGTCTCTTAGAACCTCTCATTTCCTTTCCATCGTGGAAATCTATCCTTAAAGAAGTCACTTCTCAGTGTTCCATCTGCTATTCTACTATTCCTCAGGAATTTCTCAGGCCCCCTCCCGTCCCTAGACATCAAGATCAAGGTTTTGCTCCTGCCCAGGACGGGCAAATTGACTTTACTCACATGCCTCCAGTCAGGAAACTAAAATACCTCTTGGTCTAGGTAGACACTCTCACTGGATAAGTAGAGGACTTTCCCACAGGGTCTGAGAAGGCCACAGCAGTCATTTCTTCCCTTCTGTCAGACATAATTCCTTGGTTTGGCCTTCCCACCTCTATATAGTCTGATATCAGCCCAGCCTTTAATAGTCAAATCACCCAAGCAGTTTCTCAGCTCTTGGTATTCAGTGGAACTTTTATATCCTTTACCGTCCTCAATCTTCAGGAAAAGTAGAACGGACTAATGGTCTTTTAAAAACACACCTCACCAAGCTCAGTCACCAACTTAAAAAGGACTAGACAATACTTTTACCACTTTCCCTTCTCAGAATTCAGGCCTGTCCTCGGAATGCGACAGGTTCCAGCCCATTTGATCTCCTGTGTGGACACTCGTTTTTATTAGTCCCAGTCTCATTTCAGACACCAGCCCAACTTAGACTGCACCCCAAAAAACTTGTCATCCCTACTCTCTTCTGTCTAGTCATACTCCTATTCACCGTTCTCAACTACTCATAAATGCTCTGCTCGTGTTTACGCTGCTGGTTTACACTGTTTCTCCAAGCCATGACAGCTGATATCTCCTGGCGCTATCCCAAACCACCACTCTAAATTGTCTCTTAAAGTAAATAAATAATCGTTTTGGCAGGGCTGTGCTGAATCTCCTTGGGTACTCTAATTAGATGTCCTAGGTCCTCCCAGTTCTTAGTCCTTCAATACCTGTTTTTTCTCCTTCTCTTACTCAGACCTTGTATCTTCTGTTTAGTGTTTCAATTCATACAAAACCACATCCAGGCCATCACCAGTCATTCTATATGACAAATGTTTCTTCTAACAACCCCACAATATCACCGCTTACCACAAAATCTTCCTTCACCTTAATCTCTCCCACTCTAAGTTCCCACGCCACACCTAATCCCATTTGAAGCAGCCCTGAGAAACATCGCCAATTACCTCTCCATAACACCCTCCAGAAATTTTCATTGCCCCTACACTTCAACACTATTTTGTTTTATTTTTCTTATTAATATAAGAAGACAAGAATGTCAGGCCTCTGAGCCCAAGCCAAGCCACTGCATCCCCTGTGACTTGCAGGTATAAGCCCAGATGGCCTGAAGTAACTGAAGAACCACAAAAGAAGTGAAAAGGCCCTGCCCCGCCTAACTGATGATATTCCACCACAAAAGAAGTGAAAATGGCCGGTCCTTGCCTTAAGTGATGACATTACCTTATGAAATTCCTTTTCTTGGCTCATTCTGGCTCAAAAGCTCCCCACTGAGCACCTTGTGACCCCCACTCCTGCCAGAGAAGCCCCCTTTGACTGTAATTTCCTTTACCTACCCAAATCCTTTAAAACGGCCCCACCCTTATCTCCCTTCACTGACTCAGCCCCCCTGCACCCAGGTGATTCAAAAGCTTTATTGCTCACACAAAGCCTGTTTGGTGGTCTCTTCACACAGACATGCATGACACTGCTTTTTTTTTTTTTTCCATGCATAGGTCAAATATCCCTGTTTCTTTGTATACCTTACTTTGTTGTTGTTAAAAATTGGGGGATTTTAGGGAATATATTATGACAACTCTAGGGAGCGACCCCACTCCTCTGGAGCTTGATGTTATTACTATTTGCTTATTTATTTGTTTAGTGACCTGGCTGGACTATTTTAGTGAAGGCTGTTTTCCCTACAGTGTGAAGCTTCTAATATCACTCAAGTTTTGGGCTGGTACAAGGTTACCCTGGGATGACTGTTGTTTTAACAGGACTGTCTTTAGCTGTCTCTTTCTTTGATATCTTTATTTAGCTGTCTGCCTCTGTTGGTATCACACACAGCTGTGAGACTCCAGAAATAGCCAGTAAATTGCTATATTTCTTTCAACGATGCACTGGAACATAAATTGCTCCACGATTATAGCCAATTAAATGCAGGTCCCTCTGTAAGGGTAGTTTCTGGGGCCAGTTTTTGGGGTTTCTTCTAACACCCAGAGAGCTCATCTTAGCTGCCTTTCCCCCTGGTTTTCTCTGGTAAAATAACTGAGCTATAATTTAGTTTGTGGCTGTTATGGAGTTACCAGCCTCCACTTAATTACTTAACACCAAAAATCACTGTTTTCAAGAGTACCCTTAGTCTTGAATTCCTCCATACTGTGTTCTAAATAACACCAGTTAGTTCATTTAGGGAGAACTTCAGAGCTGTCTGTTCTTATGACTTGCCTCATCCTGAAGAAAATCTCCATGCCATCACTCCTGACCTGCGAGTATGACTTTACTTAGCTTGTCCCTTTGGGCATGGAATCTCTCCCTCAAGTGGGCTAAAGAGAAGGTGACCGACGACTTAATAATCTGACCTGCCACTTCTGAAATAGAGATGGCACCCTGTAAGTTGGGAGTAAGTATAGGAAGAGAGCTCCTACTCTAAACTGACTCATCTGAAATTTAATCTCTGCCTTACAGAGATAGGCGATTACAGTGAGAATGATCTTCTTGGCAATGCCCATTTGGAGCAAAGTTTGTGTCACACTGAGCTGGGGTTGGAGAGAGCAGCAGTTTTGCTTTCTTACTTTTGTTCTTCTAATAGTTTTGCTCTTCAAACTTTTGTTCTTCTTAGTGAGATGTACTTGATTTTCTTGAATAAATATTCTTCACATGCTGTATGCCATTATGACAATTTCTGGGGACTTTAAATGGTTGCTTTAGAAATTATTTTCATCACTTACGATTGTTTCACTGAGTAATAGGTCTATAGAGCTCTTCACACTGACATCCCATAAGCAGATTATCTTTTCTTCCCTATTCTTCTTTCATTTATATAATCCAAGCTTTAAATATCCACAATGCTCTAAATGTGTAAATAGCAATTGCTGTGTGGTTTATTTCTAGAATATCTCCAGCTCATTTTCAGACATTTAGGTAATTTTTAATAGTCCCTAATCCCTACACTTGAAAATTTTTGAGTTTGCTTCTAGTTTATTTAAACTTGGTCATTATAGACTGTTTTATAATCTCATATTTTTGTGGTAAAATATATATAACATAACTTTACCATTTTAACGATTTTAAGTATACATTCAGTGGTAGTAAGCATATGTACTTCGTTGTGCTCTCATAATTTTAGTATATGTTTCTTTCTATGTTATTTCTGGTTTTGTTCATGATACCTAATTTTGTGTGTTTGGTGAGTTTTTAAGGTGAATTCCTGATTTTCCTGCAAACATATTTGCAGGGAAACCCACACTAGAGATCCTGTAAAGGATCTACTCCATGAACCTACATCCTTAAGAAGAAAACAAACTCCTGTATTCACTGGTCAATACAATCTTATCTTCTTTTCATCTTTTAGGAATTGTCTACAATTTCTGAAGCACAAAGAAGTCTATATTTTGTATTTCAGCAAATAGTAATAAACTTATGTATTTTGATAGCTTTTGGAAAATAATAGTAAAATTTAACATGTGTTTGGACAAATAATTTGAAATCAATATATGATGTATCGATAATATATGTATGACTTCAAAAATCAGAAAGTTAAGAGTGAATTATTCAATAAATTGTGTTAAGGCAATCATGTAAGAGCTTGAACAATTGGAAACAATTTTTATATCAAGTTTAAGAGGCAGGCTTCTTTAATCATAAAACAAACAGAAAAAAATGATATATTTGACAATGTAAAATTGAATGTTTCAACATCAAAAATGTCATAAATAACTGCAAAACACACAGAATTGGGAAAATAAGTTTAGAATACTTGTTTTCATATTGGAAAATCTTAATAATACAAATGATACAGTGCAAGCTGTAAATATCACATTTGAGAATAATTATTATTTGCATAAAATATAATTGAATACAATGATACTGCACATAGATGTCAACTAATAAATTACTTGAAATAATAATGCTAATGTAGCAAAATCTAATAATATTAATGTTTAAAACATAAACTTTCCTGTATATGGCTTAGTTTAGACGTATGATCAGATAAAGTTTATTTGATCTAATATCAAAAATATAAATTATCCAGAAAAAATATTAAAAATAAATATATAGGACACATACTAAAAGAAGCTTTAATTTATTTCAAAAAAAAGAAAATTGGGTAAATTAAAACATTTTGGACAAAAATATTTTAAACATGTCAGTTCTTCCTAAAATAAAACCATTTACAAACATGCATATATAATTAGGACACCCACATGAGTAGAGGGAATATTGAGGGACGAGATTGAAAAATACTACTAAAGATTATCCAAAAGAATATAAGATCCTATAAAATATAAGTAATGGGAGAAGTCTAGTTTTAGTAAATATCAAAAAGTTAACAGTATTAAACACAACTAAAGCAGATGAATGAACTGGACTAGAGAGTCTGATAATATATCTTGATCTACGGGGAACATAGAATATGCACTTTAAATCATTGTGGGAAAACATGTATCAAATTAATAATGATAGAACAAGGAACTAACTAGCTCTTTGAGGGAAGATTATACAGTTGGACATTTTTGCCAAAATCATACAGATAGCTCCAATTTTAAAATAAAGAAATGTAGAATAAGCAGAAATTATTGAATAATTAATTAACCTTCAATATCTCACAATCTTTATACCTTTGAGAGTGTTGTGAAGCTAGAACATATTCTAGTTTCTATATTCTAGAAGAATATATAGATACATTGAATATATAGATACATTGAGATTCACATGATAAAATGATCTTTCTGGCAAAATAATACCACAAACAAAAGTCAGATACAAAACACAAATTGGAAAAAAAATGAAAACAGATAGTAAACAATGGATAATATCTTCACATGCAATAATCCTTTTAAATCTTAAATCATAAAATAAACCAACATTTACCAATATAAAATTGAATAAATTTTGTGTTAGACATTCCACTGGGCAAATATCAATAGAACTTAAACATGAGAAAAAATAGTCAACTTTATTCGAACCTCAAAAGTGATCAAAGTAATACCAGTTTAAAATATGCCGTTTTTCAACGACAAATATTTAAAATTATAATACCCAGTAGGGCAAAACTTTAGGGGAAAGAATACTTTCATTTACACACGGTAATACATGACAAGGATGTAAATTGGAACAACCTCTGTAAATGGCAATTTTTCATTGCATATTAACAGAATTAAAAAGTGAACTAAATTTGACCTACCAACTTCACTTTAATTCTTGCAAATGTAATAGGCATCATAGTTCTTCACTGACCAACATTTATTGAGTATGTTCTATATGCTAGTCACAGTGATAAGCATATTACAAACATCATCTTGTCTAACACCTGAGAAACTACTATGAAATAGGAAACTCTTGCTATCTTGAGTTTCACCTGAGAACACTGAGTGAAACAAATACACCTCTTAAATATTCTAAAGCTATGTAGATCCAGAGCAAGATAAACCCAGAACCTCCTAACTTCAAAATGCATAATTTAAACATTATTCTACACTGCTGGCACATAGCATACACTACAAAGTAGTAATAGTTACTGTTTTGGGAATTCTTGTAACTCTATAGATAGTATGTGTGCATGTATATATATTCATATATATGTGTATACATAGCTGAATACATATGTGCATATATGTGTAAAGATCTATATGTGTTTATGTATATGTGTCTATCTATCTGTCTATGTATCTAATATGATATTCTGTAGTCATATTGGATAGGGGAAGCCAGATGATGACTATAAACAATGGAGATCCTTTGTGAGTAGGTAAATGACAGGGTTAAGGAGTGTGTGTGAGTGTGTGCGTGTGTCCATGCACGTGCATGTGTGTGATGGTTAGTATGGTGGGACTACATAAGAAGGATCTGATATACTAAAAATTGATTGTGAGAAGAAATGCTAGCAGCTAGACATATAACCTGAAGTACTATAATAAAATTTGGGATAAGGAAGCAAGGCCAGGTCTGAGAGGGATTTCACAATATGAGACCTGATGTGGTAATTTATTGACTCTCACATTAGAGGGACAAGAAGAGTAAGAGAGGAATTAACATTGTACCTGCAGATAAGTTTTCTTAGAAGTTTTTCAGAATACTTCTGAACAACCTCTTTGATTAATGATCATAGTAAAGCCAGAGTACTGCTTTTTTTCTCAAGACATACAATCTGCCAAGAGTAGGAAACAGGTAGAAAACTATTTCCATGTTTTCTTTTTATTATTATTATTTTTTATTTATTTATTTTTTTAAATGCTCATCTTTTATTGAGTAAGAAATCAAAAAGATTTATAAAAATGTAAAATGATAATACTCTTTTCACTGTTTTTTTAAAACAATCATTTTCCCTAAAAGTATTATTTGTATTAACATGTTTATATGTAACATGTTAACAGATTTATTATTGTTATTTAAAAGTGAATTTTCAAAACTGTCCCAGTTGTAATTTTAATATAGTAAATATCTCAAATACACAAAAGCATTTTCAGTTCCTTAGTAATTTAAGAGTACAAAAGAGTCTTGAGACCAGTTTGAGAGCAACTATTCTTCATCTACAGATACTCCTTGACTTATTGTGGGTAATATCTTATACACTCACTGTGAGTTAAAAATATTATTAAGTTGAAAATGCACTTAACACACCAATCCTACTGGACATCATAGCTTAGCTTAGCCTACCTTAAATGTGCTCAGAACACTGACGTTAGCCTATAGTTGGGCAAAGTCATCAAACACAAAGCCTATTTTATAATAAAGTGTTGAATATGTCACATAATTTATTGAATACTGTACTGAACATCAAAAACAAAATTGTTTCACACCATTGTAAAGTTGAAAAGTCAGAGGTCGAACCATCATAGGTCAAGGCCTTCTGTATACCTAGAAAGAGAATTGCTAGGTTGTAGGGTATGCACGTATTTAACTTGAAAGCTTTTTTCCATAGTGATTGCTCCAAATGCTCTCATAAGTAGTTATTATATGTTTCTACTGCTCTACTCTCTCACCAAAAAGATAATTTTCATTTAAAGAATTTAAAAAACAAAGTATAGATATAAACACCAAAAAAATTTTTTTTTTTTTTTTTTTTTTTTGAGACGGAGTCTTGCTCTGTGCCCCTGGCTGGAGGGCAGTGGCGCGATCTCGGCTCATTGCAAGCTCCACCTCCCGGGTGAAAAAAATTCTTAAAAATTGTGAGATCTAAACGCTATG
>NW_016806605.1:590735-604198 GCF_001698545.2 Rhinopithecus bieti
AGTTATTTTATTCTCTTTGAAGCAATTGTGAATGGAAGTTCATTCCTGATTTGGCTCTCTGCTTGTCTGTTACTGGTGTATAAGAATGCTTGTGATTTTTGCACATTAATTTTGTATCCTGAGACTTTGCTGAAGTTTTCTTTTATTTTAAAAGGTCCTAGTGTTTCATTGCAAAAATCACAATGATTTGAGCAATGTACAGTGAAATGAAGGCTTCATTGAATTAGCAATTTAAACTTGTGTTATATTAGCATCCTGTTGAATTATTACTCATCCTTGCTAATATAGCATTTAACAAGGAATTACACTGTCATGCCAGACTAGTGTAAAAAGAAACTTTAATGGGGCATGATGTGAAAGCTATTATGAAAGATACTATTGTAAGTATATGCAATCTTTCCAACGATACTATTTTGGATTTTCCTATAGGTATCATGATCACGTTGGGGGTGGAGGGCACTGAGACAACTGAGAAAAAAGAGAATTTGTGTAGCTGAGTAGCCTGAGTGCTCTTGAATAAGATATTTTGAGAGAACTCAATTATTTTGTCAGCCTTTCTTGGAAAAGTTCCAGATGTATTGAAATAATAAAATTTGGGGCTTCTAATAACCTGTTTTTTTTTTTTTTAATTTTCTTATTTGAAAATCAATGCCATAACTTGTAGTCCAGTGGCAGGATGGCTAATGGATTATTCTTAAACACTTCGGATGACCAGAAATGTGTAGGATATTTTTAATCTAAATAAAGAATTTACAGTGGGCCAAGTAACTTAATAAGCTAGTGATATGGAAGTTAATTTGGTTAAGTAGCAAACAGCCCTTTTGTTGTTTTCATATAGGTACAGTGGGGAATAATTAAGGTGATGCCACTGGAAATCTGCTGATATTCAGGAAAAATGCTGCAGTTTCTTTCCAAGTGCCTAAAAGTGAAGATAGGCAATGTTTGGTTTCCCTCATGATCACTCAGTTTTGTGATCTGTATGAATGATAAAACTTGAAGAAATATTGGAAAAAAATTAAAAATTGTTTAATATTTAAGAACTCAACTTCACCATTCTGTCATTGATATTATCTCCTTTCCTCTCCTCCACATAATACCAAAGTATACAATTCCCACACGTCTGAATTCCTTTCTCATGCTCCTCATCTGAGACCCCATTCTTATGGTATTTACCTTCAGAGGTTGGTACATGCCATTCACTTTAGGAAACATTATCCACCACTTCCTTTCATTTATCTCTTCCAAGGCCTCATTTAAAATCATCTTTCTTCAGAGACACTTTTCCAATAATTTGTTTATTTTCTTACACTGCACCCATGGTCTGCCTCATCTTTCATTTGATATATGGCCTTTCATTTTTTATAGACTTGTGACTGCCCTAAAGCTTGGTCTCCAGATTTGTTCCAATCCATTTGTTCTATTGGGACTGATACCAGCCTCTCTCTGAGGGATATTCAGTTTTGATGGGGCTAGTTGGTCCCCTTTCGGGGATACTTCCTTAGAAAAGAGAACACAAAATTATGAATAAAATATTGGTATAAATTAGCCTTTATTTAGAATGAGAACATAAATCATGCCAAATATATGTTTTAAAAGTTGGGCCATCTGTGGTGGCTCACCCCTGTAATCCCAGCACTTTAGGAGGCTGAGGTGGGTGGATCACCTGAGGTCAGGAGTTCAAGGTCAGCCTGGCCAACATGGTGAAACCCTGTCTCTACTAAAATACAAAAATTAGCCAGGCATGGTGGCAGGCACCTGTAATCCCAGCTACTTGGGAGGCTGAGGCAGTAGAATGGCTTCAACCTGGGAGGTGGTGGTGCAGTGATCCAAGATCACACCATTGCACTCCAGCCTGGGCGACAGAGCGAGACTCCATATCCAAAAAAAAAAAAAAAAAGTTATAAGTACCATAAACTTTGTGAGCACAAAATACTGTCATTACTGATAACTGCCTGTTATACCTCTATGATGCTTTTCCATGTATTTTGGCTGTATATTCTTTGATTATTAATTAGTCTTTTCATATAGAAATTGTTTTGTGCTTTGTTCTATAGAAAGAACAGAAAAGTAATTCAGTACTTTCTCTCTACCACAGTTTCTTAAAAATCTGTTGTTATTATTTGTTGTGGAAGTCAGAGCAGTAGTAGACATAGAAATTTAGAAGATTTTTCTTCCACTTTAGGACCCATTTTGGATAATGTCATGTTTTTAGAAATATAGTCAAAAAGACTTCATCAAATGTGTTTAATACATAAATTGTAACATTGCAAGTCATTTCAAGTTTTCTCATGCAATGTAATAAATATGTTTAGAAGTGACCACACTCATAACCAATGTGTTTTCAATGTTCTTATTTAGTGGCATATACTTTTTTGATGTTATCTGCACTGATGTTAGTATTTGCATCAAATCAGCAAGAGACCATTGTTTCTTCAATATGTTCCCATGTTTCAAATATTTTCATCAAAGGGGATCACTAAGCAACTCAAAGATCTCCACATAGCTTCTATTTGAGAGGGTTCTCTTTTTCTTAACGAACTACTACTTTCATGTGATCTAACCATTGTAGGTTCACATTTGCTTTTATATGTACAAATATTTATAGTTTTATTATTTTATATCCCTAAATGAGATTGATGCAGGCCAGGGGTCTTGAAGCATAAGTCCTATTTTCTTTCTTTTTTTTTTTTTTTTTAATGAAGTTTCGCTCTTGTCATCCAGACTAGAGTGCAATGGCATGATCTCGGCTCACTGCAACCTCTGTCTCCCAGGTTCAAGTTATTCTCCTGCCTCAGTCTCCTGAGTAGCTGGAATTACAGGCACATGCCACCAGGCCTGGCTAATTTTTATATTTTTAGTAGAGATGGGGTTTCGCCATGTTAGCCAGGCTGGTCTCAAACTCCTGACCGCAGGTGATCCACCCACCTCAGTCTCCCAAAGTGCTGAGATTACAGGTGTGAGCCACTGTGCCCGGCTAAAGCATAAGTTCTTTACTGTCATCAGAGATCATTTGCCTCTGAATCTTCCCTTCTTATGTGACATGATATTTTAATCTGGTGTAGAGAAGACAGAGATTGATTGGGCATAGAGAAACTTAAGTAAACTTAATCAACTTGTCAAAAAGTGTGTGTGCAACAGATGAGAATATAAATGAAGGTATCATTAGGCGAGAGTATGATTTTATCAGCCCAAGTTTGAAAAGTATTGAATAAACACAAGAAATCAGAAATATGATATTATGTAAGAGAATGAGAGTTCATGTGCATGCATTCAAAATATTTTATAATGTCTGAAGATGTGATTGGGAGAATTTCATAACATGTCTTGATGTGCATGAGAATGGAGATTAAGAATATGAATTAGTAAGGGTATAAATGTACAAAAGACACTGAATGTAACAGAATGTTACTTTGAAATTCATTGTGATCAAGTAAAACAGTGATAAGAAAACAAAGCAAAAAAAAAAAAAAAAAATTAGGGAAACCTTCCTAGTAGTGCATTAATTTCAGTTTCTCTGTCTATCATCATGAGAACTTAAAATATATACCAAACAGCCATGACATTATAAGGAAATATGGGAAGTACCAGTTGCCAATGCAAACACTGCTACCATTTGAATATATATATTTTAGAACTTTTAGAATAATATGAAAACTCTTGATGCCTTCTCACTAAGGATATCTGACATGAGTAGAGCATATAAATTTCAAAATTAAATAAATGTTCACGTCCACCAGAAGGAAGTTGCAGGGGAACTATCCCAAGATAAAATGGAGTATTTGTTTTCTCTAGATATGCTATGAGAGAAGGCTATGGGAAATCCTGGTATACAAAGTTCGCAAATACTAAGTAAATCACCATGATTCAGGTCTCTCCTTCCCTATAAAATTCTAACTGAAGTTCTCAGAAGTAGCTGCTGCTGCATATACCATAAATCTAACTATATATTCTTAAAGCATGCAGACATGTGAAGATTTATTTTTCTGTAACAAAATACATTTGTATGTAAGAAACTTAGGGCTGTTTTGCAAGCTGTGTGTCATCAGGGACCCAGGCTCCTTCTAGTTCTTCTCTTTGCCATCTTCAGGTCACCTACAGAATATTAAAAATGGTATAAATTCATTGCATTTCTCTCATTAAGAGATTAGGTCTGGCTGGGCGTGGTGGTTCATGCCTGTAATTCCAGCACTTTGGGAGGCCAAGGCGGGCGGATCTCTTGAGGTCAGGAGTTCAAGACCAGCCTGGCCAACATGGCCAAACCCTGTCTCTACAAAAAAAAAAATACAAAAATTAGCTGGGTGTGGTGGCATGCACCTGTAATCCCAGCTACTTGGGAGGCTGAGGCAGGAGAATCACTTGAACCTGGGAGGTGGAGGTTGCAGTGAGCCGAGATCACACCACTGCACTCCAGCCTGGGCAACAGAGGGAGACTCTGTCTCAAAAAGAAAAGAAAAAAAGAAAAAAAAACAAGAGATGAAGTCTCTATACTCTCCTCTAGAATCTGGGCAGAATATGTGACTACTTCAAATAATAAAATATGGTAGAAGCAACACTGTGCCAATTTCTGGCACATGTCTCAAAGCATTGTCAAATTCTACTTTCTCCTTCTTGAAACAGTTTCTTTCAGAGCCCTCAGCTGTCATGTAAGAAATCCAATGAGCCTGCTGAAGAGAGAAGCTGGACAGGCTCTGAGGCTACATAGAGAAAAAGAAAGGCTCCGCTGGGCTCAGGACTTTAGCCACTCCCAACTAGCTGCCAGTCATGAAAATAAGCTGTCACAGTTCTTGAAGATCAGCCCTAATGTCAACTAAATTTTAATGAGTCACTTCAAATGATGTTCTGTGGAACGGAAGAATCATTCAATCTACATAATTGGGGGGTGTAATTAAATTTTCGTTTTTTAAACTACGAAATTTGGGGGTGTTTTATAATTTATCAATAGATAACAATATTACCTTATGGTTCAGAATGGCTCCCAGAGCTTTAGCCATCATATCACGTTACAGAAAGCTATGCAGTCATGCAGCAGGAAGGAGAAAAGGACAAAAAATGTGCATCTCTTTCACTTTTAGGAAGACTCTCAAAATTCAAACAACACTGTTTCGATACAATTGGCGAAAACTTGGTCACACTGTCATTCAGCTGTAAGAGGGACAGAGTAATGTAGTCTTTTGTATGGCTACACTGCCAAGCTAAACAAATGCACAATTATTTTTCTAAGAAAGAAGAATTAGATGTTGGATTGGCAGCTAGTAGTATCTACATTCCTTCAACTCTCTCACTGATATCAACAACATTTTTGAACACTTAGCATGTTCTCAAATTCTCATTAGAACAAATGTAAGATAGGCAGAAATAGTACTAGTTTGCTGTCACTTCATAACAAATTACTAAACACTTAGTGGATTAAAAACAATACCCATTTAGTAGCCAATGATTCTCTGGATCAGAACCTAGGCAGACTGGGCTGGGCTTTCTGCTTAGGGTTTCACAGGGCCCATAGCAAGATTTCAACTAGTCTGGGCTTTTATATGAATGCTCTAGTAAAGACTTTACTTCCATAAACATCCAGGTTCTTGACTGAGTTCAATTTACTGTGGTTGTAGGACTGACGTCCTTGTTTTCTTGCTGGCTAACAACTGGAGGAGTCACTCCACTCCTTAGGCAAGTCATATTCTTTCTCACATGACCCCTCTCTCTTCAGACCAGCAAGTGTAAAGTCCTTCTCACATGTTAAATCGCTGTGACATTTTCTGCCTTCAGCCAGAGAAAGCTCTGTACTTTAATAGTTGATATAATTAAATCAATCCTACCCAGATAATCTTATATGAAGTTTAACTTTGCTACCTATTATCATATAATTGCAATATACTCAAAGGAATGATATTGTATCATATCTATAGTTTTTGTGGATTAGTTAGAAATATTTTGGGGGGAGCTACTTAAAAAATTCTACCCACCACACAATTCAATGTTATATCCACATTTAGATAAACATTGGCACTAAGTTCTTCACCACAATATAAGACAAAAGAGAGAATGGGGAAGAACCTTGCTGTCAATTCTGTGCTCATCTGGTCTTTTGGGAGAACAGAATCCTTTTAGACTTTCTCAAATTTCTCTATACAACAAAGTGGTTTTAAATATGTTCACACCTCTGCTGCACTGTTAAGAATTTGGTTTTCCATATTTCTGTTACTGACCTTATTTCAGAACTCAACTCATTTTCCCTCTATAAGGGACTTCTTAAGCTCCCTCCCTGAATAATTTCAATTCAATTATTGAAATTGAATCTTTCTTTATACCTTTTCTGTATGTTCTACAAAGTTTGTCCTGAGTTATCACTAAAATTTTTTGTGCCACATTCTACCTCTCCCATGCAACTAAAACTCTAGGTATGCACTGGTGTATGACTATAGCATTTAGCACAGTTCCTAACACTTGTGCATTTGATATGTATTTGTTGCTCAAAGGAAAGGCTGGAAGACATCGCAGCTAGTTCAGGTGGCCTTTAGGAGGCTTCCACTCACCTGCAAACATGGATAGAGGAATTCAAGGAGGGAGAAGCTTGCCTTATCAAACTGTCATTTAGATATCCCTCTATGGCATCCTTCCAGTGCTTGAGCTTAAGAGTAACAGTGACAGTACTTGTTATTTAATTTTTGAATCTAGACATTTATTTCTTCAAAGTGTCTCCCGAATACTATCCTTTATTATTATTCTTCTTTTTAATTTTTACAATTGCATTGGAATAGATGTACAACAAATCGGTTACCAGTGTCATATTTTTCAGTGTCTAATTTGGGGATATAACCTTCCCTCAAAAATTAGGTATTTGGTTTCTACTATGTGCAAGACTGGAGTTAAGGGGATAGGACAAAATATGTGGTATATGTACTTGAGAGATGTGGTATACATACATATATGTATATGTAGAGACAAAGATGTGGTATATGTACAAAGATGTGGTATATGCACTTGTGATATATATACTGAGTCACAGAGTACTGTGGGGAAACAGACAAGGAAAGAATTGAAGCTAATGTTATTTGACTTGTTTTGGTAATGGGACTGTGTTGGACACAGAAGCAGTGCCTCTGACCTTGGCCAAAGGTGAGGGAGAAGTTTCTATGAAAAGTGATAGCAGAACTAGCATTGAAGGACTGGTATGAGTCTTCAGGTGAAGAAGTGAGAGAGAGAGTTTCATACAGAACGTTTATTTTCTCTGTAATGAAAGTACAAAAGTTTGCTGTTTGGAGTTCGAAAGGAAATCAAGCTATACATAAGGAAGCAAACACAGAATACTGTTATCTGCCCTGCTGTTATTATTGAATCTGTACTCCAAAGGCAAGATTATCACAGGAATTACATTAAAAATTCTTGTGAATAACAATGAAGGCACTTTCTGTTTCCTTTTTGATGCTAAATACCTCTTTTTTTTTAATTTCCCCAAATATTGTCGCATATTACTTTTAAATTTTTTCACTAGTAAATGTTTGATCATAAAATTGAATTGCAAAAAGAAGCCAAAAGAGATGGTTATTGAATAGAAGTGGCACATTAGTTACTTTTAATAAAAAACTCAGCAGACCAAATAATAGGACTTCAATGGGCTTAGAAAACAATAGGTAGATGAGGCTAGAGTTTGAATTGCAGCTCATGGCAAACTTGTCTTTGGGTCTGCTTAGAAAATATTTTTTTTTCCTGACTGTACCTGAAGAGTTTTAAATTTGTCCTCCTTTTGACTTTGAATCTCTGTGTGTGGTGGTTTTCAGAAATTAGCTTTTATGTGATCAAACCGCACCTTTTTGATTCTCAATTCAAAGCTTTTGTAATTATGTTCAGAGCACTGTAAAAAAAAAAAAAGTATAAATGCATCTTTAATGTATGGAGATTGGGAGACCAGCAGCCAAGTGAAACTGCAGCACAGGGAGAGAATGTACAGAGGTCAGCGGAACTGTTGAAAAGAATAGAAATTAGATCCTGTCAGAAAGAGGTGAAGGAATTAGACTCATCCTAAGAAAAGAGCTGGCAAAGAAGAATTTAATAATGTATCTCCTTATTTGTAGAGGCAGAATATTAGACACGTATAAGAATGTAGAGAATTTGAAACCTAGCGATATCTACTGCTTACTTTCCCACCTACCAACTCGTGAGAAATCCAATTATTGGATACTTAGTAAGTTCCTATTGCATACACAGCATTTGCTGGATATTAGCAGAAATTAATAGCAGCTCATATTACATTAATGAATATTCATGACTGAAAAGAAATAGGCACGTACAAGGCAATATAGGTTGAGAGTCTTTTAGACCTCAAAAATTAGAAAAGATATAGAATTAAGGACTCTTCTAATTATGCTCTCTGGTGTGAAAATCAATGTGTGGCCTAGAGAAGAAATTTTGAAACAACTGTATTTTGCATTTGATGTATTTATTTTTGGTTTCTAAAATATCTACCATTTTGCAATAAGTTCCTTGGCATATGCTCATTACTGAGGAAAATAAAACAGGTATATGACTAATTAGACTTCACCTTATCCGTTCAGGAAAAGCCTGCCTACCCATTCCTTGTTATAATAAACTAATGATGCCTCCATGTATTATATGATACAGTCAGGGTTGTTCATTACAACTTTGTTGTCTTATTCCATAAATGTCAAACAATTAAAGGTGAAAGCTTTACCTTCACATTTTTTTTTGGAGATAGGTTTTAAATAGTTCAGTATGGTCACATTATTGTAAGATAGCAGCAACAGTTTCTTCATGATACCAAATGTCTAGTAGAAAAGTCTAAAAACCTATTTTAAAACATCTATTTATTTTTGTTTATAAAATAAGGAGTAAGAAATTAAAATATGCTCTTATATTCTGATTGTTTGAATATGTCAGGTGTTCAGCTCAATATTTCTATTGGTAATTTTGAGTTTCTGCTAATATATCCTAAATTAAATGTTTTTAATATTCCACATTGTCTAACTTGAGAGGTCAGTAGTGGATGTCTACATGTGGATTCTCTTTAGTATCTTTTATTTTAAAAAAAAAATCATTTTGTTTCATTTTATTCCCTTCCTTCAAGTCAAAATTAGTTGTTTTTATGCTAATACGAGAATAATAAAATGAAAGAGAAATGGAACTGAAATTAGCCAGACCTAGGTTTGTATCCAACTGTCCCATTTCTGTGTGTAAGATATTGAACAGTTTACATAGGCTTTTCGTCATTGAGGTTAACCTGTAATATGGGAATTATTAGCATCCAGCCAAAATGAAGGATGTGTGGTAAAGCTTAACTGAGATAATCATGTGTTGTATTTAGAAAAATGTGCTGTACCTAGAAGGTATTCAATAAATATTACTGTTTCTTCTCTTGTTATGGTTGCTATTTCATTTTGCTTATGCTATCTCCTTTAACTTATGGTTTTTTTCTAGGTAGTTGAATGCTGAAATAATAATTAAAAGACGAAGTATATAGAAAATGTGATTTTCCTTTCTCATTAATCTGTCGGTCACAGAGTTAGGTCACTGAAACATCAAATTTAAAGCTCAAAAGATCTTACAAATAATTTTGTACATCTTCCTCATTTTCTAGATGAGGAAAAATTTCTCAAACCTCCATACTCACCCAGCCTGTCATCCCTAACTTCCTATTCAATTCCAGAAGGAACAATTGGACAATTGGGGAGCTGAAATAAGAAAGGGATTTCTATATCAGCTTTGCATTTTCAAGTCATTGTTGTAGAAATCGATTTCAATGAGACTTGAATAATTTTATGGATAACTGTATGAGTCAGTCACACATATTTTACAACCGGAATCTAAAACATCTTTTCCAATAGTTTGTTTTAGGAAACAATATTTCTACAAGAAGTTACACACAGAGAGATTGGCATAACTCCAAAACTTTGAAAATGTTAAACTGAATTAAGTTGAACAAGATTGCCCCTAGATGACATTCTGAAGGTCACGAACTTCTTCAAAGAACTGTGCCTGCCGGTGGGTGTACAAGTGTGTGTGTTGGAGGTATTATATTATTGTGTAGTTCACAAAGCTAACCGTAAAGTGAGGTAAAACAAAAATTGTCTTTTTGTCTGCTTAACTCTAAACAGTTAGCTTATCCTGTCAGTGGATTATTTTAAATTTTAAAAAAGAAAGTCAATGAAACAGCACTCGACATATATTATAAAAACTATTTATTTATATTTATATTTATAAAAACTATTCATTGATTATAAAAATTATTGTTTAGGAAACAACACATATAACAGAGGAGTAAGAAATGGTGTCATGGCATTTATTGAATTCTGAAGAAACATGTACTGATAATATGAGGCTAAGTCTGAACTGGGGCAGCAGCAGGGGCAGTGGGCTTAGTTGCAGAAGTTTAGTGTGTGATGAAGCAAAACATCTACCCAAATAGTAGTTGTTTTGAAGCATCTGGGGAGTCCTTTTAAAATTTTAGTTTAAAGATATTAATGCTGCTTTCCCATAGATGACATTTAGAGCATTTTATAATTCTTTTAAAAGTTAGCTATACATTTCCTGTGAATAAGAAAACTGAAAATCCAGCTTGCAATAATGCAGACTGCTCTAAAATAATTTTTTAGAAGAAAAATATAAGAACGTTTATTCTAAGAATAGTGAGAAAACAAATACACTATCAGTTGAGATTTTATTCTTGTTACCATGGGAGACATGACAACGGTCATGCTAGAGTATGATTAAAGGGTTAAAGTAAGTGAGAAGATTAAAGAAAAAAAAAAAAAAAAAAAAAGAGAGAGAGAGACCCAGAGGGAAAAGAAAGCCACAAGAAAATAGGTCCACTAATGAATGAGGAAGGGCATGAAATTAATGATGACTCTAAAACACTTGAGTTATTGAACTCATTTTTTAAATCTGCCTTTAACAAGAGAAATGAAGCAAAGAAATATAGACAATTAGGGAGTAATGAAGATGTTGCAAATATTGCTCTAGCCAACATGAAGATAAGGGAATTCCTTACTTGGCAGTCATTACAAGACTCACATCACCCTGAGTTATTTAGGGGATTAGACAGCATGTTTACTGATCCACGCATATTTATTCTTAGAAAACGAAAGAACGTTAGCATATTGAGAAATATGGAAATAACAGGCTCTTAAAAAGTATTGGAAACTTCTGCTCAAGAAGGTGAACATCAGCAAAGTGTAGCATTTGATACTCCTGGAAAATATTAAGAGTGAGAAATAGGCAGAGTGGTTTCAACAAGAATAAAACAGGCTCAATGAATGTACAGTTTTTTCAGCACAAATCCACGAAAGATATTGAAAAGAAAATATCTAAGTCAAATACTTGGACATCAGGATCATTTCTGACTTGGTGAGTCATCCAGTTGTGCATACAAAATTAATCAGAGTGAATTAAAATGGGGCATTTAATCATGGTCTTGGAATCAGGTTAAAGATCATCATGAGTGATAAAAATAAAGCAAATTATATAAATGAAATCAATGGGCTCAGTATGGGCCAGTACTAATTCTGTTTTGTGTAAAGGCTTTATTGTTTGTGACTAGTAAAACATTCAATGAATTGTTTGAAATATTTTAAGTGATTATTATTCACTTAAAGCCAGGAAAACTTACAAAACAACAAAGAGACAAAAGAATAAAAGCAAAACTATGAATCTCTAAGTAGAGAATTACATTTATAAAAAGAAGGAGTATAAGAGTTCTCAAGAATTCAAGAGTCATTCTTATAGGTGGAGAACTAGGCCGCTTCACGCAGTTTAAATGAGATAGAAGTTCAACAATGTCAAACAATCTCTTCCATGATAATATGATTCTATACCTAGAAAACCCTAAAGGTTTTGCCAAAAAATTCCTTGAACTGATAAACAACTTCACCAAAATTTCAGAATACAAAATCAAAGCAAAAGATCAGTAGCATTTGTATACACCAATAGCATTCAAGCTGAGAGCCGAATAAAGAATGCAGTCTCATTTACAATAGGCACACACACACACACAATACCTAGGAATACCTCTAACCAATGAGTTGGAAGGTCTCTGCAGGGAGAACTACAAAACACTGCCGAAACAATATTAGATGGCACAAACAAGTGGAAAAACATTCCACACTTATGGATTGGAAGAATCAATATTGTTTAAATGGCCATACTGCCCAAAGCCGTCTATAAATTTCATGCTATTCCTGTCAAACTACCAATGTCATATTTCACAGAATTAGAAGAAACTATTCTAAATTCATATGGAACAAAAAAGAGTCCAAATAACCAAGGAAATTCTAAGCAAAATGAACAAAGCTGGAGGTATCACGCTACCAGTTTTCAAACTATACTACAAGTCTGCAGTAACCAAAAGAGCATAGTGTTGGTATAAAGGGAGATAGTCCAGCCAGCTGCAGTGGCTCACGTCTGTAATCCTAGCAATTTGGGGAGCTGAGGTTGGCGGATCACTTGAGGTCAGAGCTCAAGACCAGCTGGGCACGGTGACCCACACTACTAGCTACTCAGAGGCTAGTCCCAGCTACTCGGGAGGCTGAAGCAGGACAATCACTTGAACCCAGGAAGAGGAGATTACAGTGAGCCAAGATCACATCACTGCACCCCAACCTGGGTGACAGAGCAAGACTCTATCTCAAAAAAAAAAAAGCCAATGAAACAGAATAGAGAACCCAGAAATAAGTCTCTATACCTAGAGCTATTTGATCTTTGACAAAATCAACAAAAACAAGCAATAGGGAAAGGACTCCGTATTCAATAGCTGGCTAGACATATGCAGAAGAATGAAACTAGAACCTTACATTTTACCATATATAAAAATTAACTCAAGATGAATTAAAAATTTAAATGTAATATCTCAAACTATAAAAATCCTAGAAGAAAACCTAGGAAACACTATTCTGGACACTGCCTTTGAGAAAAAAAATGTATGACTAAGTCCTCAAAAGCAATTGCAATGAAATGAACACTTGACAAGGAGGATGTAATTAAACTAAGGAGTTTTGATAAAGCAAAATAAACTAACAAGAGAGTAAACAGGCAACCTACAGAAGGCGAGAAAATATTCACAAACTATGCATCCAAAAAAATCTAATACTCAGAATCTATAAGGTGCTTAAACGATTCAACAAGTGAAAGCCAAATAACCCCATTAAGAAGTGGGAAAAGAGTCATGAAGTCCTTGCCCATGCCTATGTCCTGAATGGTACTACCTAGATTTTCTTCTAGGGTTTTTATGGTATTAGGTCTAACATTTAAGTCTCTAATCCATCTTGAATTAATCTTCATATAAGGAGTAAGGAAAGGATCCAGTTTCAGCTTTCTACTTATGGCTAGCCAATTTTCCCAGCACCATTTATTAAATAGGGAATCCTTTCCCCATTTCTTGTTTCTCTCAGGTTTGTCAAAGATCAGATGGCTGTAGATGTGTGGTATTATTTCTGAGGACTCTGTTCTGTTCCATTGGT
>NW_016806605.1:605364-622347 GCF_001698545.2 Rhinopithecus bieti
GGGGGAGGGGGGAGGGATTGCATTGGGGAGTTATACATGATATAAATGATGAATTGATGGGTGCTGATGAGTTGATGGGTGCAGCACACCAACATGGCACAAATATACATATGTAACAAACCTGCACGTTATGCACATGTACCCTAGAACTTAAAGTATAATAAAAAATAAAAATAAAAAATAAAAAATAAAAAAAGTGGGAAAAGAGTATGAATAGACACTTTCAAAAGAAGACAGACAAATGGACAGCAAACCTATGAAAAAAATGCTCAAGATTACTAAGTATTAGAGAAATGCAAATCGAAAGCACAATGAAATACTATCTCTCACCAGTCAGAATGGCTACTACTAAAAAGTAAAACAAACAAACAAACAACAACAAAAAATTGTTAGCATGGCTGCAGCAAAATGGGAATGCTTGTATGCTATTGGTGGGAATGTAAATTAATTCAGCCACTGTGGAAAGCAGTTTGGAGATTTCTCAAAGAACTTAAAACAGAACTACCATTTGACCCATCAATCTTGTTACTGGGTATATATCCAAGAGAAAATAAATTGTTGTACCAAAAGACACATGCAGTCATATGTTCATCACAGCACTATTAACAATAGCAAAGATATGGAGATAACCTAGATGCCCATCAATGGTGGGCTGTGTAAAGAAAATGTGATATATATACACCCTGGAATACTACAAAACCATAAAAAAGAAAGAAATGTCCTTTGCAGCAACACAGATGCAGTTGGAAGCCATTATTACAAGTGAGTTAATGCAGAAACAGAAAACGAAATACCACATCTCCTCATTGATAAGTGGGAGCTGAACACTGGCTATTCATGTATATAAAGATGGCAGTATTAGACACTGGAGACTGCAAGAGGGGAGAGGGAGGGATGGGGACAAGGACTTATAAATTAGCTATTGACAAATATGCTCACTATCCGAGTGATGGGATCAGTCATATCCCAAACCTCGCATCGCACAGTATACCCACATAACAAACCTGCACATGTAACCCTGAATCTAAAATAAAAGTTGAAATTATATAAAACAACAACAGCGTGACAGCAGCAATATTGAAAGGATATACTATTTTTTCCTTGCTCTCATCTTAAATTCTCTCAATGCTAGAAAGACTACTTGATGTTTTTCTTCATCTAATCAATAGCATGATGAAGCAATAGCATGAGAAGCATTGTATCCTAAGAATTACAGAGTCATAGCTATGCTGTGAGAAAGAAAAGCAGAATTACACATAAGAAATTCTAAAATGAGTAAGAAAATGGCATTTACAAGTTAGACAATCATGAGCATTTTAGTTTACCTCTGGGCTCTAGGCTTTTTCAAGGAAATTTAGAGGAAATACCCAAATTATAAAGTAGCAAGACTAGGAAAAGGAGCAACAGGTAACAACTTTTGATTGGATCGGTGCAAATAAATGCTGATTAACAGAAAAATGAGAATCATAAAATTTGAAATGGAGGAAACGAGAACAAGCAGTAATGATTTAACATTTCAAAGGAATAACTCATGTATACGACGAAACTTGCTGTTATATGGGAAAGCTAAGATGTGACTGCACTAACTCTGAGACAGTGACATGGTAAGCCTTTTGAAATCTCTTGTATTTCACTTGTGAGATGGGTGCATATGCTGCCATTATTTACTCTCCAGTTCAAATGTTTTAAGTCTCTGTTGTTGAGGAAAAGTCACAACTTTTTAAAGTGGATGTATTATATATTTTTTTCTATTATATTTAACCAAAACACTTCCTCTGTGCTAATGAGAGCTCTATTGTGCCAAATACTTGCCATAGCAGATACACCACGCCCATTATCACAGCCATTCATATCAGTCCTTCGGGGCAGGCATTGTTATCTAGGCATCACAAATAAGAACAACAACATAAACTCTAAGAGGCATTTCCAATGTCACCCATCATGGAGGTGGTGATGCTGAACAACAAACTCAGGTAATAGGGTCCCAAACCCATGTTCTTGCCCCACTCACTGCTTGACACCAAGACCAACTTAAAGATCATAATAAAGACTTAAGGAGCTCCATTCACTCTCTGACAATGTCCTCACTTAAAAGGAAGTGAAATGGGTTTTTGTCAGAGTCTGTGATCTAACTGGAACAGCCCAAAGGGATTGCTATTAGTGAAGACATATTCTTCTCCTGAAATACCTTTGTCATAGTGGTCTAGTAGTCACAGTTCTCAGGACGGCCTTTGATGACCTGCCCTGGACTCAACGTATTTGCAGCAGTTCCATACAAATAGATGCTGCCTGGAACTCCCAGGGCAAGACAGCTGCAGTTGTGTGCTATACAACTATCAAATGTAGCAAAAGAAATAGAGGAACTTCTGTTTTTTATACCTGCATGGCAGATTTATATACACACTCTAATACACATGCATCTCATCTCAGCAACCTGTGATTTCAGATTTATGTATGTATGTATGTTTGAGATGGCTCAGTCTCACTCTGTTGCCCAGGCTGGAGTGCAGTGGTGCAATCATGGTTCATTGTAGCATCAAACTCTTGGACTCAACTGATCCTCTTGCTTCAGCCTGCCAAGTAACTGAGATTACAGGCATAGACCACCATGCCTGGTTAGTTTTGAAAAAAAATTTTAGAGATGGGTTCTCACTGTTAGCCAGGCTGCTCTTGAACTTCTGGCATCAAGCAACCTTCCTGCCTCAGCCTCCTGAGGGATTTTGGATTCCTAATTCAAGTTTGTGGGGATTTAGACCAAATGTGTTATTATTCAGAACATTTGTTGATGGAGACTTGGATGTCACTAGGTTCCCTAGAAGATCAATGCTTTTCTGATCATACCATTAAATAAAAATATTAAGTTAATTAACCAAGTAGTCAATTCATGCATTCATTCAGAAAATCACTCTGCAAGCATGTCCTAAGCTCCTACAATGTGCCAGGTACTGTTTCCAGCCATGCAAACACAAGGCAAAAAGGCACTGACTCTGGGAATCCTCAGCCTCTAACCAGTGAACCTACATTATGAGGCAGATCACAAGACTTTCTTGATATTTGTCAAAACACTAAAGCTTACTAATAACTTTCCTATTATATAAAGCGAAGTAGATTCAAGGTTTTTCTTTTAATAATGCAAGTTTTACTACCATGGTTTCTAATATAGTTTCCTGCATGTAGAAAAAAATTGAGTTATTGAGATAGGATAAGAAATAGCTTATAACATTGAATATTATTGGGACTATATTGGAACTATGTTGTATAAGTGGACTTTGTAGATAAAACAGGAAAACTAAAATTGAAACCACTAGTTGTTGGAAACAAACAGGTATATGGATGACAATGCAACCATAAGCAATATGTCACACAAAAGTTCTGTGGAAGCACAGAGTAGACTGGGAAAGTTTCCTACAGAAGGTAGAGTTTAAAGTAGTCTACAAAAAAGAAATCAGAATGATGAACCCACCAGTGCAATAGTCTAGGGCAGGGAAATTGATTGCTGCTGTGAATACAGGCAATAGTTTTATCTTAATAGACCATAGTTTGTAGATAAAAACTGAAATGAGCTAAGTTGGGAAGGGTTTCTGAAGACATTTTTAAACCATGCTAAGGAAATTTTGGACTACACAGTGTAGTCACTGGCAAGCCCACGTATCACCATGAAAAGGTGAAGATAGCACCTTTTCACATGGCTTCTTTTCAAGATGCAATTATAAACTACTTCTTCTGGGTGAAGACGCTTTTGGATTTTTCCAGTCAGCTCTTACAGCATGAACGAGAGAAGTCTCAGACTGTGAATTGCCCTCCTTCAAGAGATATTTGACTCTCATCCACCACAAAATGTCCATCCTTATGTCCATCATTCACTGCCCAAGGTATAAACTCCCAAGCATTTCATCCCCCACTGGACAATCAACTCAAACCACTCTATATGTCCTGCCCCAGCCAAAGTCATTAATGCTGCCACCAATTCTCAAATACTTTTCTATGCCCTTGAAGATTCTACCTTTTAACTAGAAAATTCTCGTAGATACTTAACCCCTTCCCTTGAGAGTATATTGACTGAAAAACGGCTCTTACCTCGTATACTTTCTTTTGAAACCTCTACAAGCTGCAAACCTCACTCATCTCAAAGAAGCCTGAATATTTTGTAATGAATTAGGTTTCCAGATAGATACAGGAGGATTCTGGATTTTCAAGCAGGTTACATTTGGCCCACATAGAAGATCAGGGAAACTAATGGGGACCAACCTGTTTAGGAAGTCTTATGCAGGCAGAGAGGGCCTAGCACTTAAGAGATCAGATATTCCGTAAGAGAAATAATAACAAACAGATTTAAATCATAACTGCAAGTCATCGATGCTCTTCTTTCCAGGATGCCAACACTTCTACATAAAGACCAGATTTAAGAAGGTTTGTAAAGCCCCTGGTTTGCTGCCACAGAGGTCCAGTTTAAACACTGAGCCTTCATGGAGTTTTGTGCTATATCCACAGTGAATTCCTTTTAATACTCCAATGTGACAAAATACAAGATATTCTTTCTGTTCTTCTGTCTGAAACATCCTTTCCCATCCAACACTTTTACTAACCTGTCTAACTCCTACTCACTTTGCAAATGGAAGTTAAAAATGTTTCTTGATGCGGACAGGCTGACCTGATTCCCCAAATGAGGATTAGATGTCCCTGCTGTGAGATTTCATACAGTTTATACTTTCCCTCATTTAATTAGCTGACATACTGTACCACCATTGTTAGTTTCATGCTCCTTGATTCCCAGCACTCAAAATAGTGTTTGGGACCATCAGTGCTTAGTACATCTTTTTTCAACAATTAAATTAGTTGAACAAATACATAATTGAATAAATGAATGGCTAAATTAGTGAACGGATGGATATGAGATACTTGTTACTGGCTTCTAAGTGTAAGTTTTGCCACAGAGAAAGTTATTATGTATGAAAATAAGGAATTCAGGAGAACTATCTCAGATCAAAAGAAATATACTAACTTAATACTCCATTAATTCTTGCATTTATTCACTCATCAAATGTTCTCTGAATGCCTGGTTGTTATGGCAAAAGTCAGCTTTACATTTTTTATGCATTTAAATATTTATTGGATGCTTATTGTTATGTGACAAAGTATTTTTGCTTCTTTGTTCCAACAATTTATTTGTTGTTTTTCATATATTCAAGGAGCCAATAATTAGCTAACTCCTTAAAAAAATCTGTCTGTTGTACATACAGCACAGATGTTTAAGAGCTTGATAAAGATTTATTTTCTCTTTCTTTCGAAGTAATTTAAAAGCAGGAGAAAAATTGTCAAATTAAGTGCAGTGTGTACTTTTCAGTGAAGAATTGACCTGCACATGCATATATAAAATAAGTGGTTGCAAATCAATAGGTACATTAGCTGCTCTTCTTTCTGTATGAAATGCTCATAGGTGGTGTGTTGGTCAGCATTCAGATCAGCTTCAGGCCTGGGATTAAAGCAAAGCTCTGTTGATATACAGAATGTTATATAAGCTCCACCATATACAAGAGCTACTTCAAGAATTGAAATATTTTGTTTAATCTAGACATTTTAAAAATTCAAGGAGAAGCTGGACACATGTAAATGACAATGGTTATTTTAAATTAGAGCTTGATATTCTAGATATTTAGTAAAACAAATTAAATTGTCATAAAGGTAGAGGGAAGTTTCTAGATAGAAGGAGGATTCTTGAAAATACTAGTGTCCATTTCTTATAAATCCCATGTCTTGTCGGTACCTGCACCATCATTTTCCCTGAGTTTGGAGCTAGGTGATTACCTGTCTACAAATGACTTACGGACTTACCTTTGACATACATACCAAAGTATGGAAGCAGCAGATTTTGTCCAAAGAAACATATAAATATCTTGGGGAATTGATATAGTGTCTTTATCAGCATAGTAGGCAAAAGATAGAGGAAGAAAAACATAGAAGAAGGTTGCATATGAAATGATTAATACAAGTCTACAACCTGAGGTAGGTTTGGATTATAATTGCTTATACTTTATATAGGATTCTTCATTCCCACCAGAAGCAATTTTCAGCATGTTTCCAGGTATATACCAAAGTAAGAGCGCTCCGACTATTGTTTAGACTGCAGATATTATACCTTTTCTTGTTTTTGACTTATTTCTTGAGAAATGATTATTTCAAATATTTCTACCATGAACATTCATCCATAGTTTTTGTTTAAATATCTATTTTCAATTACTTTAGATATATACGTAGAAGTTAAGTTGCTGGGTCATATAGCAATTGTGTGTTTAACTTTAAGAAGAACCACAAAACTGTTTCACTGAATGATTTTTTTAATCAGAGAAATAACATGGCATAATTTATGATTTAAAAGGTCATTTTTATTGCTATGAGGAAAATAGACTGCAAGGGATCAAGGCAGAAGCAGGAAAACAACATGGGATTTAACTGCAATAATCCAAGTGGAAGATGATAATGCCTCAAACCAGGATACAAGCAATGGAGAAGAGTGAGAAGTGGTTCAGCTTTTTACATTAAAAAAAGAGTTGGGCAGGGCACAGTGGCTCACACCTGTAATCCTAGCACTTTGGGAGGCCAAGATAGACAGATCACGAGGTCATGAGATCAAGACCATCCTGGCTAACATGGTGAAACCCTGTCTCTACTAAAAATTTAGCTGAGTGTGGTGGCATGCGCCTGTAATCCCAGCTACTTGGGAGGCTGAGGCGGGAGAATTGCTTGAACCTGGGAGGCAGAGGTTGCAGTGAGCCAAGATCGCGTCACTGCACTACAGGCTGGGTGACAGAGCAAGACTCTGTCTCAAAAAAAAAAAAAAAAAAAAAGTAGTCGACAGGATTTATTGATGGTTTGGACATGAGAGGAAAAAAGAAAGTTTGAAAAGATGACTGAAAGGTTACTGGCTTGAGAAATTAAAAGACTGAAATATCCAATTACTGATAAAGGAGAAACTGTGAAGCCCTACGTTTAGGGGGTTAAAACAAGGGTTCCTTGATGTATTTGCTAAATTAGTGATGTTTATTCAACATTGGTATCAAACATCTACTACTATGTAACAAACCACAACACCACTTAATGGCTTATTTGATCATGAATCTCTGTATCAGCAATTTGAGCTGAACTCAGCTAAGTAGCTCACCTGGCCTCACCTAGGGCCACTCACATGGGTGGAACAGACTGATGGATTAATTGGGGACTGGTTGACCTAGTAGACCTCTCATGGATTGATCACATCTCCTTCACATGATTTTGCCCACTTACAAGTTAGCCCAGGCTTTTTTCACATGGAAGTCTCAGAGCAGTAAGAGGGATAAAGAGTAGAAACTGCAAGGTCTTTTGAACCTTTGGCTTACAACTCCCATAATGTTCTTCCACAGCATGCAACTGGTAAAATCAAGTCACAAAGATTAATTCTCCTGGTGGGATCATCAAATGAATGCTGCATAGCAAAGGGGGATGAAAAAGCAGAAGGATTTAGTACCTTTTAACTATTTTTTTTCTTTTTTTACAATCTACTACACCATCAAAGTGGAGATATTAGGAACTTATTTAGTTACATGCACCTGAAGTCCAGGAGAGAAGGCTGAGTCTTGATGTCCAAAATTTAAAAACCAGTGGGATAACGAGGGCATAAAGAAGTGCATTCAACAGATTATCAGTAAGGTAGGAGGAAACCGAGACACAAATGTCCAAAAGTTAAATTTCATGTTGAAAATTGCACCAAAAATGACTGTGCATTTGTTGTTTATATAGTCTTTAATGGCTTTTCTGGCAGTTAAGTCTCTTTGAAGTTATCTGACCAGTTTATAATGGTAACTGTTTTCTCTTTGGCCATAGGCTAAGAGAGGGGAAGTAGTTCATTTGAATACCAAAATTCTTCCCTATTAAGCTCATTAAAAGAGATCTGAACTTTCATTAATATCCAGGGAAACTAGGCCAGAAATTCTCTGCAATGCTAATGGGAGCTGTGAATTTGAATTTTCATTGGAGTAATAAGGCCATGTGTTTTAGATACTGGTAAAACTCTGTGATGAGGGCAACTGAAAGACATTCACTTTAAAAGCATGTTAAAAAGTGTAATATTTATTAAGCATCTTTCTATACATAAGATCATTTTAGGTCTATATAATTATGCAAAATTGAATGAAGCATTTAATCTGTTTCAAACAAGATGCCATTTAAATGAGACAACATAGATAATAAAAATATGCTAATGGGAAGAGAAGAGTGATCATGTTCACACAGAGGCATATATATGCAAAGCATAGAAAGATACACTCAGCAATAGAATACAGAAAAGAAGTCATAGAAAATAAAAGAGTATCAGGTAGAGCAAAGTTCCTAAAAACTAGTAATGCCCATCAACAAAGGTCTTAGTCTAATAAAAGCCCAAGTTGTTATGTTTTTTATGTAAAGAGCCAAGCATCATCATTCTAAATACATCCATATATTAATTTACTTAATCTTCATGGCAACTAACATTTTTTGTGCCTACTTCACATTGAATAGGTACATCTGCTTTCAGTGCATGTCGCCAGTCCCTCCTGACACAAGCGTGCTGTGGTATCTCTCTGTTTTCCTGCCTTCCAGACTGTCTCTGAAGTCTTGGAAAGTCACCTAGCCTGCATACAGATGCAGATTGGGAGCAATTTTCAACCAATGGGAGACAGGAATCCGTAGATAGATACTTCAGCTTTCCTTTCCTTAGAAGGATCATTTTAAGATGCATTCTATGTGGGTCCTTGGACAATCCTCAGGGGGATTAAGCTTTTGTTGTCTACCACAGAAACCACCTCAGGGATGCACTTTCTATTGCCTTTTCTTCCTGTGCTGTTTCATTTTATTGTTCTCTTTGCTTGCTCTAATTACTCTCTCTTAAACTAACTGGATCCAAATTCATGTCCACTGCATCCACAGTTTTTGAAGAATTCAAACTCAAACAGGAACAAATTTCCCGTACTTCAACGGATTAAAAAAATGAAGTTTAAACATTTAAGAGCTTGATCGGAATCACCTACAGAAATAATTAGAATCCAAATTGGCCTCTGATCTTCTAGCATTAAGTAATACCAAATCTCTCAACATCAGGATTTTTATTATTTAATTGTTATAGGCAATTCAATATATGTAGACCCAACTGTGAAATTCTGTGACTTTAACTTATAATTTCTTGTGATTATAAAAGGAGAGAAATATTTCTCTATAAGAATTTAACATCTAGATTGAAGGAACATACTTCAAAATAATAAGAGCCGTATATGACAAACCCACAGTCAAAATCATACCCAGTGGGCAAAAGCTGGAAAGCATTCCCTTTGAACACAAGCATAAGACAAGGATGGCCATTCTCACCACTGCTATTCAACACAGTATTGGAAGTTCTGGCTAGGGCAATCAGGCAAAAGAAACAAAGGAATCGAATAGGAAGATAGGAAGTTAAATTATGTTTGTTTGCAGATTACATGATCTTGTTTCTAGAAAATCCCATCATCTCAGTCCAAAAGCTTCTTAAGCTGATGAGCAACTCCAGCAAAGTTTCAGGATAAAGAGTCAATATGCAAAACTTGCTAGCATTCCTATACACCAACAACAGGCATGCAGAGAGCCAAATCATGAATGAACTCCCGTTCACAATTTATACAAAGAATATAAAATACCTAGGAATACAGCTAACAAGGGAACTGAAGGATCTTTTAAAGGAGAACTACAAATCACTGCTCAAGAAAATCAGAGCGGACACAGACAAATGGAAAAACATTACATCCTCATGGATAGGAAAAATGAATATTGTGAAAATGACCATACTGTCCAAGGTAATGTATAGATTCAATGCTATTCCCATTTAAACTCTCATTGACATTCTTCACAGAATTAGAAAAAACAATTTTAAAATTCATATGGAACCAAAAAAGAGCCCGTATAGCCAAGACAATCCTAAGCAAAAAGAACAAAGCTGGAGGCATCATGCTCTCCAACTTCAAACAATACTACAAGGGTACAGTAACAAAACAGCATGCTACTGGTACAAAAACAGAAACACAGACCAATGGAACAGAAAAAAAGAGCTCAGAAATAAGATCACACACCTACAACCATCTGATCTTTGAAAAACATGACAAAAACAAGCAATAGGGAAAAGATTCTATTTAATAAATGGTTCTTGGGAGAACTGGCTAGCCCTATGCAGAAAATTCAAACTGGACCACTTCCTTAAATCTTACACAAAAATTCAAGATGAATTAGAGACTTAAAGGTAAAACCCCAAACTATAAAAGCCCTAGAAGAAAATTTAAGCAATACCATTCAGGACATAGGCAGGGGAAAGATTTCATGATGAAAATGCCAATAGCAATTGCAACAAAAGTCAAAATTGACAAATGGGATCTAATTAAACTAAATAGCTTCTGCACAGGAAAAGAAACTGTCATCAGATTGAATAGATAACCTACAAAATGGAAGAAAATTTTTGCAATCTATCCATCTGACGAAGGTCAAACATCCAGAGTCTATAAGGAACTTAACTAATGTACAAGAAAAACACAAACAACCTCATTAAAAAGCAGGCAGAGGACACTAACAGGCACTCCTCAAAAGGAGACATACATGCAACCAACAAGCATATGGCAAAGAGCTCAGCACCACTGATCATTAGAGAAACGAAAATCGAAACTAAAATGAGATAACATCTCACACCAGTCAGAATGGTTGTTATTAAAAAGTCAAGAAAGAAGAGGTACTGGTAAAGCTGCAGAGAAATACAAACATTTTTACCCTGTTCATGGAAATGTAAGTTAGTTCAACCATTGTGGAAGACAGTGTGGTGATTTCTGAAAAATTTACAAGTAGAAATACCATTTGACCTGGTAATTCCTTTACTATCTACCCAAAGGAATAGAAACCATTCTATTATAAAGATACATGCATGCATATGTTCATTGCAGCACTATTCACAATAGCAAAGACACGGTATCAACCCAAATGCCCATCAATGATAGACTGGATAAAGAAAATGTGGTACATATTCACTGTGGAATACTATGCAGCCATAAAAAGGAATGAGATCATGTCCTTTGCAGAGACATGGATGGAGCTGAAAGCCGTTATCCTCAGCAAATTAACACAGGAACAGAAAACCAAAAACCGCATGTTGTCACTTATAAGTGGGAGCTGAACAATGAGAACACATGGACACATGTGGGGAACAACAACACACCTGTTGGAGGGGTAGGGGGAAGAAGAACATCAGGAAGAATAGCTAATGGATGCTAGGCTTAATACCTAGGTATGGGTTGAACTGTGCAGCAAACACCCAGGTGCACGTTTACCTATTTAACAAACCTGCACATCCTGCACATGTACCCCAGAATTTAAAATAAAAGTTGATAAAAAGAAAAGAAAAAGAAAAAAAGAATTTAGCACCCAGGACACTGAATATTCTAGAGCAGGAGAGCTCTCACATTTCCTACTTTTTGCTAAAGGAATATCTTCATATTTTAATCTCAGAATGTTTTATTTCAAGAAATGCTGCATTGAAAACTCCATTTTAGGATTTTAAACACAGTGTAATTTGAAATCCATGACTGTTAGTTAAGATCCTTCCTCTCTGATTTACGGGAACCTAGTACAACAATTATAACCTACATTAGTCTAGTGTTTTATTGTTTGAGTGCAAGCACATATGTTACTTCATTTAAGTGTTGCAACAATCTGAGGAGGTACACGGAGTCGTTTTACAGATGAGGAATCTCAATTGCAGTGATTGTGTCTTGTCCATGCTAATGTTCTTGGCAAGTGCCTAGCCAGGTAATGAATCTAGGTCTTCTCGTAAAGCCAGGGCAGCCCTCTGTCTGCTGCAGCACAGCCATTTATGAAGCCTTTGATGATAGCAATGCTGAGGAAAGCAGTAAAGAATGAACTCTAAGTAGGCAGTTTAGAAAGGAGATGGTTTAACTGAGTTTATAGATAGCTGCTTCTCATGAATTGGCATCTTTTATTCTCTGCATTTCCAGAGAATGAGTAGATGCATAGATAAGATTGGTTCCAATGAAAGTTATAGAAAAAAATTACGGTGCTGTCATATCAAGTACTCAGATTTTAGATTCTGACAGGAATAGACAATTACTTAGTTCTTCCACTAGTAATTCCTACCACTTATCTTTCTTCAATCTCTGGACGCTTAAGGCTTATCTCTCAAGTGGGACTGATAATACGGTATCAAACAACGTAAGTGAACTTGCTCATCTACCATAAAGCAGAGTCAAACCATAAGTTGCTGTATTGTCACCTTTTGCTAATTTCAAGTTGCTATCTCTCAATAAAATTGAAAGGGGAAGAAAAGAATCTTTGTAAGAATATTTAGCATTTGTACTTTCTTAAAAGTCAGAGAAAACATTTTTTAATTAGTCTTTCAATCCAAATAGTTGCAGAGGGCAAGATTTTCTATGTTCTTCATCTTTTCACCTCACCTGAGGAGCAAGAAATCCTTTAAATCTGCATGACAATTTTATGCTGTCTTAACAAGTCAAAAATCCCTAGCTTTTCAATATGCTCTTCCACGTCATAGCCTCTGCTCTGTTCTGTTGACACTGCCTCCTTCCTCTCTACAAGTGCTTTATTTTTGATTGTGGAAAAATACATAACATAAAATTTACCATCTTAACCATTTACAGTGTTCAGTATTGTTAAAAAATATTCATATTTATTGCAAAATGTTCCAATTTTTTCATCTTACAAAACTAAAGTTTTATACTCATTCAACAACAACTCGCCATTTTCCCCTCCTTCCAGCCCCTGGCAACCATCATTTTACTTTCTGTATCTATGAATTTGACTATTCTAGATACCTCATATAACTGGAATCCTACAGCATTTGCCTTTTTATGACTGGGTCATTTCACTTAGCATAATGTCCTCAAGGTTCATCCATATTGTAGCACGTGTCAAAATTTATTTCCTTTTTCCTTTTCCTAAGTGATATTCCATAGCACACATATGCCACATTTTATTTATTTACTTATCCATAAAAAATGCTTGGTTTGCTTTCACTCCTTGGCTATTTTAGTGCTGCTGTGAACATGGTATTCAGATACCTCTTTAAAATCCTGCTTTCAATGCTTTTGGCTATATGTCCAAAAGTAGAATTGCTGGATTATATAATAACTATTATTAATTTTTTGAGTAACCTCCCTACTGTTTTCCAGAATGGGTGCACCATTTTTTATTTTCATCAAAAGGATACAAGTGTTACAATTTCTCCACAAGCTCACCAACAACTGTTATTTTCTGTGTATTCTTTTTGTTTATGTTTTTCTTGTAGCTATTCTAATGGGTGAGATGTTAGCCTCATTGAGGCTTTGATTTGCATTTTCATATTGATTAGTAATATTGAACATCTTTTCATATGCCTGTAGGCCATTTGTATTTCCTCTTTGGAGAAATGGCTATTCAAGTTTTTTTCTCATTTAAAAAATATAGAATGCTTCATGAATTTGTGTGGCACCTTTGCATGTGGACTGCGCTAATCTTCTATGTATCCAATTTTAGTATATGGGCTATCAAAGCAAGCTCCCAAGTTGTTGATTTTTTTTTTTTTTTTTTTGAGACCAAGTCTTGCTCTGTGGCCCAGGCTGGAGTGCAGTGGCCGGATCTAAGCTCACTGCAAGCTCCGCCTCCCGGGTTCACGCCATTCTCCTGCCTCAGCCTCCGGAGTAGCTGGGACTACAGGCGCCCGCCACCTCGCCCGGCTAGCTTTTGTATTTTTTAGTAGAGACGGGGTTTCACCGTGTTAGCCAGGATGGTCTCGATCTCCTGACCTCGTGATCCGCCCGTCTCGGCCTCCCAAAGTGGGTTTAGGGGATTTTAAGATCTGGCTTAACTCTGCCACCTTAAATGGCCTGACTCGGGTTAATATGAGTTAGGAGCAATATTTCAACCTGGCATCTAAATGATTCTTTTTTTTTTTTTTTTTTCATTTTAATCATAAGTTCTTAATTTTCTCAGCATTGATGTAAAAATCATTTATGCTTGCACTGCAAGCAACATAAATCATTAACACTCCAAAAAATAGTAAACAACCTTGAATCAATATCATTTTCTTCTATGAGACACTGTGGAAATGAAAGAATACAGTTTTTCATTGATCAGAACTCTCATAAACATTTAGCCTGGGCCTCATCTCTTTAGGGTACTTACTTTGCTCCAACCACATAAGTCTTCTTTCTGGTTTTAGGACAAGTCAAGGTCCTTTCTTCCTTGAAGAACTTTGCACATCTTGTTCTTTTCCATCACTTAGGTCTTAGCTCAGTGCCATCACCCCAGAAAGGCTTTTCCTACACCTAACTCAAGGGCATTGCTCCTTACGGTCACTTTGTATCACTTTATCTACTCAGTATGAATCACTTTTTGAAGTGATCTCATTATTTACTTGTATGCTTGTTTATTGCCAGCGACCCCCTGCCCTCATTCAAATGTATGCCCCGTGACTGAAGAGGTTTGTTTCACTTATTGACCTCTATATTGTCAGTGCATGAAACAGTGCCTGGGCCATAGTTTACTGACTGCTAGTATAGGTCATGTGTTCTCAACTTTGGTATCAAAGCACACTTGGATGTTGATTCACCTGCAAGTGTTCACCAAAATGTCTGTTAAAATAATAAAGAACCAAAGATCAAGTTGAATTTACTTCTAAAATATAGAAATAAGATAAAATTCAGAGCAAATGCCAGATTTTCTTTATAGTATTATGACTATTATTCAATTTGAAGCTTCACTGAGGAGAGGAATATTAGCCTTAATGATAATATATATTGGTGGAAAGCCATGTTTGATATAACCTTTAATGTAGAGTAGTAGTTCCCACACTGTGCATCAGAATCACCAATGAGTGCTGGATTACACCCGCAGAATACTGATCCTGTAAGTTTGTGATACACCCGAGGGTCCAGTTCCAGATGATTCTAATTCTGGTGGGTAGACGTTAAAATGTTAAGAGGAGACTCGACCAGCTGAGATGCATATTAAGATGTAATTGAGGTGACATAGGTAAGAAATAAAGGCCTGCCTGTGGCGTGGTTTGTGGAAATGGGAAGCAGTACATGAGGGAGAGGGAATTATCCATAATTGTAGCATAAATAGTAATTACATATCAGTTGGATATACAGATAAGGAAAAGTAGGAACCATATGACCTTGTTATCTGAGGAAACTAGGTGAATAATAAATTCATTAATTGGAATAAGGTATTTGAGCAGCAGGTTCAAAGGAAAGATCATAAGATTTTATTTGAATATGCTGTGTTTGTGGTATCTGTATCTATCCAGTGGGTTTGTCTAGAAAGCCTTTGAAAATGTGAATGAAGCTCAGGAGCAAAATTTGGGATCAAGATATATACTTTCGATAGCAATCAGCTTATGTGTGGTCATTGAAATCGTGAAACAGAAAAGATGAACTAATCCTTGGGGAATGTATAAAACAAAAGAAGAATAAATTATCAGGAATTCTAAACTATGACAGCCTAAAACTTGAACTCTTAGAAAATTGAATTTTCTTCTTAACAGAAGTACTAGACTGGATGATCAAGAAAATGTAGTAGTTTATATAACAGCACTTGATTAGGTGTGGAGTTTAACAATGAAGTTCCTGGTAGTATAGTGGATAAAATGAGCCACTCACTTTGACAGTGCACAGGGTTAACATCAGGTTTTGTGAATGGACAGGAGGATGCCTAATGGTGTACCTGTGGTCTCTTCCTTAAGATTCATCCCATCAATAGATATGCAGGATGAGTGCATTAATGAGATAAAGCTGGATGAAATGTGTTGAATGGGAAAATATCCTTAACAAAATTAAGTGTAAGGTTAAATCTTAAACCTTACCAGAATAATTTTGAAAACAATTAAGTTGAGCACTTCCTTTGGAAAAGAAAAGAGAAAAGATAGAAAAGGAAAAGAAACAAACAAATGCATGGAGCTAACAGATATCAAACATCAAGATGGAAGACATAAAGTTAAAAGTTTCAGTAGTTTAATCAAGTATAAATGGTCCAATCCTTGCAACTGAAAGACAGAGAGCTTCATAGTACATTAGAAAATAGAAATTGAGATTAAACTCTACACTGTGTATATAAGTAGAAAAAAGATTAGAAAAGATATGACATGCACACTATAACAATACAAAATATTTGAGACAAAGTAGAGTTTAGCACACAAATTATCAACAATAAAGTGGGAAATTATACAGTAATAAATAAGGCAGTTCACTGGAAAATATAATAATCTTAAATGATTACATTATCTAAGAAAGACTTAATAAAGTTAAGACTATCAGAAGCAAAGGGAGAAATACAAAATCCACAACTAAACTTAATTATTTTGTTCAGTAATTAGTATAATAGTTGGGCAAACAATTCAGTAAGTAGATAATATACCCGAACAATACAGTTAACTTGAACTAATTGACATTTAAATAAGTTCTTCCTTAAAAGCAAAAGCCGCATGCTTTTACATGAAAAGCAGCAAAGCTTCAAGAAGTTCTTCCACATTTATTATTTTCCCAGATATATGAGAATTTGGCATTGGGGTGTGTGTCCTCTTTGTGATCTATGTGCTTTTGTAGCTCACTTCTTACTGAGGTCTATTTTAAGGCTTGCCAAGAAGGCCGGGCACGGTGGCTCACACCTGTAATCTTAGCACTTTGGGAGGCTGAGGTGGGCATATTGCCCGAGCTCAAGAGTTTGAGACCAGCCTGGGCAACACAGCGAAACCCCGTCTCTACTAAAATTGCAAAATATTAACTGGGTGTGGCACTGTGTGCCTGTAGTCCCAGCTATTAGGGAGGCTAAGGCAGGAGAACCGCTTGAACCCAGGAGGTGGAAGTTGCAGTGAGCCAAGATGATGCCATTGCACTCCAGTCTTGACAACAGAGTGAGACTCCATCTCCAAAAAAAAAAAAAAAAAAAAAAAAAGAC
>NW_016806605.1:623521-654109 GCF_001698545.2 Rhinopithecus bieti
GTGACTGAAGAGGTTTGTTTCACTTATTGACCTCTATATTGTCAGTGCATGAAACAGTGCCTGGGCCATAGTTTACTGACTGCTAGTATAGGTCATGTGTTCTCAACTTTGGTATCAAAGCACACTTGGATGTTGATTCACCTGCAAGTGTTCACCAAAATGTCTGTTAAAAATAATAAAGAACCAAAGATCAAGTTGAATTTACTTCTAAAATATAGAAATAAGATAAAAATTCAGAGCAAATGCCAGATTTTCTTTATAGTATTATGACTATTATTCAATTTGAAGCTTCACTGAGGAGAGGAATATTAGCCTTAATGATAATATATATTGGTGGAAAGCCATGTTTGATATAACCTTTAATGTAGAGTAGTAGTTCCCACACTGTGCATCAGAATCACCAATGAGTGCTGGATTACACCCGCAGAATACTGATCCTGTAAGTTTGTGATACACCCGAGGGTCCAGTTCCAGATGATTCTAATTCTGGTGGGTAGACGTTAAAATGTTAAGAGGAGACTCGACCAGCTGAGATGCATATTAAGATGTAATTGAGGTGACATAGGTAAGAAATAAAGGCCTGCCTGTGGCGTGGTTTGTGGAAATGGGAAGCAGTACATGAGGGAGAGGGAATTATCCATAATTGTAGCATAAATAGTAATTACATATCAGTTGGATATACAGATAAGGAAAAGTAGGAACCATATGACCTTGTTATCTGAGGAAACTAGGTGAATAATAAATTCATTAATTGGAATAAGGTATTTGAGCAGCAGGTTCAAAGGAAAGATCATAAGATTTTATTTGAATATGCTGTGTTTGTGGTATCTGTATCTATCCAGTGGGTTTGTCTAGAAAGCCTTTGAAAATGTGAATGAAGCTCAGGAGCAAAATTTGGGATCAAGATATATACTTTCGATAGCAATCAGCTTATGTGTGGTCATTGAAATCGTGAAACAGAAAAGATGAACTAATCCTTGGGGAATGTATAAAACAAAAGAAGAATAAATTATCAGGAATTCTAAACTATGACAGCCTAAAACTTGAACTCTTAGAAAATTGAATTTTCTTCTTAACAGAAGTACTAGACTGGATGATCAAGAAAATGTAGTAGTTTATATAACAGCACTTGATTAGGTGTGGAGTTTAACAATGAAGTTCCTGGTAGTATAGTGGATAAAATGAGCCACTCACTTTGACAGTGCACAGGGTTAACATCAGGTTTTGTGAATGGACAGGAGGATGCCTAATGGTGTACCTGTGGTCTCTTCCTTAAGATTCATCCCATCAATAGATATGCAGGATGAGTGCATTAATGAGATAAAGCTGGATGAAATGTGTTGAATGGGAAAATATCCTTAACAAAATTAAGTGTAAGGTTAAATCTTAAACCTTACCAGAATAATTTTTGAAAAACAATTAAGTTGAGCACTTCCTTTGGAAAAGAAAAGAGAAAAGATAGAAAAGGAAAAAGAAACAAACAAATGCATGGAGCTAACAGATATCAAACATCAAGATGGAAGACATAAAGTTAAAAGTTTCAGTAGTTTAATCAAGTATAAATGGTCCAATCCTTGCAACTGAAAGACAGAGAGCTTCATAGTACATTAGAAAATAGAAATTGAGATTAAACTCTACACTGTGTATATAAGTAGAAAAAAGATTAGAAAAAGATATGACATGCACACTATAACAATACAAAAATATTTGAGACAAAGTAGAGTTTAGCACACAAATTATCAACAATAAAGTGGGAAATTATACAGTAATAAATAAGGCAGTTCACTGGAAAAATATAATAATCTTAAATGATTACATTATCTAAGAAAGACTTAATAAAGTTAAGACTATCAGAAGCAAAGGGAGAAATACAAAAATCCACAACTAAACTTAATTATTTTTGTTCAGTAATTAGTATAATAGTTGGGCAAACAATTCAGTAAGTAGATAATATACCCGAACAATACAGTTAACTTGAACTAATTGACATTTAAATAAGTTCTTCCTTAAAAGCAAAAGCCGCATGCTTTTACATGAAAAGCAGCAAAGCTTCAAGAAGTTCTTCCACATTTATTATTTTCCCAGATATATGAGAATTTGGCATTGGGGTGTGTGTCCTCTTTGTGATCTATGTGCTTTTTGTAGCTCACTTCTTACTGAGGTCTATTTTAAGGCTTGCCAAGAAGGCCGGGCACGGTGGCTCACACCTGTAATCTTAGCACTTTGGGAGGCTGAGGTGGGCATATTGCCCGAGCTCAAGAGTTTGAGACCAGCCTGGGCAACACAGCGAAACCCCGTCTCTACTAAAA
The DNA here is from genome assembly GCF_001698545.2 of Rhinopithecus bieti. Classification (NCBI taxonomy): domain Eukaryota; kingdom Metazoa; phylum Chordata; class Mammalia; order Primates; family Cercopithecidae; genus Rhinopithecus; species Rhinopithecus bieti. The sequence continues at coordinate 625,831 of NW_016806605.1, forward strand.
ATTGCAAAATATTAACTGGGTGTGGCACTGTGTGCCTGTAGTCCCAGCTATTAGGGAGGCTAAGGCAGGAGAACCGCTTGAACCCAGGAGGTGGAAGTTGCAGTGAGCCAAGATGATGCCATTGCACTCCAGTCTTGACAACAGAGTGAGACTCCATCTCCAAAAGAAAAAAAAAAAAAAAAAAAAAGACAAAAAAAAATAAAAGATTTTAAGATGAGGGTAGTGTTCTTTGGTGACTTATTCTCAAAACCTCATTAGGTTTCTCATTTATTTACTTCTAGTCAGTTTCATGTATCAGAAACAACACTAAAAGTTCTTTCTGAAATAATTCTTGTCTTTATTTCCTCTATTCTTGGCTCCCTTAAGCTACCTTGAGGAGATGAGGCCTGAATAGGGTATATTTCAAATCAAGTCATTTATTGAAATAACTGATGGGAAAAAGTACAAACTACATTACATCTTGTCTTTGCCAATGAAACAATATTTATAATGCTGTCTCCTGTTATTTGGGGTCTAGAAGCTGTCATTTTTTAAAAAATCCTCTAAGTCCCAAATATATACTTTCCCTTTCTCTTTGCATTTCTGCTTCTAAACATTCTTGATTGCTTCTCCTATATTGCCAAACAGATCCAGTGGCAACCAAGACATATTAAAGTGAACTTTTTCAACTTCCTTTCCCCAGCTTAGTAAGCATTTGATTTGTCTTCTAAGTTATTGCAGGTAAGAGATTTATTATTATTTTGCATGCAAATGACAAAGATCAAGAGCTAGCTATCACTTTATATGTGTTGTCTTCCTCCATTCAACGACTGGGCCAATGTTTCATATTTTTAAAAATGTGTGTAATGGCTCTCCAATTTTAGTATCAATTTGTGTATTAACACTAATTAATATTTTCATAATTGATTGTAATACAGTTATAAAGAGCATATAATTATATCATTATAATCAATAAACATTAATATATTAACATTATTTATGTATTAGTTTAAGTATTAATAAGAATGAGCCATACTAGCTGCTAAAACAAACAATACAGAAGCTCAGTAGCTATAAACAATTAAGACTAGGGCATGTGTGTGTGTGTGTTTTCAAATACTAGGATTCAACACTGGGCAACACAGGAAGGTGAGGAACACTGGGCATCAGAGGAAGGTGAGGAACTCTGCTCCACAGAGAAATTCTGGGAGCAGCCTCTTTTTCATGCTGTGGTTTTATTACGTTCAAAATGTGACCTTCAATAACTAATTTATCAGATAGGAGAAAAATAGGAAGAAGGTAAAGAAAATCTTAACTACACACTTCTGCTATTACATTGGTAAGAACTAGCGCTATGGTTTGGCTTTGTGTCCTCACACAAATCTCATGTCAAACTATAATACTCACCTGTCTGGTGAGGGATCTGTTGGGAGGTGACTGGTTCATGGGGGAAGTTCCCCCATGTGGTTCTCCTGATAATGAGTGAGTTCTCTTGAGATCTGATGGTTTAAAAGTGTGTGGCAGTTCCTCCTCGCTCACTCTACTCTCCTGACACCCTATAAGACATGCCTTGCTTCCCCTTTACCTTCTGCCATTATTGTAAGTTTCCTGAGACCATCCAGTCATGCTTCCTGTCAAGCCTGCAGAACTGTAAGCCAATTAAACCTCTTCTCTTCATAAATTACCGAGTCTCAGGGAGTTATCTATAGCAGTGTGAAAATGAACTAATACAACTAGCTACAGAGATATTTCATGCAACAGAACAGTCTGGGAAACAGAACATTAAATATGTATGAAGGACTCACCGGAAATGAAGAATACACTGTGATAGGAGAGAAAGAAAGATAGCAGATAGCTCTGACTTGTACCGGTATTTGTGATAAGACAAATTTTGGAGGGCTGAAAGAAGCTGAAGCTGCATCCAACCGCTATTTGAACCAATTACTGTTGCCAGGTTGAAGAACTATTTGCTCATTTGTTGCTTACAGGAGCCATAAGCCAACAAAGAAGAAGCTAATCATGTTTTCCATTACCTAGTGTCCCTAAGGGCACAAAGTAGCAGCAAGTCAGTTTAAAAGGACAAATGTTTGTAGATTCCCAGTTCCAGCAGCACAGAGATGACTATAGAAAATGGGTGGATTTTGAGTTGAGTGAAAATAGCTTAAGTGCTACAGTTTTTCTAACTTACCATTTGGAAAGGTGCCCCCACATCTTGCCCCAGTCCTGGTAACTAAGAACTAATAATACACACTAACATTATTATGCAGTGCATTGCAATTTACAAATTAATGATTTCTCAGATGACGTTCCTTGACTGCAAATCTGTACTTGGTAACATTATTAGAACCATAGTGACATTAAAAGGAAGCCCTTGCGGTATTTGCCAGCATATATTTTACCCACCGCTATCTGCAACCACCAGAAATGCGTTGCATTTTAGGGGCACTGATTTTGCTGGTTGATTTCCCCAGTGATGATTATTGGCTTGAAAACCAAATACCTGTGATTAATCATCATCATTTCATTCAAGGTAGCATCTTCTACTGTTTGGCTTCAATTTTGCTCATCTCAAGAGCTGATTTTGTCCAAATGTAATCATCTAGCTCCAATTCCTAGTTCATTTCTGAAAAACGAGTTGCTGAAGAAGTTCCATATCCGAGATAATTATATTTTTAAACTATTGACAAAGGAAATAAGTGCAGCTTAACAGATGTTTCATTTATTTATGCTATTAAACATTCCACCTAACAACAACTTTATTACGTCACATGGTTTTATGGGTCAGGATTTTGGGCAGGGCCTACGTGAGCAATTCTTCTGCTCCATGCAAACCCCACTGGGGTCACACAGCACACTTTAGCCATTGGGGTTTCCTGGAAGGTACACGATGGCTACAACCATAAGGCTGTCATCTCCAAGGCTGACTTCAGGTGGTTGCCTCTCTTTCAATGGAGTTTTAGGGATTTTCTATGGTATCTCTGCAGCAAGGTAGTGGGACATTTTACATGGTGACTCAGGTGACTCAGACCTCCAAGACCTGACTCAGGTAACTCAAGTCTCCAAGAAACAGAAACCAAGAAAAAAGTTGTCAGTCCTCTTAAAAGCTAGATCCAGAGTTGACACAGAGTCACTTTGCAGCAATCAGTAGAAAAGAGATATTCTTCATGTTGCCTATGCCTTCCATAAGAGATAATTTTGTAGAAGAGTCATCTTGCTTCATACTGAGCATGTAGGTAGAATTAATAAGATTCACACATGCTGATGAAAGGACTAATGAGGTTTTCTTGAACATGTCAACCTTCTGAGAAACAAACAAAAAAATAGAAAACAGTCTAAGAGTATGAAGTTTGCTTTTCTAATAATTTAATTTCAAACCATAGGAAAAATAAGAAACATTGCCCATGTGCTCAATTTCTCAAATAGCAGTCTAAAATTTTATCTTAATTTCAAGATTGAGAAGTTGATCATAGCCATACATGAAACTCCACATGAGTACAATCCATGAAAAAGATTGTTCTAGTCAGTCATATCTCAGATTTGGTGCCTTTCCCTCAACAATGCAGAGAATATGGGACTTTCAAACAATATACTCAGGACTTAATTTGGGCTGCAAAATTTTAAGTCTTTTAAATTGTATCAGAAGTGCATTCATCCCCATCTTTTAGCTTGCAACATCCTTAACCTGCTATTTGTCTCACTCCACTAAACTTTCCTGATATGTCCCCATCCTTCTTTTAAGAAGCTTATTATTATCATTATTATTATTGTGCTTTAGTAAGAGGTGGGAGAGAAGTCTTCGTTATGTAAAATGTGATATATAAATCTAAGTGGAGTGCTTCTAAAAGTAGAATGTCTGCCAAGTTCTCTAGCAGCTTTACCAGTGTATAATTAAGTACTCATTTAAAGTATATGTTTGTGTGAAGGGAGAGTGTAGAACTCAAAATAGAATTTGTTGTGTTTTCTTCTGTATTTTAAATTATATGCTAGATTCTGGTTATGACAGCTATGACTTTTAGAGTAACAAAACTGGATTTTCAGTTCTAGTAATATGGTGGACTAAATGACCAGAGAAACCCTCTTGATACAGGATACATCAAAAGTCCTGCATAAAATGTAACGTCTAGTATGAAATAAGATAATCTTTTTTTTTTTTTTTTTTTTTTTTTTGAGACGAAGTCTCGCTCTGTCGCCCAGGCTGGAGTGCAGTGGTCCGGATCTCAGCTCACTGCAAGCTCCGCTCCCGGGTTCCCGCCATTCTCCTGCCTCAGCCCTCCCTAGTAGCTGGACTACAGGCACCGCCACCTTGCCGGCTAGTTTTTTTTTTTTTTTGTATTTTTAGTAGAGAACGGGGGTTTCACCGTGTTAGCCAGGGATGGTCTCGACTCCTGACCTTATGATCCACCTGTCTCGGCCTCCCAATCTTTAGAGGATAAAGATGGAAAGAAAAAGCAAATTTACAACAGTACTGAGGACTGATTATGTCATATTTCCTGGAATATCTGATTTTCTTTAATGCTCTAAAGCTGATTTTTGAAATAGCTGTTTTTGTGGTAAACGGGAGATGAAGCCTGAGATCCATGCAATGCAAGTGGGTTTAATATGAGACCCCAATATTAGGTCTGCATTTACGAAAGCCAACACCATAACTAAATGGAAGGATAAATAACACAGACGGAGATGGACAAGATAGCTGGGTATCTCATCTTTAGCTTTGAGTGGAGGGTAAAGTAGGATAAACATGTTTATATAGAACTGTGTGTCTTTGTGTGTGGATATATGTATACATGATGCACACATGTGCACAAACATGTACACAAGTACTTTGTGAATTTCTAAACAAAACCATGATTTTATATAAGTTAGGAATACATTTAAATATCTCTGTGTTAAAACCTTCTCAAAGTTGGTAATTTAGTTTAAGGGCAGAAGGAAAACATAATTTAACACCAGGATTGAAAGATCTTTCACAGATGAGGTTTAAGTAAAGGTGATTTCACAATAGTAACAATGACAAAAGAGTAAATGAAAAATATCCAATATACCAGAAAAAATACTATGACGAAAGCTAATGTAGAAAAAAACATGAAATTAAATACACAAAGACAGTATATTCTGAATTAATCAGAGAGAAACTATTGAAGCGTATCAGCATGACATTTAAAGATTATGTAATATTTATAAAGAAGGAATAAGTAACCAAATTAACAGATATATTTGTAAAAGAGCTGAATAGATCTTGTAAAAATTATGTGGATATATGTAATTTTAATTTTATATACATTATATACATATATGAATAATATATATGTAATTTAACAATCAATGAACAATTTCAGTATGGTGTTAGACACAACAAAAGAGAGAAATAACAAGTGATATATTTGATAATGCAGAAAAACTGCAGATGTAAACAGATGAAAAATATATAAAACATATTAAGTGACACTTATGGGTGAGAGGGTCAAAAATAGAGACACATGAAGTTCTGAGTAGAAATCCTCAAATAGGAAGAGTTAATACTTAGAAAAATGATTACTAAGAATTTCCAAAATTTATAAAAGAAAGAAATCATCGGATTCACAATGACTGAAGAACCTTATAAATCCAAAAGTTGAAAACAAAATCAACTAAAATAAGACAAAATAAATATATACCAATATCGTGATTTAAGTATAAAACACCAAAGTAACAGAAAATATCTTACAAGTAACCAAAAAGGAAAATACATTATAAGAAAACAAACAATATATAAACAGAGCTGACTTCTCAAAAGTATGGAAAGAGAGAAATGGGGCCAGGCGCAGTGGCTCACGCCTGTAATCCCAGCACTTTGGGAGGCTGAGACGGGTGGACCATCTGAGCTCGGGAGTTCCAGACCAGCCTGACCAACATGGAGAAACCCCGTCTTTACTAAAAATACAAAATTAGCTGGCCGTGGTGGCACATGCCTGTAGTCCCAGCTACTTGGGAGGCTGAGGTAGGAGAGTCGCTTGAACCTGGGAGGTGGAGGTTGCGGTGAGCAGAGATTGCACCACTGAACTCCAGCCTGGCAATAGAACGAGACTCCATCCAAAAAAAAAAAAAAAAAAAAAAAAAAAAACCAGCAAAACACCACACCAATAGGTTTAACAATATTTTCAAAATACTGAAAGAAAATAATTGCAATGTTGGAAATATATTTAGCTTTACATTGGTGGTATAATGATAACATTTTTAAAAACTGAACATTGCTGTTTAAAGACTCATTGATAGAGCATCTAAAATATACATGTGAGATTAAAGAAGCATTGTAAAGCAAGATAAATAGTAAATGTGTGGATAAAATATAAGAAAATGTTTATAAATAGTGTCTTTTGGTGTTAAAATTAATAAGATACATTTTAAATGTGCACAATCTAAAACATGTAAATAAGGAAGGTGTTCAATTGTGAATTAACATATTCTAGGATCTTCATTGGAACTTTAGAATTGCTCATGTGTCTCTGAAATTTTCATCTGCATAATAGTCTTTTCCCTGCCTGAATTTGCACATTTTCTTATTGAACTACTCCGTCCCATTTTCCTAATCCTGCCTTGTGCTGTGACTAATATTTTTAAAATACAGTTCTTAATTTAGATATTGTATTTTTCATTTTTGGAATACCAATTTGATTGTTTAATACAGCTCCAATTCTTTGCTTAAATTCATCCATGTTATCTACCTTTTCCTCTATTTCCTTAAACATAATAATCATGTATTTTTAAAATTCATTATCTGCTACTGCCAATATCTAGATTATCTCTGGCCTGTGTATATTGTCAGACCTTTCTTTCAAACATCAGTTATGTTCAATTTTCTCTTTTCCCAATTTTCAGATTAGCCCACCTGGGATTTTGATACAGAGCCTTGTGGATCCTCAGCCTTGTGGGGAATTCAAACAGCAGGAGACAATGCTCTGCCATTTAGTTTCCAGTGCAGGTTCCTTGTCTCCCAATCCACGTAAGATATAGGAATGTCTTGGGTTAAAACAAGAATTGTGTTTGATGACTTCTGTCTCGTAAGACTCACAGGTCTTTGCTTCCCAAACCTCACAGACCAGAGGAGATTATTCTCTGACTTTTAGAAGCTTTCAGCTTAAATCCCTAGCTTCACAAGCAGCAGCAAACCCCAGCCGATATCCCATGGGAAAAACTGACTATGATTTCTGTTGCCTCAAATTTCTAATTTGTCATGCTAACGCTAATAACTGTTCAATCATTTGCTTGTTTCTTTTACCCCTAGCAGAGGTTTTCTGCCTGAATAAGGTGGATCTGTAATTTGCATCCAACAACAGGAGATTACCCCAGGAAATTTTTAAGTTGGAGATGTTCATTTTGCCTCAGAGAAATTCTCTCTTCTCCAAAATTTTAATTTCTGACTCCGATTGCTTACGTAGTTCTATGATGCCTTTAAATAATTAAATTTATAATTCACGTAGGTTTTCTTCCTTATTGTTCTGCCATGTAGTAGTAGTAGACTTATTGTTCTGCCATGAGCTTCTAAATCCAACCTAGAATTCTCGCGATTTTCTTAAGACTAAGAATATTGAAGCACATTTTCATATATTTACCAGCCATTTGGATATCTTCTTTTATTTGTATTGCTAAGCTTTTAGTTTTTTCATATATATTTTCTTATTGATTGGCAAGCTTTTAAAAGTATGCTAAATATGATTCCATTGATGTTTATATATGTTGCAAATATCTTCTCCTGATCTAAATCTTGACTTTTTACTTCCTTAATTGGTAAACAGAAAATTATAACTATAATTTAGTTCAATTTGCAAACAGTTTTCTTCACAGTTAGTGATATGTGAGTCTAGTTTAATATAACTTTTCCTATCTCATGATCATGAATATATTCTTCCTTGCTACATCTTTGAAGGTTTATTGTTCTATTATCCTCATTTAGATAAAAAACTCACCAGAAATAATTTTATATGGTATAATGACCAAGGTATGCTACATTATTATTCTATGTACATATCCAAAGGATCCAACACAATTTGGTGAAAAGGCTGCCTTTTCCTACTCTTCTACCTGCCAACTGTATAATAAATCAAACGCTCATATTCGTGTGTGAGTTTATTACTAAACTCTATTGTGTCTCATTTGGCAGTTTGTGTATTCTTCGGCAAACATTATGTTGTCTTAATTAACTTTAAATTTATTATGTCTTCATATAAAGTATAATAAGTTTTCCAACTTAATTCATCAAGATTGCCTCTTTAGCCTATTGTGTTTCTGTATCTATTGAGGTAACATTCAGTAAAATGCACATGACAGTAAACATAGAGCTCCATTAATATTAACTTACATATACAACTATATAACTACTTCAATAAGCTTGTCAACTTACACACATACACACACATACACACACACACAATACCTGTGGGGATTTTGTCTGCGTTTTGTGATAGATTGACTATTTCGGTCCTAATTGGTCATATCTCTAAATCTATGCAATGTTACTCTGTAGTCCATCTCTTCAAAAAAATATAGTTTTTCTATTACTCTAAAATCTGAGTTGTCTTCATTACTTACACGGCCCAAGATATAGTGAGTTAATACTGTGTCAGTCACCCAAGTGATGCTGTGCCAGTCCAAGCCTAGGCCTCAAGAGATACTGTGTGGTTCCACACTATCTCATGAACCATTTATTATCATAAAAGCATTTCCAGGGTAGTCGTTAGTAGGGATATAAGAGCAGAGCCAGGTTGCTCTAGCCAACAGTCAGACAATCTCCAGAGGCAGAGCTGCCTAACCGTAGAAGTATGATGAAGCCTAGCTGAGATAAACAGCATCCAGCTAGACCCACAGGCCAATCCATAGTAAAATGAGCTTTACAGGTGATTGTTATTTTATATCACTATATTTTGGAGGCACTTCTTTCCACAGCATTATTTTGGCAATAAGTGACCAATTGTATCAAATGCTCATTTTGTGCCTACGAAGTAATTATATTATTTTGCATCCATGTCCATAAGATAAACTCGTCTATATTTCTCCTCTTTTCTGTATTATTGTTAGGTTTTGAGTGTCAGAGTTCTGCTGTTCTCATAGAATCACCGGAGAAGACTTTATGTATCTTGAAGAATTGACCATTAAAGGTATTTAAGCACAGAATTTTCTGTGTTAAAATGACTTAATTGTAGAATCAAGTAACTACAGAATAAGTTGATATTTTGTTTCTTCTTGTATCTGCTTTTAAAATTTACTTTTATAAACTTTTAATTGTGTTTGTCTCATATTTTTTAATGTCAGAATAATCCATAATTTGCCTCAATTTTTATTCCTGATATCAGTCACGTTTTAAAAAAATATGTCTTGGAAAAGGTTTGTGACTTAGTAGTCTTTTAAAGCATATCCATTTGATTTCAGTGGTCTTTCCTAGTATTGTTCTATATTATATTAATGAAAACTTATATATTATTTTCTTCCCTCTGTTTAATTTGCTATGCTAATTCTAACTTCTATAGATGATTAATTTTTAACCTTCCTCCTCTTATTATATAAGGCTCTATATGCCTTTCTAACCACATCTTTATTTTCAAACTTTTCTCATTTACAGTATTTTTCTGTCACTGAATTTAATATTTAGAAAATTGTTTAATATCAATTGTTAATCTTTATCCATTCATTATTTAGAACAGTATTGCTAAATTTCTGACTATTTTTTAGTGTTTATGTTTCCCTAATGGTTATCAATCTCTGTTTAATTTGATTTCATGTGAGAACATTTTAGCATAATTTCAATCAAGGGAAGTTTCTTGAAACTTGCTTTATGGTCCAGTATATTGTTAATTTTTGTAAGTATCTTATGTGCACTTACAAAATATGTATTCTTCAGTTTTAAGGAGTGGTCATTTATATTTCAGTTACATTTAATTATCTTGCATATATTCAATATATGAATCTTTTTTTGTACATTTATTCAATGAGTTACTAATAGATGTGTGTCAAAATCATCCACTATGTCTTCAATTGCTATGGTGGGAAGAAGGAATGTCCAAGAGCTGCAATACAACTTTTGGTGGTGATAGATATGTTCATCATTGTGATTGTAATTGCCCCATGGGGTATACATATATTAAGTATTTTCATACAGTATACTTTAAATATGCAAAATGTGTTGTATATAAATTACATCTCCATAAAGGTGTTAAAATGACCCACTATATTTCACCACCTAGTAAAAAAGTCAGATGGTCATCTTAATAGATACAAAAATAATTTGATAAATTTTAACATTTATTTGTACAATAGTGTTATGAGATAATAATGCATATTAGAACTTTGCATAAAATTTCTTAATCTATTTTAGAAAATAGGATGTACACACACACACACACATACACATACCACTATTTAGTGGCAAAATATTCAAAACCATTCCCAATGGAATGAGTTATTTCACCTGATATTGCTACATATATCAAACACAGTATTATTAAACCTGGATATGGTTAGCTATATAAAAAGGGGTAACTTAATAAATATTGATTGAAAAGTCAATAAATTCATAGGTAGAGGGTAAGACATATGTGTTTAGAAGAATACTTCTAATCTCTAGCAGACTTTCTCAACTGCAGTTCTTGAGAAGAGTGTGCCTTAATATCCTGTTATCAACTATGTGTAAAGAATAAACTTATTTCCCATGCATGTTGACTGGCATGGATTCTGTACCATCCTTGGAAGAACCTGGTTGTCACTGCCATCATTTTCTGTGTACCAAGGCTTAGATTAAGAATTCTGGGTGAATAAGGCTAATAGAAGCAAGGACTCAAGATTCGAATGAATATTTGTGCAGATTTCTAAGTACCGTATGTCTATGAGTAATTCCTATGTTTTGTGAATTTTCTTGAAAAGTTGACTTTTTTTGAAGAATTTTCTTGTTCACAGACAGAGCATCGTGTGCTGACACCAAAAAGGTAATAAAACAGCCATCAACCACTTTTAGTAAATGATCCTCAAGGATATTTATAAATGTTTCCTTTAAGGAGTGACTATGTCTTCTTCTGAATTTCTTCCACCTGCTCAAAAAGTCTTGGAAATATTTCACTGCCCTCAGTAAGTTTTGTCAGCAAGAGAGAAAGTTTACAAGTGAATGCTCAAATGCAGCAATCATTACTTGTTATTTTTCAATTTAATTTTAGTATAAATTAACTTATCTCTGTGCAAGTAGCATTAAAGCTAATAACCCTAAAAAGGATTAAGATTAGAAAGTAATGCTGTCAGTGACAAAGCTCATTAACAGCCTTTATCACCAGAATCTGATGAACTACATCTAGGATAATTGGCCTAATTATAATACATTTGTTTCTTTAGCCAGGTGTTCCTTGCTTCACTCTCTACTGATTACTTATGGGTCTCAGTTTGGCCAATTAACTTTCTCTTCCCACTCTATCCATTTCTAAAATTGATAGTGTATAGCTTAGGTGTGGCTTACTGTCAGCGTGCCTGTGCTCTGGATAGGTAAGGAAGGGCTGAATTAAGAAGACAAGAAGTAGAGAGACAAAGAGGTAGTTTTATCCTAGAGTGCTGGATGTAAAGTAGATATAGAAAGAATCATAATTCTTTTGGGGTTTCTACCTATTTAAGTGAGGTTGTTAACATCTATTTAAACCCTAACAGTACTGTAGACTTCTGATATATTCTAGCCTATTCATTCTCACAAAGCATTTTAAATTACTTTATTTTTATCATAAGTAACAGACCACCCAACTACAAGTGGCTTAACAAAAAAAGTAGTTTACATTTTATGTAAAATGTAGTCTGGAATTAGAGTTCCACATTTGGAAAAGTATCTAATGAATAACTCTAAGGAACACTTTGCTTAAGTTCTAACATCCTCAGGATATTAGTTTTTATTTCCTTTGTCTATAGACCTTTACAGTTTTAGGATGACTTCCATAGGCTAGAAACAATACAGAAACCAGGACAATGAAAGCAAATCATCACATGATTTCCCCTTCTATTACCAGAAAAAAAAGTCCCAGAAGAATTTATCTCACATCTCATTGGCCAACAATTGATGATCTGTTCATGCATAGATGAGAGGGAGATTGGTATGATGCCTGAATTTTTCATTATTTATCAAAAGAAAGGCTTATAATAAAAGGTGCTCAGTAATGACTTTTGACTTTCCAACTGCTTAACTTTGAATATATGGATACCTCCAAAATTCATATACTGGAACTTAAACCCCAATGTGATAACATTAAAAGATGGGTCCTTTAGGAGATAATTGAGTCATGAGGTCAGAGCATTCATGAATGGAATTAGCCACCTTATGAAAGGACTGAAAGGAACTAGCCAGGCCCTTTATACCCTTTCATTCCTTTTTGCTCCTCCATTACTGCACTCCATAAAGACATACTGTTCAGATACTCCCCTCGATGCAGCGACAAGGTACCATCTTGGAAGCAGACACTGAACCTGCTGGCTCCTTGATCATGGATGTTCTAGGCTTCAGAACTATGAGAAAATACAATTATATTATTTATAAATTACCTAGTCTGGGACATTTTGTTATAGCAACAAAGATGGACTAAGACACCAACTGAAAGTTTAAGCAGGAATACAATCCCTTTTCTAGTAAGTGGAAATCTCTATGGAACTTTGTTTCTCTCTACTTATCTTGATCATATGGTGTAAATTTCATGGAGGGACAAATCTGAATTAAAGTACTTGGAGATGTATCAGTGTTTTCAGCTGAGTTCTTATTGAATATTAAGGTCCACTATAATGAGAATGATCAAGTAATTCATTGTCCATAATACACATGTTTGAGAGTGAAAAGGGGACTAGTAATAATTATGCTTGGATAAGTGAGAGCTCAGCAAACCAAGCAAACTGATACGTAAGGTCACCTTACTTTTAATAACCATATTTACATCTCAAAGCCACAGTATCAGAGACTCCTGACTGTTGATTTTATCACTGAGACAGGAAAATGTGACATAATTAAAAACAAAAAAATAGGCATATGTGTAATTATAAGAAAAATGTAAAATTTCTAACTCAATAATTGATATAACCAATAAAATACTGCACCAGTTTTTTCTCTGTCTGAAGCTCATTTCTCATATTTTGCATGACTGACTAAAACAGTCTCTAATCAATTATGTTTTCTTAGCATATTGTCTCATCCTAAACAAACCTCCTTAAGAAATCATTGATAGGAGCCGTAATTGACTAATATTTTCCCATGTTTATATTCTACATAGAATGCATTACAGTTAGATATTTTTGCTATTTATTTAATCATTGCTAGTCACTCCCCTGCTCAAATGTAAGCTCCTGAGAGCAGTATTTTCTGCCTTCCTAACTGTTGTTCCCCAATTTTTTGACCAGTGTTTGAAAGAGAAGATGTACACAATAAATATGTCTTGAATGAGTAGATACCTGAATCAACAGTGATAAGTTCATTAAAAAATAGAATAAAATTTGTCAGACTCTAGTGAAGAGACATAATATAACATAAATATTTAAAGAAAAGCTGAATAATGAAAATATTTTTAAATGTGTGTATAAAAGAATATAGACTACAACCACATGAACCGAAAAAGTAAGAGTTTAAAGAAATATAAATGTGCCGATTCCTTCACCTTTCATAGCAGGAGATTAAAAGTTGATAATCTACAAAATATAAATTTCAACCTATTATTACAAAATAGAAAGGCAATCAGTAATAAACTAAAATTCAGGCCCTACGTATTTCAAATAACTCAAAGAGGGATCAAAGAAAGCAAGTAAAAATAATATAGAAATATAACAAATATGGGAAATATTGATACAAAGGAATTCAACAAATCTAAAAACTGAGGGGCGGCAAGATGGCTAACTAGGTACATCTGGTACTTGCCGCTTTCACAAAAAGGAACCAAAATAACAAGTAGATGAACACACTTCAAGGAGATCTTTTAAGAGAGAATAGTGGAATTCAGCAGAGAAGTGACAGAAAACATGTAAAGGAAGGAAGGAGAGACAAGCAAGCAGCCTGCTTGGCCAGGATAGACTGGAAACCTGGAATAGCTCCCCAATCGGGGGAAAGGGTAAGTGAAAGACCACCAGGTGTTCACATGCTCACTGAAAACTCCTATAGTCCTAGTCATGGGACAGCCCTGAGACTAACATAAGAAGCCTCTGGGAGATCATGGAATGGCATTGCTCCAGAGAAGGAGCTTCCATTGAGTCCCACGGACTGCCAAGTTTCAGGCAGCTATGACATTGCACCATTTTGAGAGTCTAGCCCCTACCAGATTGCATCCTATTCTGGGGTAAAATAGCCCCTGCATCTCCACAGCTCCAGATCCCCATAGATATTCCTTGCCCAAACCTACCTTTGCTGCCGAGAGCTGCCACCAGGGCCAAAATGGGAGCCACTGGCAGCAGTGAAACCCCCACAACAGAGGGGCAGCATTAATGAGAAACTACCCTATCCATAGCCACCGCTGCTGCTGACTGCTGCTGCCACTAGGCCAAAGCATAAACCACTGGTAGTTACCTCATCCCCACAGCATGTGTTTTTAAATTCGCTGAGGACAAATGCAACTGATACTCTGGGCTGCCACTACCAGGGATGAAGTCCTAGAGAAGCATATACCTTCAGCTGCCTGTCTATGGCTATTTCCACAGAAATAAATCCTGTACAATGCAGTAGCAGGGAAACAGCACAGCTGCTGCTGTCCCCACCTGAACCTTCTGCTGGTAGCCTGGAGATCATCCCACCTCTGTCTGCCACAGCTAACACCTGCACACACTTCCAAGGGGTATGGCAACAGGTGTTCCAAGCCCGACTGCCTCCTAGTATCCAAACATGCCATCTGGGGTCTGGGGATCACCCAGCCAAATCCATAACCACCAGCACCTAAACATTCCTCCCAGGATACTGAGGTTAGGCTACAACCTCAATCTGCTGCAACCACCACAGCTGACACCTACCACATGTGCCATCTATGGGCCTGGGAACTGGGCCACTTAGCCCATTGTAACCACTGCCAACACCAATACAGACTGCTTGGGACCCAGAAGGTTATCCTGCCACTGCTACTGCCACCACTAAGACAATGCCCAATGCCTAAAGACCTGATAATCCACCCATCTGCCCAGTCGACTGCTGTCATCCTTGACACCTGAGCAAGGGATCTAGAGGCCCAAAATTGGCCTACCTGGGCCTGTTAATACTGGTGTCAGCACATGCCATCCTGGGAAATAGTGACAGGGATGTTTGGTGCAGTGTTGTATCACTGAGGCCAAATGGCCAACCAACCTGGTATCCTAGTCCCCAGTAAAACATCATCACAACCACTAACACTAAATATGCACTCTAAGCTACTAAGAAAGTCAGAGATACCACTGACTCCGTTTACAGCCAAAGAAATTATACTGAAACTACACTACAGCAAACGCAGAATCAAAGATAAAGTACAGTTCTCTATTCAGCCAATACCATAGATACATCTTCAGGAGAATTCCTCCCCTATAAAAGCAAATTCAAAAAATTGGAAGAAGCAGCTGTCACATTCAGTGTGCAGATATCAAAGTAAGGACATAAGAAACATGAAAAAGTAAGGAAATATGACACCTCCAAATAATAATAATAATAATAATAATAATTCTCCAGCAACTGATTTCAATCAAAAAGACATTTACAAAATCCCGGAGAAAAATTCAAAATATTTTCATAAAAGAAGCCCAATGAGACATGAGAGAATACTGAAAACAGTACAAATAACTCAGGAAAACAATTCAGGATACAAATGAGAAATTTGTCAGAGATAGAAATCATAAAAATGAACAAAATAAAAGCCCTAGAACTGAAGAATTCATTTAACGTAGTAGAAAATACCCAAAAGTGTCAGTAATAGACTAGATCAAAGAAGAAGAGAAAAATCTCAGAATGTGAAGACATATCTTTTTAAATTACCTATTCATATAAAAATAAAGAAGAAAAGAGGAGAGGGGCCAAGATGGATAATTGAAAGTAGCTGCAGTCTGCAGTGCTCATAGAGTGGAATAAAAGGAGAGAGTAAATTCAGCACCTTTAACTGCCATATCCAAGTTCTTGCATTGGGACTGACTAGGAAAACAGCTCAACCCACGGAGAGCAAAGAGAAGCAGGCCTGGGTGATTGCCCACCCAGAAGCAACGTGGAGCCAAGGGAATCCTACCCTGAGCCAAGGGAAGCAGTGAGTGATTTTGCGACCCAGTCTGGGAAACCATGCTTCTCCCAGTGATCTGTGCAAACTCCATATCAGCAGATCCACTTGGGAGCCAACGCCACCAGGGCCTAGGGTCCAATACATGGAGCTGTGTGGAGTCTTGGCAGAGTGAACAGTTAGGCACATACAAAAACCAGGAGTTTTGCATACTCTGGCCCCAGACTCCACTACAACATGAGAGATTCATCTGTGCATAGTCCTAGGAAGGGGGCTGAGTCCAGGGAGCCAAGTGGCATTGTTCTGTAGGCCCCACTTCCACAGCACCTCATGGGTTGAGATCCACTGGCTTGGATTTCCAGCCAGCCAGCGGCAGCAGATGGAGCTAGCCTGAGTCGGGACCAAGTTCCCGGGGTGGGGGAGGGGTGGCCACCATCTGTGTGGTTTGGTAGACTCAGTCATTTCAGCTTGCAGGCTTTGGAGAATACAAATGGTGCAGACAATTCAAGGTTCCTCCCTCCCCAGTGGAGTGCACCTGCTCTACCAAAGGGCAGCCAGACTGCTTCTTTTGGTGGGTCCCTGATCCTATTTCTCCTCACTGAGACCTCCCAGCAGGGGTCTCCAGCCACATCATATAAATGCATTTAGGCCAGCAACAGGTCAGTGCCCCCACTGGAATGGAGGTTCCAGAGGAAAAAGCAGGCTTCCATCTTTGCTGTTTTGCAGGCTTCACTAGTGATACCTCCAGGTACCGAAAAAACTGAGGCAATTAAGGTCTGGAGGGGACTCTGGGCAAACTGCAGCAGCCCTATGTAAGAGTGACTAGACTGTTAAAAGAAAAACAAACAAACAGAAAACAACAACAACAAAATGACCCCACAAAATCCCCATTCGAAGATCAGCAACTTCAAAGATTGAAGATAGGTCCATAATGATGAGAAATAATCAATACAAAAATGCTGCAAATTCACAATGCCAGAGTGGCTCTTCTTGAAATGACTACAAAACCTCTCCGGCAAGGGCCACAAAACTGAGCTGAAAGTGAGAAAGCTGAATCGACAGAGTACACTTCAGAAGGTGGGTAATAACGAACTTTGCTGAGCTAAAGGACCATGTTGTAACCCAATGCAAAGAAGCTAAGAATTCTGATAAAACAATATAGGAGCTAATGGCCATAATAGCCACTTTGGAGAGGAACATAACCAGCCCGATGGGGCTGAAAAAGAAAACACAAGATCTTCACAATGCAATCGCAGGTATCAATAGCAGAATAGACCAAGTGGAGGGAAGAATCTCAGAACTTGAAGATAAATTTTCTGAAATAAGACAAGCAGACAATAATGGAGAAAAAAGAATGAAAGGAATGAACAAAATCTCAGAAAAATACAGAAATATGTAAAGAGACCAAACCTATGACTGACTGGGGTATCTGAAAGAGACAGGGATAAGAGAACCAAGTTGGAAAACATACTTCAGGATATTACCAGGAGGACTTCCCCAATATAGCAAGACAGGCCAACATACAAATTCAGAAATGCAGAGAACTCCAGTAAGATACTCCACGAGAAGATCAACCCCAAGACACATAATTATAAGATTCTCCAAGGTCAAAATGAAAGAAAAAAAATGTTAATGGCAGCCATAGAGAAAGGCCAGGTCAACTACCAAAAGAAGCCCAACAGACTAACAGTGGATCTTTTAGTGGAAGCCCTAAAAGCCAGAAGAGATTTGGGGCCAATTTTTAACATTCTTAAAGAAAGGAATATCCAAACAGGAATTTCATATCTGGCCAAACTAAGCTTTATAAACAAAGGAGAAATGAGATCCTTTTCAGACAAGCAGATGCTGAGGGAATTCATCACCACCAGGTCTGCTTGCAAGAGCTCCTGAAGAAAGCACTAAATATGAAAAAGAAAAAACTGTTACCAGCCACTGCAGAAACACACTAAACTACACATAGTAGTGACACCATGAAGCAACCACATAAACAACTCTGCAAAATAACCAGCTACCATCATAATAACAGGATCAAATTCACATGCATTTCAATAATAATATTACATGTAAATGAGCTAAATGCCCCAATTAAAAGACACAGTCAAGCTGAATAAAGAGCGTGCCCCATGCATATGCTGTATTCAAGAGACATGCGCAAAGATGCACATAGGCTCAAAATAAAGGGATGGAGGAAAATTTACCAAGCAAATGGAAAACAGGAAAAAGCAGGGGTTGCAATCCTAGTTTCTGTCAAACAGATTTCAAACCAACAAAGATCAAAAAAGACAAAGAAGGGCATTACATAATGGGAAAGGGTTCAATTCAACAAGAAGAGAGAACTATTCCAAATATATATGCATCCAGTACAGCAGCATTCAGATTTATAAAGCAAGTTCTTAGAGACATACAAAGAGACTTAGACTACCACATGATAAAAGTGGAAGATTTCAAAACCCCACTATGAATATTAGACAGATAATCAAGAGAGAAAATTAACAAAGACACTCAGGACTTGAACTCAGCTCTGGATCAAGTGGACCTGATAGATATCTACAGAACTTTTCACCCCAAAACAATAGAATATACATTCTTCTCATCACCACATGACACTTACTCTAAAATTGATCACATAATCAGAAGTAAAATACTCCTCACCAAATGCAAAATAAATGAAATTATAACAAACAGTCTCTCAGACCACAGTGCAGTCAAATTAGAGCTCAAGATAAAGAAATTCACTCAAAATCACACGACTACATGGAAATCAAACAACCTGCTCCTAAGTGACTCTTGGGTAAATCGTGAAGTTAAGGCAGAAATCAAGAAGTTATTTAAAAGTAATGAGAACAGAGAGACAACGTACCAGAATCTCTGGGATGCAGCTAAAGCAGTGTTAGGCAGGGAATTTAGAGCATTAAATGGCCATATGAACAAACTAGAAAAATCTCAAGTTAGCAACCTTGCATCTCAACTAAAAGAACTGGAGGACAAAGAGCAAAAAATCCTAAAGCTCCAGAAGACAAGAAATAACTGAGATCAGAGCTGATACGAAGAAGACAGAGACACAATAACCCTTCAAAAGATCATCAAGGCCAGGAGCTAGTTTTTCTGAAAAACAAAATTAACAAAATAAATAGAATACTAGCTACCCTAATAAAACAAAATAACAACCTAAATAACAAAATCAGAAATGATAACGAGGATATCACCATTGACCCCATAGAAACACAAGGAACCATTAGAAAATACTATAAACACCTTTCTGCACATAACTGAGAAAATGTAGAAGAAATCAATAAATTCCTGGATATATATACCCTTGCAAGACTGAAACAGAAAGAAATTGAGTTCCTGAATAGACAAATAATGAGTTCTGAAATTGAGGCAGTAATAAGTAGCCCACCAAACAACAACAAAAACAACAACAACACCTGGACCCGACAGATTAGCAGATGAATTTTACTAGAGCTACAAAGAAGAGTTGGTGCCATTTCTACTGAAGCTATTCCAAAAAAATTGAAAGAAGGGACTCCTCCCTAACTCATTCTATGAGACCAGCATCATCTTGATAACAAAACCTGGCAGAAATACAACAAAAAAAGAAAACTTCAGGCCAATATCCTTGAAGAACATCAAAGCAAAAATCCTCAACAAAATATTGGCAAACTGAATCCTGCAGCACATCAAAAAGTGTATCCACCTCAATCAAGTTGGCCTTATCCTTGTGATGTAAGGTTGGTTCAACAAACAAATCAGTAAATGTGATTCGCTACATAAACAGAACTAAAGACAAAAACCACTTGATTTTCTCAATAGATGCAGAAAATGTCTTTGATGAAATTCAACATCGCTTCATTTTAAAACTTCTTAATAAAGTAGCTATTGAAGGAACATACTTAAAAAGAATAAGAGTCATTGGCCAGCTACAATAGCTCATGCCTGTAATCTCAGCACTTTGGGAGGCCAAGGAGGTTGGATCATCTGAGGTCAGGAGTTTGAGACCAGTCTGGCCAGCATGATAAAACCCCATCTCTACTAAAAATACAAAAATTAGTCAGGCACAGTGGAGCACACCTATGATCCCAGCTACTCAGGAGGCTGAGGCAGGAGAATCACTTGAACCTGGGAGGCAGAGGTTGCAGTGATCTGAGATAGCACCACTGCCCTCCAGCTTGGGCAACAGAGTGAGACTCCATCTAAATAAATAAATAAATAAATAAATAAATAAATAATAACAATAAGAGCCATATATGACAAACACACAGCCAATATCATACTGAATAGGTAAAAGGTGGAAGCATTCCCCTCGGAAACTGGCACAAGACAAGGATGTCCTCTCTCACCATTTCTATTCAACATAGCATTGGAAGTTTTGGCCAGGGCAATTAGGCAAGAGAAATAAATAAAGTGTATTCAAATAGGAAGATAAGAAGTCAAATTATCTTTGTTTGCAGATGGCATGATCCTATATCTGAAAAACCTCATCGTCTCAGCCCAAAGGCTTCTTAAGCTAATAAGCAACTTCAGGAAAATCAGGATAAAAAGTCAATGTGCAAAAATTGCTAGCGTTTCTATGCACCGAAACAGACAAGTAGAAAGCCAACTCATGACTGAATTCTCATTCACAATTGTTATAAAAAGAATAAAATATGTAGAAACACAGTGAAGAACCTCCTCAAAAAGAACTACAAGCCACTGCTCAAAGAAATCAGATAGGACACAAACAAATGGAAAAACATTCCATGCTCATGTAAAGGAAGAAGCAACGTGGTGAAAATGGCCATACTGCCTAAGTTATGTATAGATTTAATGCCATTCCCATTAAATGACCATTTACATTCTTCACATAATTAGAAAAAGAAAACTATTTTAAAATTCATATGAAAACAAAAAACAGCCCAAATAGCCAAGACAATCCTAAACAAAAAGAACAAAGCTGCAGGCATCATGCTACCCAGCTTCAAACTATAATACAATGCTAAAGTAACTAAAACAGCATGGTACTGGTACAAGAAGAGACACAGAGATCAATGGAACCAAATACAGGACTCAGAAATAAGACCACCCACCTAAAACTATCTTATCTTTGACAAACTTGACAAAAACAAGCAATGCGGGAAAGATTCTACTTAATAAATGGTGCTGGGAGAACTGGCTAGCCATATGCAGAAAATTGAAACTGGACCCCTTCCTTACACCTTATGCAAAAGTTATCTCAAGATGAATTAGAGACTTAAATGTAAAATCCAAAACAATGAAAACCCTACAATAAAAATCTAGGCAATACCATTCTGGACATAGGCACAGGCAAAGATTTTATGATGAAAATGCCAAAAGTAATTGCAACAAAAGCAAAATTTGACAAATACTATCTAATTAAACTAAAGAGCTTCTGCACAGCAAAAGAAACTATCATCAAAGTGAACAGACAGCCTACAGAATGGGAGAAAATTTTTGCAATCTATCCATCTGACAAAGGTCTAATATCCAGAGACTACAAGGAACTTAAACAAATTTACAAAAAAACAAAAAACAAAAAACAAACACAAACAACCCCACTAAAAATTGGGCAAAGAACATGAACAAACAATTCTGAAAAGAAGACGTACATGAGCCAACAAACATGAAAAATGTTCAACATCACTAATCATTAGAGAAATGTAAATCAAAACCACAATGGTATACCATCTCACACCAGTCAAAATGGCTATTAGTAAAAAGTCAAAAAACAACAGGTGCTGGTGAGGTTGTGGAGAAAAATGAACACTTTTACACTGCTGGTGGGAGTGTAAATTAGTTCAGCCATTGAGGAAGATAGTGTGGTGATTCCTCAAAGGCCTATAGGCAACAATATCATTTGACCCAGCAATCCCATTACTGGGTTTATATCCAAAGGAATATAAATTACTCCGTTATAAAGATACATGCACACGTATGTTCACTGCAACATTATTCACAATAGCAAATACATGGAAACCACCTAAATGCCTATCAATGATAGATTGGATAAAGAAAATGTAGCACATACATACCATGGAATATTATGCAGACATAAAAAGAAATGAGATTATGCTATTTTCAGGGACATGGACAGAGCTGGAAGCCATTATCTTCAGCAAACTAATTCAGGAACAGAAAATCAAACACCACATGTTCTCACTTAAAAGTGGGGGCTGATTGATGAAAACACATAGACACATGGCAGGGAACAACACACACAGAGGTCTATCGGGGGGTGTGAGGGGAGAGAGAGCATCAGGAAGAATAGCTAATGGAAGCTGGGCTTAAAACCTAGGTGATGGAATGATCTGTGCAGCAAATCACTATGGCACATGTTTACCTATGTAACAAACCTTGACATCTGGTATATGTACCCCTGAACTTAAAATAAGAATTGAAAAAGTAAGACAGCATGAGCAAAGCTTATGCAGTATATAGGACATCATAAAGCAATCAAATATTTGAGTTTCAGTGCTCCAGAGGACAAGGAGAAAACAAAAGTGTAAGCAAACCTATTTAATTAAATAATAAATGAAAATTTCCCAAGTGTAGCAAGAGATTTGACTACTAAGATTCAGAAAGCTCAGAGAAGCTCCCAAAATAGACACCATTCAAAAAGGTCATCTCTAATGTATTACAGTCAAACTGCCAGAAAACAAAGACAACGAGATAATTATAAAAACAACAGGATAAAAATGTCTAGTCCCTTATAAAGGAACCACCATCAGAATAACAATAGATTTCTCATCAGAAACCTTACAGGCCAAGAGAGAATATGATGATATATTCAAAGTGCTGAAAGCAAAAAACTGTCAGCACAGGATACTATACCCAACAAAGTCAAACCTCATAAATGAAAGGAAAATAAAGTCTTCCTGAAACAAGCAAAAGCTGATGGAAGTCATCACTGCTAAGTAGACTGGTCCTACAAGAAATGTTTAAGGGAGTCCTACACCCAGAGGTAAAAGAATGATATCTACCATCATGAAAACACATGAAAATATAAAACCTACTCATAGAACAAACATACAAACAGAAAAGACTTAAATACTATCACTACAGAAAACCATCAAATCACAATGATAAACAATATTAAACAAAGGAAGGAACAAAGGATATACAAAACAACAAGAAATCAATTAATAAAATGACATAAATAGCCATTACTTATTAATAATGAGCTTAAATGTAAGTGGATTAAACTTTCCACTTGATATAGAATGGCCAAATGGATGAAAAAAAATGACCCAACTATATGCTGCCCACAAGAAATTTATCCTGCCTATAAATACATATAAAGTGAAATATGGAAAAGCATACTCCATGCAAATGGAAACCAAAAGAGAACAGAAGTAGCTATAGTTATATCAGGTAATACAGACTTTAAGACATAACAGTAAAAAGAGACAAATTCATTATATAATGATAAAAGAAATTAATTTAGCAAGAAGACATAACAATTATAAACATATATGCATCCAATACCAGAGGACCTAGACATACAATACAAATATTATTAGAGATACACTCCAACGCAATAATAGTGGACGACTTTAGCATCCAATGCTTAGCATTAAACAGATAATGTAGACAGAAAATTAATGAAGAAACATTGAGTTTAAATTGCACATTAGGGACAGGCACAGTGGCTCCCATCTGCAATCCCAGCACTTTGGGAGGCCAAGGCAGGTAGATCACTTGAGCCCAGGAGTTCACAACCAACCTGGGCAACGTGGCAAAAATCCTTCTCTACCCCCCCAAAAAAAGCAAAAATGGGTCACATCTGGTGGCATATGCCTGTAGTTCCAGCTACTTGAGAGGCTGAGAAGGGAGCATCACTTGAACCCAGGAGGTGGAGGTTGCAGTGAACTGAGATTGTGCCACTGCACTTCAGCCTGGATCGCAGATTAAGACTCTGCCTCAAAAAAAGATAAACAGACATTCCAATAAATTCCACATTAGACCACATGAACCTAATGGATATTTATAGAACATTTTATTCAACAGATACACAATGCACATTCTTCTTGTATATTCAGTGCAGGGAACATTCTCCAAAGAGACCATATGTTAGGAGACAAAACAAATCTCAACAGTTTTTTTTTTTTTTTTTGAGACAGAGTCTCACTCTGTCACCCAGGCTAAAGTGCAAGTGGCATGATCTCAGCTCACTGCAGCCTCCATCTCCCAGGTTCAAGTGATTCTTATGCTTCAGTCTCCTGAGTAGCTGAGACTACTGACATGCACCACAGTGCCTGGCTAAGTTTTGTATTTTTAGTAGAGTCGGGATTTCACCATGTTGGTCAAGCTGGTCTCAATCTCCTGGACTCAAGCGATCTGCCTACCACAGCCTCCCAAAGTGCTAGGATTACAGGCATGAGCCACCATGTCAAGCCAAATCTCAACAAATTTTTAAAATTTCAAACAGTGTCAGGTACATTTTTAGACTACAAAGAATACAATATAAAATCAATAAAGAGAAACTTTGGAAACTGTATAAACACACTGAAATTAAACAACATGCTCCTGAATGACCATTGGATCAAGAAAGAAATTAAGAAAGAAATGTTTTAAATTTCTTGAAACAAAAACCTAAACATACTCAAACCCATGGGATACAGATAAATTAGTACTATGAGGAAATTTTATAACAAATGCCTACATCAAAAAAGGAGAAAGATTTCAAATAAAATTCTGAGGATACACCTCAGGAACTAGGAAAGCAATATACATTTTCTATGTAATTCAAATTAATTTTCTATAAAATAAACAGAAACATGTAAGAGAGAGAGATCCAAAACTGAATGAAATTAAAGGAGAACTAAAAGTGTAATAATTAATTTCAACCAATGCTTTTTGAAGAAAAAACATTAAAAATAGGCAAGACAATAGAGGCCCTTTGATCAGTAAGTCCTATTGGATAAAATATTGTTCTTTTAAAGCATACCTAAAAATAATTCAAAATATCTATAAGCCACAAAAAGTACAAATATTCCAAAATGTTTTTGCATGATATAATCTTTTTGAAGCCATTAATTAGTAAAAGGGCAGTAAACCAATTAACTAATGCCCAATATCACATAATTTAAATACTTTTGAAAAAACTTCAAAGAAAAGTTGAAAATTTTACAATTTAGCTTTTTTAAAGTATATGAATGATTCCAAACTCATGAGTGATAACTAAAGTCAATCTAAAAGGACAATTATTATATCAAACATTTATGTTTACTGAAAAAGATATAAAGATTTGTAAAACAGTAAAATTAATCTGTTAAATGCAAAATAAATTTAAAAAATCGAAAAGAGGAAGAATATTCATAACATGGTAAAAAGCAAAAGAATTCCTATTGTAAAGATAATTACCAGGAAAAATATTTAAAACACATTGATTCGTTAAAACAATAAAATAAGGTCTCTAGATAAAGTAGCAATAAAACACAGGTTTGATAAAAACATGAGAATTGAGAAAATGTGCAGCCCATAATCACAAAAACAAGAATATTAGAAGGTATCAGAAGTACTCCTTCAAAGTTATAGCAGAAATTTAAGAACCTAATGTAATAATAAGCATGATTTCTGAAGAAACAATATCCATGATATAACTTTTTAGCTCAGAAATAATAAAAAAGAAATTTGAAGTGAAAATAAAATTATTATTAATAATTTTTATCAAAAAAAAAAAAATCGATACATATATAGCAAGAGTTTAAAAATAGAGTACCAAGGATGTTTTCAACAGTTAAATTCTTTAAAATCCTCAAATAACATATTTTAAGTGCTATCCAAATGAGAGATAGAGAAAGCAAGCTTTAAAAAATATTTCTAAGAATCCAAAAAAGAACAAGTAACAAAGTATGCAAAATAGTCAATGGAAAATTTAGACTTGCATTGTCTAATATGGTACTTGCTAGTACAAAGTGACTATTTAAATTTAAATTTAAGATTCAATTTCACAGTTGCATTGGTCACTTTTTTTTTTCGCAGACAGAATCTCGCTGTGTCGCTGAGACTGGAGTTCAGTGGCATGATCTTGGGTCACTGCAACCTCCAGATCCCAGGTTCAAGTGATTCTCCTGGCTCAGCCTCCCGAGAAGCTGGGATTACAGGCGCCTGCCACCATGTCCAGCTAATTTTTGTATTTTTAGGAGAGACAGGGTTTCACCATGTTGGCCAGGCTGGTCTTGAACTGCTGACCTCAGGTGATCCTCCCGCCTCAGCCTCCCAAAGTGCTGGGATTACAGATGAGTCACCACATCCGGCCACACTGGTCACATATTAATTGCTTAATGGACACATGTGGCTAGTAGCTGCTATATTAGACAGTGCAGAAATAGAACATTTTGACAAGTAGTTCTAGAAGAAATGCCCCAGTGAATTTCTCCTCCTGGACACATCACTGAGGGTGGAAAAAACTGGGACAGCCTAACTGAATAAGCCTGCTCCATTTACCTACTTCTGGGGATAAGGGACAGAGATACAGGGAGACACTGATTTATGGTCCCTGTAGAAACTCAAGAAGATATAAACAATTCATGTCATCACATACCTTCAAATACATTATATTTCCTTGGCACAATACTGCACCCATCTTAAAGAGTGGAAACTGAGACTCAGCAAGATTAAGAACTTGAGTTCACTGTGCTGATAAATATTAATGCTGGATCTTAAATCCATAACTTCCAAATACAAGCCTACCATACTCTTGACAATGTACCACCTAGTTCTTGCCCAAAACAGATGGTTTGATCTGTTGCTATAGCACTATGGCCATGTACCTGAAAGCTAATTTGTAATCTTCAAGGGCCTGCAAGCTCTAAGTGTTCTCAAGCATTCAGCTTGCAGATATTCAGTAATTATTGGTTCTTGTTTATTTGCCAGACTTAATAAACATTACAACATTTAATATACACTATACAAACAGAAAGAGACAGAGGGGAGAAAGAAATGCTTTGGTTAAAAAAAATATAAAGTAGATGAGAACATAATTTTGATCCAGTTTTATATGGAAACGAATATATGGTTTGGCATAATAAAATACTCCATGTTAAAGTACCTAACCCCGTCACTTACGCATAGTAGGTACTCAATAAATGTTTGTGGTTGTGCACTGCTGGTAAACTGTAGAGAGCTGAAATGACATTCCCCACATTCTACAAATAAGCAATGGTCTGTTTTTCTTGGAAACTGGATATCTAAAGATAGACCCTAAGAAGAAATCATAGAGTAAACATAAAGTAAATGTCATATTTATCACTCTAGTGAACTGTTTGTTGCATTAGGGAGGAATTAATGTTGGTGGAGCATTTGTGCTGATCCCCAAATGACCACAAACTGAGCTGTAAAAAAATATATATATGTATATATATATATTCTCATCACATTTTGCTGCTGTTTATCTCAATAAGCAGCATCCACTCCCAAACCACATAAATGGCAGCTCTGATGTTAGGGAGTAGAGATGTCCTACAGAGTACCAAGCTCATTTAATGAATGTATTCCTATTCTCAGTGATGGTATTGATAGAGCTGCATTATGTACTACCTGGAAGCCCATTTCTATAGAAGGACCAAGGAGAAGGTTTTGCTTAGGTATCTGTGGCAGGCTCAGGAGTATGGTTAACTCTTTTTAAATGAAACTAACTGAATTAGTGGAGTGGAGAAAGGGAAGGAGTTACATTAAAGTATTATTCTCCAAGAGTGATGAAGTCTATCATTCTGAGAAATTTGAAATTGCTCCTCCAAGGTCTTAGGCATGGCTCAGAAAATGTTAAACTGACAGTCACCTGCCAACAAGGTTGAAGAAGAGAGTATCCTAGATAAAGAGACCACTGAGAAGACTGACAGTTGCATTTTCAAATGAATGCCAAAATGAGAGCAAGAAGGAAGACAATCAAAATCAAATATCTCCTATTGCAAAACTGTTCTCAGGAAGATGGTATGACAAACAGAGAGAAATGAAATATAAACAAAAACAAAACAAAAAAAAATGGTGTCTATGTTTCAAGAAATCACAGATTGGAGTAGATAAAGATATCAGCAAATAGTAAAACTGCACTAACAACTTCCTCCCTTCCTTCCTTCCTTCCTTCCTTCCTTCCTTCCTTCCTTCCTTCCTTCCTT
>NW_016806605.1:655946-664474 GCF_001698545.2 Rhinopithecus bieti
CCTTCCTTCCTTCCTTCCTTCCTTCCTTCCTTCCTTCCTTCCTTCCTTCCTTCCTTCCTTTCCTTTCCTTTCCTTTCCTTTCCTTCCTTCCTTCTTTTGACGGAGTTTCTCACTCATCACCCAGGGTGGAGTGCAATATCACGATCTCAACTCACTGCAACCTCCACCTCCCAGGTTCAACTGATTCTCCTGACTCAGCCTCCCGAGTAGCTGCGATTACAGATGCCCACCAACTGCTCAGCTAACTTTTTTGTATTTTTAGTGGAGTTGGGGTTTCATCATATTGGCCAGACGGGTGTCGAACTCCTCAGGTGATCTACCCACCTTGGCCTCCCAAAGTGCTGGGATTACAGGTGTGAGCGGCCACATCTGGCCTACTAACAACATTCATTTGGTAAAACTGGTGATGGTTAAAAAGAAACAAAATACAATAGTGAGGTTTCTAGGCCACATGATGAGAACTGACCAGGCAAAGGAGCAGGCTCACTGTAGCAGTAGAAAAGAGATTTGCTTACGTGGCCAAACTTAAGGTACCAGAACAGTCATGGCTGCCAAGTGTATGATAAAAAGAAGAGCCATAAACAGATCGGGTCTAAGATACAAAATCAGCACAAAAAAGCCAAAATTTATTTTTAGTTTAATTTTAACACAGCATATTGCATTTGAAGTACTGGGAAAAAGCACATATTCCTATTGGTGTCTAGGGGTGAGGAGGAAATATTTATGGCACAATAAAATATGCAGTTCTGATGGTATGTATTGTGATCTGAGAGAAATTCTTAATTGACATTAGAAATTCTTTCAGTAAGTATGCAATAAAGATATCCACCTATGCCATTTTTGTGAATAAGAAGAGTTAAATGTCATGCATTAAAAAATAGGCACAGGTGGTGAATCCAGGCTGCAGGAGTTACTGTACCACTTTCAATTATGATCATAGATGATACATTTATCCTTAATGGGCTCCTTGTTCCATGGATGTGAAAGAAGTGCAACTCAGGGTACTTACCATGCTCCTATGGGACACTGAAAACTTAAAATGTATATAAAATTAAGAAAGCAAACTCATTCACTTAGAAGCATTTTTTTTTTAATTGAAAACAAGTATATTCTATGTGACAACCATTATACTTAGGCAAGTGAATTTCAAAGATAAATAGGACACCATCCAAATCCTTAAAAATCCAGTAAAGAATAAAGACAAAACAATTATGAATGAGAAAACAAAATGACCTGTTAAAGAAATTTGCCTGTTTACACAATACGTTTTATTATTTTTCTCCACTTGATCCTTACACCAATTCTATGAGATAGCAATTTAGTAATAAATTTATTATTCCTATCTTGTTAAAACAAACGGGAAAACTGAGTCTTAGAGAGTTGTAGTAATTGGACTGTGGTTAGAATTTTGTAGGAATTTTGTAGGTGAAGACTCCAGGTTTTCTGACTATGAATGATTGATTTTTTTTTGCACTTAAGTAATAATAGTCTTCCAAAAAAGAAATGGATTTCTCCTCTGTTATTGCAACAGTGAAGATACAAAACAAGACTCCATGTCTATAGAAAACCAAAACGTCAATCATGTCACTCAGTGATTCGGTAGATTATCTGAAAATGTTGTCCCCATGATATCATTTATCTACACTGTTCACCTAGTTTACTGTTTTGGTCAGACATTTTAGCATGGCCTCAACACAGTCTTAGAGTCTAGCACAGCACACTAGTAAAATATTTTACCCAATGACCCAAATTGTCAATTACATGATTTGTCCAGATTGCATTGCTACCAGCAACATATTTTTTAAAAGAAAACTATCAGAAAAGGCAGAAATAGCAGCATATTAATGAAGATCATTAGTAAATGATAAAGATTAGGCTTTAGCCCAATCATATTTTCATCTTAATCATGGCAGAGAAGAGATAAGGTAGTAAGAGAGTGGTAGAGACAACTGTGGAATCTGCACATCCCCTTCAGTTCCACAACTCCCTGGTTATCTTGGAGGAAACCCAGATCTATGACATGCCAGTTACTCCTAGTGATAGCATTTTTGTGTTGCAGGAGTGCTGCCAAAACTTGTCCTTGGAATTGACAACCTCGGGTAAAGAGATAATAAAACTGTTATGTATTGAGTGTCTACTGCATGCTAGGCCATTTTACTCATTTAAAACATTGCAATATAAGTGTGCATTTTCATATGTGGAACCCAGGGCTCAGGGAGGTTACGTATTTTCTTCATGGTCAAATTTCAATGAACAGTAAAAAACTGTTTTTCTTAGATCTGGGCACCTTCTATAATGCTGATCTGCAAAGGGCTTCTAACGGGCTTCATTGAGAATGCTGGTCATGGAAAAGTCACAGGATGAAAGCAGACACTAAAGAGGCAGAAACTATCTGTAACAGTGAAAAAGAAACAACCTGGCATTATGAAACAGTATGAGTTTGGAACTTGAGATTAGATAGTGATATGTATTGGTATTTATAAACTCAAGTGTTTAAGGGATCATGTAAGCCATATAGTTCAACTGCCCATTTAATACTTGAGTTTCTTCCATTAGGTCCCCACTAAACTGATCCAGCTAAGTTTCTCTACTTGGAGCTTCCCTATTATTTGACACCATATCCTTTACCTCCTGGGTCACGCCTCACATTCTCTCAACCCTCCTGTACCCTATTCATTGCCCAGCAGGCAGCTTGGATCAGGAGTAACTTAACCACATTGCTCAGCTGTTCAGTGTATACATTCCTTCTATAGGAGTTCTTGAAGACCACAACCAGAGATCTGCAAGAACACCCTGACAATCACTCACACACAAATATGGGAGGGTGAGGGATTTAATACTTCATGTGGCAACTCTGATCATCGTGGCATGGGAGATAGAACCATTCCTTGAGCAGAAAATTCTGAATTAAGTTAGACTTGACTGCATCAAATAATCAAGTAGAATTTTGCCCCTGTTGCCAGAGCAGTGGTAAGCTTGATAATGTACCCTCGTACTTGTTTTTTTTTTTTTCCTTTTCCAAAGTTGTCCTTTTTCCATTCCTGTTCCCTTGAGTTTCTTCCTAAAGCAAACTACCTAGACACACCTCTTCTTTGGCTCTTCTTTCTGAGGATTGGTCACTTATGGGCCGGTATGAAGAGAGATCCTTTCCAATCCTGATCTAATATGCAATGTGGCCTCAAGGTTTTTTTATCCTCATCTTCTTGTCTTTTATTAATTTCCATACACCTAGCACCTAACACAGACTTCTATTCCATATAAAGGAATCAAAATATCTAATCAATGGGTATATAGATGAATAAACAGTTGAAATAAGTGTGGTCAAGGTAAATGTATTTAGAATTAAAGTGCTCTCTAAGGTTGAAGAAAAGTTTTGCCCAACTAGTTAAAGGCAAAACTAGTTACAGACAAAGTGGGAAACATCAAGAAGCTTAGGATATATCCATTCCTCATCATGATAGTTTAGGACTCCATTATCCTAATCCTAGCATAAAGTCATTGGATCTATATTGTTGATCAGAAGAATACTAATTTTTAACTATTCTATGTTTACATTTCAGAGCCATATTTTAAAAATATAGACTCAAAGCCAGGCATGGTAGCTCACGCCTGTAATCCCAGCACTTTGGGAGGCTGAGGCAGGCAGATCACTAGGTCAAGAGGTCAAGACCATCCTAGCCAACATGATGAAACCCCGTCTCTACTAAAAATACAAAAATTAGCCAGGCATGGTGGCGGGAGCCTGTAGTCCCAGCTACTTGGGAGGCTGAGGCAGGAGAATCGCTTGAACCCGGGAGATGGAGGTTGCAGTGAGCCAAAATAGTGCCACTGCACTACAGCCTGGGTCACAAAGTGAAACTCCACCTCAGAAAAAAACAAAACAACAACAACAACAAAAAACTTGTGTATGGGGAGGAGATAGATTTAAGATTCTATACTTAAGAAGAAAGGATTGACTAGACTTTAAATCAAAATACATGGTTTTAGTAGCTTAGTAGCTGTGTGCTTTGGTATTGATAAAATTCTTGGTCTACTTGTCTTACTGTGTTGATTATAGTATAAGATAAATAAATAAGGAAATCTTAATTGTATAGTATCATATATATTTAAAGTATTATGGATAATGTAATTCCCTCTAGATTAGGCACTATGCCTGATGTTTGTATTTTCCAAAGCACCTGGAGTGAATACTAAAGAAATGAAGCTTTTTCAACTGAGTGCTCAGAGGATTAAGAAAATAATTCAAAGGCTGAAGGGCCGGATCTACAGGGCAAGATTAAATGAGAACATGTACTTCATCATTCTGTTAGGCAATGCCTAATGGAGGGTCAGGACTGTAAACATATATTTCAAAGAGGTAAACGCAAAGATGGAGAATTATTTCAGTTGATACAAAAATAAATAAGTGAGAACATTGAGAATGAAATTAAAAATGATCTGCGTACCAAAATGATCAAAATTATCTTATTTGGAATCTTTCAAGCTAATACAAAACAACCTAGATTTTTTATCTTCATTTTATCGTTGAGGTGGTCTCCAGAGCTAACATGTACTTTTTGATGACACACTTTTCCTCTCACATTAGATAGAAACTCATCCTGAATTATTATCTTATCTTTTTAATTCAAACTATCCTGGGAGAAAAATAATCACAAAATATATTGTTTTTTCCAAAATGTCAATTTTTTTACCACTTGCTTTTTTTTTCTTCTTACCCACCATGAACTTCCTATTTCACAGTTTCCTTGAGGAATGCTTCTGTGAGTGTACAAGTGGAACTAATTGAAAAAGATCAGACTTAATAGAATTTAAACTAACTGAAGGGAGAGATAACTTCAGTCACAGTAGTATCAGGGGAAATGAGACAAGACCAAGGGAGATTCTGAAAACTAAAGTACAACAAATGCACTGTAAATTCTGCAAAGGCAGGTGTCTGTTCATATTTGACTTGAAAGAAAATAGAAGTGAGTCAATATAATATGTGATAATTTTTTTAATCTGGAGAAGCTCAGTCATTTTTTCTGGCAAAGATATTTGATTCAAAGAAGGAAGAAAAGAGTATATTATTTTCTTTCTGACAACAGCAAGATTCTGTTTACTTCAGACTCAGTAAGAAATTGGCATCTTACTAAAATGAGACTATAGCTTAATTGTTCTTGTTCAAAGAATAACCCATAAGCAAAAATGTGGTATTTGAGGAAGTTTGTCTTTATAATGGCTTTGAACACATATTAGTTAGTCTTGAGCCCTGTACTTCTTTTCTCACATTTCTGGGAGTTGCTTACTGGCATTCCCCTGAGGCCTGATCTCACTGGGCAGGTCCTGCCGATAATCATAAATGATGATAGGGTCATGCTTTGCAGCTTAGAGCAGTCCCGTTTGTATTCGATTTCTCCACTATCCTAGGAATTTAGATAGCTAAGGCAGAGTTTCCTTTTTCTCCCACTTTCCCCATTACATAAAAGTTCTCATGCTCAGGTTCTTTTGATCCTGGCATCTTCATTGCCATCAACATTAGTTATTCTGTGATTCTTGTCATCTGGGAACTGTCTAGGGATATCATTTTTTTTTTTTTTTTTTTTTTTTGAGACGGAGTCTTGCTCTGTCACACAGGCTGGAGTGCAGTGGTGCAATCTTGGCTCACTGCAAGCTCCATCGCCCAGGTTCACGCCATTCCCCTGCCTCAGCCTCCTGAGTAGCTGGGACTACAGGTGCCCGCCACCACGCCCGGCTGATTTTTTGTATTTTTAGTAGAGACAGGATTTCATCGTGTTAGCCAGGATAGTCTCGATTCCCTGACCTCGTGATCCGCCTGCCTCGCCCTCCCAAAATGCTGGGATTACAGGCGTGAGTCATGGCTCCCTGCCAGGATATCATCTTTCATTACAACTTTGCCAAGCTGTGAGTCCTTGCATCAGTCACCCACCCTCTTTTATTTTATTTCCTCATCTGTTTAATCAGACAAGATGATCGCGAACCTTCTATCACATGACTCTAAATCAGTGTTTCTCAACCCCAGCACTACTGACATTTTGAGTAAAATAACTAATTGTTGTGAGGAGCTGCCCTGTGTGTAGTAGAATATTTAGCAGCACCTCTGACCTCTATACAAGATACCAGTAGTAAATAACACCCCTTCCTAGTTATGACAATCAAAGATGTCTCTAGATATTGCTGAATATTCCCTGGGTAGGGGCAAAATCACCCACAGTGGTGAACCATCATTCTAGACCCAGATCAAGAAGAGTGTTTCTTTTTACAAAATACTAAGGTATGTGCCATGCAGTTGTCTAAAAAAAATGTTTAAACATAAACTATCCTAAAATATAAATCTTATATTCAGTAGAATTCCACTGTCTCCATAACCATTCCCACAAAATTACACATTCTTTTTATTCTCTTTCTGCCCTGTTTACTTTTTAATTTTTTATTTTTTGGGGAGCCTTGTTTAAATGTTGGTTCTGCACCACCAGATGTGGTCTGATCAAGGCTTTCCTGACAGTGTGGCTCTGACCCATGCAATCTACCACAGCTGGTCCTGCTACATTCAGTTACATCACCTTTCTGTTGTTGCAAGTGAGACTGTTTCAGTCTCAATCTTTGTGACATCTGGTTGTTCTCTCCTTTCTAAAATCCTATTTGCTATTTGCACAGCCACTTCATCCCACCCTGTTCCCACAAGAGAAAGAGGTTCACAGTTTCCTTTTTGTGGTTGACCCTATTGTGAGAACTGGTGACTACTAGGGGGAGCCATATCAATGAAGAACTGTTTTTTCACATAGGCTTGCCTGAGAGCAACTACAGTGCTCTTTTCTCAGTTTGCACGTCTCTGCACTGGGCTAGCTGAAGAAGTTGTAGGAATAATAATCAATTTATATGCATTCTGATATCATGAAATTAGTATTTGAAAATTTACATTTTGTATTTACACAATTTTTGAGAGTATAATTCAAGGCAAGTTATTTGATGTCAAAATTGTAAAAAAAAAAAAAAAATCATTATTATTTGAGTTGGAGTCTCACTCACTCTGTTGCCAAGGTTAGAGTGCAGTGGCACAGTCTCAGCTCACTGAAACCTCCGCCTCCTGAGTTCAAACGATTCTCCTGCCTCAGCATCCTGAGTAGCTGGGATTACAGGCATGTGCCACCATGCCTAGTTAATTTTTGTATTTTCAGTAGAGATGGGTTTCACTATGTTGGCCAGGCTGGTCTTGAACTCCTGACCTCAAGTGATCCCCCTGCCTCAGTCTCCAAAATTGCTGGGATAGGCATGAGCCACCATGCCCGGCCAAAAATTATTTACAACCATATTTTATATTTTAAATAATAACCACATATTGATTAGAAGGGTGTTGATGCATATTAAAATACAACAGAAGTTTTGATTCTATTTTGTCAATAATGCTAACCTTTTGGACTTGAAAAATAATTTGCTTTGCAGGACATTGTTAGAAGGACTGTTTAATTTGTATTGCGGGGGGGGGGGGTGGACACAAATTTATAATTTGTGTTATAAATGTAGTCTCTGGAAACTTGATCTGCATATATTTATTCAAAATGACAATCAGGCCATGAGGTATTACAGGCAAAAGAGATTTCCGCCACTTAGAGATTTGGTAATTTGTGCAATCTCTGATGTGAAATAATACTTTCACTCCTAATGCCTTCATTCCTCTAACACTTCTGCTTCCAGTGGTAAATATTAATAAGAAAAAGTGTTGTGACCAGTAAGCACAGTTGTGCCTCTTAGCACAATTATTGGTTTTAATAACTTCAGAATTGATTAATAGCCTGTTTGTTTTATGGAACCTGCTCAAAGACAGGACTAACTGGGACTAGACTTTTACATCATTTTCACTGGGACACAGCCTAGTTCAAGGAGGACATCTTGTCATTAGTGAGCACAAGACAGGATTCTCAGTCTGAACTATATGAAGCCGAAGTCTGAATCTGGCCATTTATGTTTTTACTTAATTCCTCAATCCTGTGTGCAAAGAACTACCCTCAAGTGATTTATAATCCAAGGACAAAAAGGGAAAAACACAGGAGAAAATATAGTGAAAAATTGAGCAATATATGTCTACAACCAGGCCTGGTTCATCACTAAATGAAATGATCCAGGTAACTAGAAAAGGCTATCATGAAGAAGACAGCCTTAAATAGGATTGATTTTCAAAGATCATAGAATGACTCTATTCTTAAAATTCCATGAACTAATGTTTTTTTTCATCCTTGTGAAAGGGCTTTCATGAGAAATTCTTTGTGTATTGTCCCCTGGCTGCTTTTAAATCACTTTTTGAAAAAAAAAATTATTGAAATATAATACATCTATCATATAATTCATGCATTTAGAGTGTAGAATTAAATGCTTTTTGGCATATTACATCATTAAAATTTCATGTGGTACTAAAATATATGTAACAAAACTTGCCATTCTAACCATTTTTAAATGTACAATTCAAAGATATTAATTATATTCACAATGTTGTGCAATCATCACTTTTTTTTTTTTTTTTTTTTTTTTTTTTT
>NW_016806605.1:664527-671658 GCF_001698545.2 Rhinopithecus bieti
TTTATTTTTTTGAGACAGAGGCTCACTCTGTGCTCAGTCTGGAGTACAGCAGTACGATCTCGGCTCACTGCAACCTCTGCCTCTCAGGTTCAAGTGATTCTCATGCCTCAGCCTCCTAGTAGTTGAGACTACAGGCATGCACCACTGCACCTGGCTAATTTTTGTATTTTTAGTAGAGATGGGGTTTCGCCATGTTGGTCAGGCTGGTCTCAAACTCCTGATTTCAAGTGATCTGCCCACCTCGGCCTTTCAAAGTGCTGGGATTACAGGTGTGAACTACCACTCCTGGTCATTTCTATCTATTTCTAAAACTTTTTATCACATCAAATAGAAACTCTGTAACCATTATGTAAAAATTCTGCATTCTCTCTCCCCCCAGGTTACCCTGGTAATCTCTAATCTACCTTCTGTCTGTATCAATTTACCTATTTAACTATTTCACATAAGTGGGATCATGTAATGTTTTTCCTTTGTGTCTGGCTTATTTTTATGTAGCAGAATGTTTTCAAGGTCCATCCATGTTGCAGCATATATCAGAATTTCTTACCTTTTTAAGGCAGAATCATATTCCATTATATGTATATTGTACATTTTGTTTATCCATTCATCTGTTAATGGTCATTTGAGTCGTTTCCACCTTTAGCTATTGTAATAATGCTGCAATGAATATTGATGTCTAAACATCTGTTGAAATCCCTGCTTTCTATTTCTTTGGTTATATACCCAGGAATGGAATTGCTGGTTCATGTGGCAATTGCATGTTTAGTTTTTTCAGGAACTGCCAAACTATAACTTCCATGGTGGTTGCATCATTTTACTTTTCCACCAGCAATGTGTGAAGGTTCCAGTTTGTCCATATTCTTGCCAACATTTGTTACTATTATTATTTTTTAGATTATCCTGGCAGATGTGAAAAAGTATATCATGGTTTTGATTTGCATTTCTCCGACAATTGGTAATGCTAAGCATTTTCTTACGTGCTTATTGTTCATTTGTATATATTCTTTGGAAACATGTCTATTTAAGTTATTTCACCATTTTAAAATCAGGCTGTAGATTTGTTGTTGACTTGTAGGAGTTCCTTCTGTGTGTTTTATACTAACCCCTTGTCCGATATATGATTTTCAAATATTTTCTCCCCTTCTGTGTTTGTGTTGTCTTTTCACATATTCTTTTTCAAAAATTATTTCAATAGCTTTTGGGATACAAATGTTTTTTTCTTACATGGATGAATCATACAGTAATGAATTCTGAGACTTCAGTGTACTGAGTAGTGTACATTGTATGTAACATGTAGTCTTTTATCCCTAGCCCCCAACCACCCTCCCATTTCTGA
Organism: Rhinopithecus bieti; assembly: GCF_001698545.2. Lineage (NCBI taxonomy): Eukaryota > Metazoa > Chordata > Mammalia > Primates > Cercopithecidae > Rhinopithecus > Rhinopithecus bieti. Next base: position 665,864 of record NW_016806605.1, read on the forward strand.
GTTTCTGAAGTCCATTATGTCACTCTGTATGCCTTTGCTTACTCATAGCTTAGCACTCACTTGTAAGTGAGCATATACAGTTTTTGGTTTTCCACTCCTGTGTTGCTTGGCTTAGAATAATGGCCTTCAGCTCCATCCAAGTTGATGAAAAATCCATTATTTTGTTCATTTTAATGGCTGAGTAGTATTCCATGGTGTATATATATCACATTTTCTTTGTCCACTCATTAGTCAATGGGCACTTAGGTTGGTTTCACATCTTTGCAATTGTTAATTGTGCTGCTATAAACTTTATGTGACTTCATACTTTCTTGATAGCGTACTTTGATACACAAAAGTTTTCAATATCTGTGAAGCCCAATTTACATATTTTTCTATTAAATAACTGTCAATGAGCAGAAATTAAGTAAAAAATGGCACTTTTGAGCAATATTATTTCAGGTTACTGTTCCATGTGCTTATCACAAAACTTAAGGCCTGTGTTAAAGTAACCCATGGAAATGTCAGGTGGCTTCCCAACCAAGTAGTCATTCTTACATTTATTTTTTGTTCAACAAATTTAGTTATGTATAACAAGGGCTTAACACTGCATTAGGCATTGAAGGAAAACAGGAAACTGAGAGAGAAAAAATACATCAAGTTTCAATGTACTTTGAGGGAGCCCACAGAAGAGCGGGAGAAACATGGGAGTCAGGGGAACGGAGTGTGTTGTGGCCCCAATATTACAGATTTCTAGTGTTCTTACCGACATTATAGTCAATTTTCTTGAGTAATTGTTTCTCTGTTTACTGTGTGCTTGTTCAGAAATTTTAAATGATTGCTTTTTATGATTTTCACCAATTAAATCACTGTTATACTGGGGCAAGGGCCTGCCGAGCTCCTCATGCCTCCATTCTAGGAGCCCCACCCCACTGTTGGTTGTTTCTAATTTGTAGCCAAGTGAAAATTGCCCTGCTTGTCATCGTCTCTTAATTTCACACTCCTGATTTATTTCACCTCTTCTTCCCTTATTGAGGCTCTACATAGCATAGTTTTGAATTCAGTAGATGCTTATTCCAAAGGCTTCCTATCTTGGTCATATTGCTCCCAACTTCTCCACTTCTACTTTGCCTACTATTTGGATTTGGTTTTTCCTAGTTCCTCTACATTCTTCTTAAGGTTATTTTTGACTCCCTAATTCACCCATAAGAGTAAAGTAATGATATCTCCTTTCATTATTCACGACTTAAATATATCATCATATACTCTGTCAAAGAAGTCCCAGATCAGTTTTGTAAGATGAGCATCTTTCTCTTATCGAGAAGGGTTATAACTAAGGGTTTTAAATCCTTGAGTGAAGAAGAATATCACCCTAGCTGCATCACAGTTAACTTGGCCTTCTAGTTGGTAATAATTTATCACCAATCTAAAGGTGTTAAATTCTTTTGAAAATAGACATGTTTTAGTAATTTTCTCGTGTAACATTTTATGTCCAGTATCTTTAGAAAATATTTGCCAGTTATGCTATAGTTTAAAAATTTCTATCAAGTAGAAACATTCTTATGATTTGAATAAACCTAATAATAATGTTCACATAATAATTAACCCTAACAACAGCTCTGTAAATCATATATTGTGCATCTTTTCTGATTAGGAAAATTAGCTCTAGATCACTACCAAATTCTGCATATTTGTGGCAGAAGTCTCTCTGTATTCAAAGCCTGTACTCTTTTTTTTTTTTTTTTTTTAATTTTTTTTAATTTTTTATTTTTTTTTGAGACAGAGTCTCGCTGTGTCACCCAGGCTGGAGTGCAGTGGCCAGATCTCAGCTCACTGAAAGCTCCACCTCCCAGGTTCACGCCATTCTCCTGCCTCAGCCTCCCCAGTAGCTGGGACTACAGGCACCCGCCACCTCACCCAGCTAGTTTTTTGCATTTTTTAGTAGAGACGGGGTTTCACCGTGTTAGCCAGGATGGTCTTGATCTCCTGACCTCGTGATCCGCCCATCTCGGCCTCCCAAAGTGCTGGGATTACAGGCTTGAGCCACCGCGCCCGGCCTAGCCTGTACTCTTAACAATGGTATTCTAAAGTGGTTGTTATGAAAACCCACTTGCCTTCAATATTATTGTTTGAAATATATTGTTTGAAATATATTGAAACATTTACAAAATAGAGAATAAAGCCCGTGTGCAAAGGCACAGAGGGATAGGAAACAATCTGCTTTATAGTAAATTGCTGATAAACCAAAACCAAGCAGACTCCTTTCTAAGACACCCTAGATATTACCGCCAGTCTAAGGAAACAAATTATTTTGGAAAACATGTGATCTTATGACCAGAATCAAACAATGAATTAATTAAACAATATGTACCACAAGGCACCATCTCTACTCTTGCTATTATCCTTAGCCCCTGCCCTCTTCACCTGGTAAGATATACTCTCTTCACATCTCACTTAAGACTCCCTCTCCAACAAGTCAGCTGTTCTGCTCCAGGTTTACTTCACCGCACTCACCTTTATGGTACTTGTCACATGACACTAGATTAGCTGTTTATTATTTTCATGCCTTGGCTGGACTGTGAGCTCTGCTAGGAAAATCCCTGAAAATCAGCATGTCACATTATAGGCATTCAATACAGAAAACTTTTTCAATAATCACATAAAGGAAAATATCTCCTCATGTTATTAACTGTTGAAGACAACTGCTATCTCTCCTTTCATGATGTATAGACACACTCGCAACTTATTCTCCTTTAGCCTTATTTTTCTTGTAAGTTTTCTTCTTCCCTTCCCATGATTTTATATCTGAGTGGTGAAATTATTTGGCTTTATTTTGTCAAGTGACCCTTTCTACATATACATACCGAAGAATGGAAATATTACAGACTTTGATTTGACTGTCTAGCTCAGCAGACTTTATCACCCAAAATATAAACTTAAATTTTTAATGATAAATGCAGACTGTTTCCTCTCTTATACTTACTGTATAGCCATTTGATTTTTTAAATAATTAGATTTAAAAATCCTTCTTTTCTCCTTTTATCTTATTAGTAAGTACCCATCATTTTTTTAGTCCAATAAACATTTATAAACGGCAATCACATGAAGAATACTTTGGTTGGTGATGCTGGTGATAAAAAAGATAAATAGTACATACATTTGTTCTCCTGGGTCTTATTATCACAGGGGAACCAGAGAAACATAAATCTCTCTCTCTCTCTCACACACACACACACCACCACCACCACACACACACACAGCAAGTTGATACAAACTTCCTAAAAGATGTTCTTCTGTAAAAGGAGATGTCCTGTACTCTAACATCAATCATGCAGTCTCTGACGCCTGATTCCATGCACAATGCATGTTAGGAAAAAAATATGATTCTTAGCTCCAGGGAGATGTGTTCTGAACATATCATGACTCCAGTGAAGGGAAGTGAAAGTCATTATGCATGAAATGTTTACAAAAAAGAAGAGTGACGGAATAGATATTATGTTCTGGAGACTGGAGAAGGGAAGTCACCCTCCTTTTTTGACATAAAATTTCATATAACTTCCTTTGTATCGGTAACTGCTTTTCCTCGACCAGGTATTATGAGAGCATTTAAAAAAGAATAATAATATCTGTATGCTTCTCACAAAATATACATAAATCTATGCTTTACTTCCTGCTTTAGACTCACTTATTTCATGTTCAATTTCTTTGTTGTTTCAATTAACCCATGCTTTCATTTGGCTTTCAACCTAAATATTATTTGGACTTGGGTAAATTTACCAATGAAGCCAAGCTTTAATTTAGCTCATTTCCCTAATAATCCACTCCTCCATCACTTCTGGATCATACAGCAGAGCACCTGTAAAGACAGGCTTCCCAGCTTTACTTGCAGGATTCAGAGTAAGTCTTCCGCTTCAAGCTTTGGAAATATTAAAAGCAACCTGAGTCATTTCTTAATGTACACAGAATATTCAAAACAGTTCCCAACTGAAATTTCTATTCAATGAAAACTGAGTTTTTCAACACCAAAACAAAACGGAACTGACTTTAAATGTTAAAGGCAGAAACCATCTTTTTACTGTTCTTGGTTTTCTTGGTTATCCGTTTAGTATTTTGAAGTTATACACAGCTTGTTACTCAGAATCAGGGCCTTATGATTTTTTATTTATTGTTTTTTTCCTTCCTAAAGCAGATCTCAAATTTCATTTTCTTCTTTCTACATTTAAAGTCATAGTCATTTCATTCAGCTTAATTGTCCTGATAGATCCTAAAGGTATTAGGAGCGTTTATTTTCCATGGCATGGGAATTCTCAATAGATCCTACTTTTTTAAGAATCATTACATCTTTGGTTTTGAGCTTCTTACTTTTCAATTCAGATTCACTCACATTAGAATAATAACTAAATAATTTGTTTTTTGCCATTGTTAAAAATCCAGAATTGGGCTTCTGTGGAAAATCTCAGAACTGAATGTTTTATCAGCAAATATTTAGCTGTATCTTGTACCTTCTTGGCTTAGAAAGTCCGAAGGTGGTATTTCACTCTAAAACAAAATACTCTTTAATTCATATGTTGCATTCCAGTTTTTTATTTAATTTGGAATAAGTGGAATCCATCATCCTTTTTTAATGACTTCTATTATAGGCTTTTATTTCAGACTTATTTTGATCTATAATATAAATAGAGGAATAATTTCACAGAAGATTGTAGCTTCTGTTGGGTTAAGGAGAATCTAGATCCAACAAAGACATACATAATTAATGGATAAGAAATCTTCCCATGTATATTACAAGAAAACTACTAGAAAAGTAAAATGAATGCTTACAATTTATCATTACTTCCTTTCTTCCCCACTCTGACTCACGTACAGGTTTCATTGTGTTGCTCATGCTTAATCCAGAAATAGTAAACTTACCAATTTTTGTGCATTTCCCAAATCTGTGGATTTTGCTAGACTGTCATATTATCACTATAATTAACCTCAGCCCCAGGTGACAAGGAGTTTGTAAAGATAAAGAAAATTCATCCTCACATTCAATGGGTTATCCCTCATCCTTGAATCTTTGGTATTATCTATAGGGAATGCAATTTATACTGTGAATCCCCAGTTCTTCTCTTAAACAATGCATAATAGCAAATAGCTATTTAAAAAAAATATATTGCAGACTGGTTATCAACCTTTTAAAGGAATCCTTCGAGTATTTGAGAATGCTGAGTTATTCCCTTTCTTGCTCTGTGAAGCGTGCATAATATACAGAATGCTGATGAGAAACCCTGCCAATCTGGCACCTCCAGATGGTTAGAAGATGGGAATTTATAAATTGGATTGCTACCTTCTCCAAATAAATCATACATTTCCTGGTCATTTTTATCCCTATAATATGCCTCATTAAGTGAAAAGTTTTAAAGACAGTTGGATAAATTTTGCATAAACTCATATCCAGGTGTCCTGAATAACTTGGCTCATCTTCTCTACAATTCTAACTTAAACTTGAGGATTTTCTGAGGCTCTTGGACATTCTAGTTCTCTGAATCTTTGAGGCACTAATTAAACATGTGTGTGCTCTTAATAAAAGTTGAGGAATATTAGATCGACTTGAGAATATTAAGCTTATCTTCACATGCAATGTCATTGAGTTTAAACCCTTTAATATTTTAATCTATCTTTCACATCGTAGCTATAATGGTAAATTCTGACCAACTTGCTTATTCTTACTTATGGGAATTTTATTTGGAGAAATGCAAAGGTAATCTCTGTTCTCTAGGCCACACATTCTGGTAGCAAATATAGGGTTTTTTTTTTTTTTTTTTTTTTTTTTT
>NW_016806605.1:671951-718629 GCF_001698545.2 Rhinopithecus bieti
TTTTTTTTTTTTTTTTTTTTTTTTTTTTAACAATTGCAAAACAGAATCTCTACAATCTACCTCCCACTCACTGAAATATATATTCTTCAGTATTTTGTTTTTTATTGAATATTGTCCTACTGTATGATTCATGATAACATATCAGGACCAGAACCAGGATCAAGCAAATGAGGTATTCATATCATGTATATAATTTAAGAAAGTAGTAAAATCTTATTAATCAAGCTGATTAATATCTTAACACAATTCCTTACTGCAATATTTTAAATTACCAAAAATAATGCAAAATTCACATTGTACAAAATATCATATTTTAAAATAGATATAGGGCCCAACTGTAATCATGCCAAATGCTGCCTCACATTTCTTACCTTAATTCTGGCTCAGTGGCAAAACGTCTGCCCTCTTGTTTTCCTCAAATTGCACTGTAATGGCAAAAGTTATTTTAAGTAGGAAACAAAACAACTGTAAAACAGAAAGGAGTGCAATTCAAGTTTTCAAATAGTTAGAAGATAAATAGTCGACAAGATCAAATTTAAAGGAAAATCACACTGAATTTCAGTCCAGACATAATATATACGAGCTGAGTCCACAAATGTTCTGAGCTGAATCAACAAATACAAAGATAAAAATATTCAACAAATGTCAAATGATCAAATGTTAAAAAAAAAAAGTTGATGTTAACAAATGTAAAAGTAAGGGAAATCTGACAGAGAAGAGTTCATGCCAAACAATTGGGTATTTTCCTCAATCATTTTAATCTAATCTAATTTTATTTCAATATGTCTTAGGAATGGGATTTTTTATAGTAAAAAATTACAATCATAGAGAAGAACATAAATAAGAGAGAAGGACTAGGATGAATAAACAGAATCATAAATGCTAAATAAAACAATAAAATAATTCAAGGAACAAAATCTTAACTTGAAAGACGCTAGGAGTTATTGCAGACATAAAAAGTAGGAATAGCGAAATGAAAAATAGCAAGCAGAGAATTAGGAAAACACTTTTAAAACTAGCATTATAGTTGCCAAAATCATTTAAGATAATTAACACATGGGTTGCATAAATACGTTTTTAGAGTAGACATCTGAATTATTTATCGAATATAAATGCAGTCATATTCCCAGAATCCAGATTACCAAGGCAAGAAGTACTTGCTAAGGTAATTAAACTAGCTGCTATATAAAACCACTTTGCCTAAATTTCATCCCTTGCTGAAAGTCAGTGAGCACTTCTGGAAAGCTCTTCTTTAAGCACTGACTCAGAAATCAAATCAGTTTTCATCTTTCATTCAACATCTTTTGGCTTCCAAGGTTCATTGGCATCTGTCACCCTTCAAATATGAAAGGAAAAAATAAATGAGAGACCACTACCTACTTACACCAACTCGTACTGAAAGGGACACACATGACCCCAGTTAGCTTACTCTTGGCCAGAACTGGTCACATGGATCCTAACTACATGAAAGGGGTGCTGGGAAATTATGCTTGACTGTATTCCAATGGAAAATAAAATGGTTTTGTAACTATATAGGTTTTACCTGACACTTTCCAACTAGATCACCTGCGACAGAAATTTAGAGGTATGAAGGGAAATATCCAACTAATCCATCATTCATCTAAAGGAAATTCTAAATGGAGATGAGAAAAAAAATGAGGAGAAGAAATAATTAAAAAATAGAAAATAAGTGTTTGGAAATGAAGAAACAGTTATTTAATCGAGGTGGCATGTTGAATGGAAAACAGGACTAATGAAGTATTATCCATATGTACACATATTGAATTTCCATTTCCTCAAAGATAAAAAGAAAATTCTAAAAGCTTTTAAATAGGAACAGAAAGTTATTTACACAGAAAACATTATAGAAACAGCCATACACTGTCTTAACAACACTGAATATAGAAAATAATTTTAAAAGTCCTCAATTCTGAGGGGGAAAAAATATCACCTTTAAACCTGGAGTTTCATCCCCAATCAAATGTGAGGGCAAAATAAAGATGTTTTATTTATGAAAAAGGTTACAACATTCATTATTCTCTAAGTACATTTGTTTTGTTTTGTTTTGTTTTGAGAAGGAGTCTCGCTCTGTTGCCCAGGTTGGAGTGCAGTGGCGGGATCTTGTCTCCCTGCAACCTCCACTTTCCGGGTTCGAGTGATTCTCCTGCCTCAGTCTCCCAAGTAGCTGGGATTACAGATGCATGCCACCATGCCTGGCTAATTTTTGTATTTTTAGTAGAGACGGGTTTTATCATGTTAGCCAGGATGGTCTCCATCTCCTGACCTCATGATCTGCCTGCCTCGGCCTCCCGAAGTGTTAGGATTATAGGTGTGAGCCACCATTCCTGGCCAAGTACATTTTAAAAACATATTCATCAGGATGTAATTTCAACGAAATTAAAAGTAATTTAACTCAGGAGTAACATGAGCTGAAATAAACAATGACAATTGAACATAATGCAGAATGGCAATGCTAGCAAAAAATAAAGTGTAATTCAACACAGTGAAATACATACACAAGTCATAAAGTCTAACACACTGAAATACATAGACAATTTGAAATTTTGTAAGATGTAAGACTGCATTTTCTTTTACCTGGTTTCAACTACACAATTTCATCATTGTATGAATGTGATGTACATGTACATAATCATAATATTATGAATACTATTGCTTTCTCTTTTGAAAATTAAAATACAGACAAACCACAAGTAATTCAATGCTATTTAATGAAATAGAATGTATATTCTATAAACCTTATCAATGTAAAATACAATTTTATAGTAATTGGAAGGGGGAAGAGAGATGAAATAAATAAAGTCCTTATTCCATTCTCTTTTATAGCACAAAATTAGTAGGTGTTTTCAAAGCTTGATAAATCAAGAAATAAATATTAAATTTAGAATTTAACACTAGAAGTCAGTCTCTGAAAATAATAGTAATACATCTAACAATATTGGGATTAGAGGGTAGAAGGGAGAAAATGGGAAGGTGGGTAGTAACACATGAATATTTTCTAAAGCAGCGAGATTGTAAAGCTTGTCTAGAACACAAAAATCAGGAATGAAGATATATTATATATATATATATAATGCTAAAAACATTAATTGTATACCTGTTAAATAAAAATAAAATACTACACGTATTATCCCAATATAAAGTAGTCCGCAGGAATGATATGCAATTTACAGATTCTGTCATGTTTCTCAGGAAGACGTGCTCAATTTGTAAATTTATTTGACCTGGGAATATTTATTGAAAATGCCTATTTTTAAACCATATGACACTGTCTAACGATAAGGGCTATAAGGTTAAATGGTACTTATGAAATTGTGTCTATTATTCTAAACTATACATGTTTTAAGTATGCGGTGAAGAGAAACTCTTAGCTTGGTGCCATAAAAAGTAAAACAGAACTTGGAAAAAAGTGAGGCAAACCACTGTGACATTAAAGCAGAGTGTGAAAAACAGCAGAAAACTAGTGTCCAAAGGGGAGGAATGTGAAAATCAGTGAAACTTGGAGTTTTGAGAAGTGCGGATAAGACATAGCGAAGCCCTGGAAGGGATACTGGAAGTGCCTTGCCTAAATATCGTTGGTTGCTAAAGTAAGTCTCAGTCTCAGGAACCAAGATCAGCTTTCTTTTCTAGGCTAATACCAAAAACTTGTTTATAAAAAATACATACATACATATATGGCAAAAGATGGTAAAATTCACATTTCTGAGAATATACACAGCAAACATGATTATGTCTTTCTGTGATTTCTGTTTTTATCTTTGTCAGAAGATATACACTTGTGAAATTAAATGTTTCAAATGTAAAGCTGTTGAAACTTTAAATTATTCTAGGCCTTGTGAGAAATGTGGCTATGTGGCCTGAGTCAAGTGGCACGTAGCTGCAACTTCTGCCTTTTGTTGCTGCAAATAATTAGGAAGACGGGATGGTTCCAGAGATGATGCCCCTTCTGATCACTACGCAACTCACTGAGTATAAAGTTATCTTCCTTGGAATGTAGCAACCTGTAACCAATAGAATTGCTGTAACATGCACTGGGGAAATGTAACATGCACTTGTGTGGGAAATGTAATTCTGCTAAAATGTATCTGTCTCTGCCTATATAATTTGACTGACCCAATTTGAAGTTGGTGCTTCATGGGTGATCACCCTCAAGTTTGCCCTTCAGTAAACTCTAAACTTAATCATATTTTCAGAATCTCATTATTTAAGGCTAACATACTTATTTTTTGTTTTCATTTTTACCTTCACAGATATTTATGGTTTTATAGCTGGTCCTTTTTGGGTTACCAATTTATTCACTTACTGCATTTCATTAGGCTGGACTACTAAGGTTTGTTTTAAGGCTTTCTGTAGAAATAAGTTTGTAAATTCCCCGTAAGTAGCTAAAAGAAAGCTTTCATTAAAGTATAACATTTTCAAATATATCCACTAATCAACCTTATTAATTATTGTATTCAGACAATCTACATCTTATTTTCACGATACCTATAATATGCTATGAGTGGATGCTTCCATTGTATTTCTGTCAATTTATCCTTGCCATATTTGAGATCTCTGAGTTATATATTTAAATCAATATGCACTGTGATAACAATAAATGGGTCCAAGTTGTGTATATTACCTTTATCCTTTATCATTTTACATTATCTATTTTTATTTTGTTTCTTCTTTGGTGTGTTTGCTTTTTTTGTTTGTTTCTTTTTGAGACAGAGTTTCACTCTTGTTGCTCAGGCTGGAGTGCTGTGGTATGATCTCAGCTCACTGCAACCTCTAGCTCCCAGGTTCAAGTAATTCTCCTGCCTCAGCCTCCTGAGCAGCTGGGATTACAGGTACAGGCCACCATGCCCAGCTAATTTTTGTATTTTTAGTAGAGAAGGGGGTTTCACCATGTTGACCAGGCTGGTCTCCAACTTCTGACCTCAGGTGATCCACTTGCCTTGGCCTCCCAAAGTGCTTGGAATTATAGGCATGAGTCACTGCACCTGGCCTCGATTTTTATTTTATTTGATATATTATGCCCCAAATAGACTTAATTGACTGTTTATCATATACCAACTATCTTGTTTAATATGTCAAGCATGTATTTTTTAAAATTAATTTTTCAAAATTAAAATTATTTTAATCTTAAAATTTCTAAGACATATATATTTATTCAATATATGTAGTTAGTTTAAAATTTTGATCTATTAGAATTTGGTATTTTAATGAGTACAAATTTTCCATTTATATTAATATTTATATTTTGAATTAATTCTGCCTTTCTTCTTTTAAAATCACTTTTTTGCTTACATTGCTCTCTACCATATTACCATATAATTTTTTCTCCAGTTGTTTTGTGGTATGCCTATGTTTGAACAAACATTTTTCCTCCTGCCAATTTGTAACATACAGAATCCTTTTAGAAATTCTAATGGTTGCTATTTTAATGGGAATGTTTTTAACGATCTAGTCTGATTCAGTAGACAGGACACCATAGTGTTCATTAGGAGAGCTGAGAAAATTAGCACAATCACATCCGTCTTCCTTTCCCTTTTTTAATTTACTGGTTTTATGTAGTTATCATATTACTTTTTTTTATTATACTTTAAGTTCTAGGGTACATGTGTACAACGTGTAGGTTTGTTACATATGTATACATGTGCCATGTTGGTGTGTTGCACCCATTAACTAGTCATTTTCATTAGGTATATCTCCTAATGCTATCCCTCCTACCTTCCCCCACCCCACAACAGGCCCCAGTGTGTGATGTTCCCCTTCCTCTGTGTCCAACGTATCTCATTGTTCAATTCGCCACCTATGAGTGGAACACATGCGCGGTGTTTGGTTTCTGTTCTTGATAGTTTGCTGGAATGATGGTTTCACCAGCTGCATCCAAGTCCTTACAAAGGAAATGAAACCCATCTTTTTGTGCGCATAGTATTCCATGGTGTATATGTGCCACATTTTTCTAATCCAGCTGTCATTGATGGACCATTTGGGTTGGTTCCAAGTCTTGGCTACTGTGATAGGTGGCCACAATAAACAATACGTGTTGCATGTGTACTTTAAGCAGCATGATTATAATCCTTTGGGTATTACCCAGTAACGGATGGCGGACTCCGAAATGGATTTTCAGTTCTAGACCTTAAGGAATCGCCACACCTGTTTTCCACAATGGTGAAACACTTACAGTCGCCACGCAACAAGTGCAAAATGTTCCTGTTTTTCCACATCCTCTCCCAGCAACCCTGTCTTCCTGACTATTTAATTGAGAGAAAAGACACAAAATTCTAACTGTGTGAGATGTATTCATTGTGGATTTGATTTGGCATTTCTCTGATGGTGAGTGATGATGAGCATTTTTTCATTTATTACTTTCAGTTTTTTGTTATTGTTATTACTGTTTTCTGTAGGTTCCTCTTATTCGTTTATACAATATATCTAAACCTCTTTTTTTTTTCTTTATTCAGTGTAAATATTATCTATTAACTTTTGGGTAAGGAAGATATGAAAACAAACTCGATTACATTTTTTTCTCCTTTCTCTTGTCCACTTTGAGAATTTTTGTTGTTGTTTCTATCTTATTGTTTAAGTTTATATTGGAAAGATAATATAGTAATTTGTGATATATTCAGCAATATATTGCAGAATTGATTTCTTACTAGTTACACATTGTATTGCAGTGATTCTCAGCCATGTTTACCAAGTGTTTTTCTCTCAACTCTTGATGAGTGGACATCCATGCTAATTTTTGTGTGTGTATGTGTGTATGTGTGCATGTGTGCGTGTGTGTGTGTATCATAACTTACCTTGTTGCTCTGGTTTTGAGCTGTTTTGATTTGAAGAAAATTACCTGACAATTTTATATGTGAATTACAACTTGACTATGTATAATATGCTTTCGACATGGTTCCCTTGAAACTGTTTCTCAAACTGAGCTACATGTTAGAATCAACCAGGGAGCTTTTAAAAGCCCAGGTTTTACCCCAGAATAATTAAACCAGAATCTGTGGGACTGAGGAACACACACTAATTGATTTTTGTTTGTGTCTGTTTTCTCAATAACTCCTCAGGTGGTTCAGTGTTCGACTAGTTACCAAACCAGTGTCTTAGAATATGGTGAGCCTCACTTGGCTACACCTAACATTGGATTTGAGGCCAGCCCAAATTTGCACAGGCTGCTCCCCACGTCGCAATCCCACTACAAATTGCATTTGACTTCCTTTTTTCCTAAATAACTTTTCCATTGTTTTAAAAATTCAAGTACAAGTTGGGTTAAAATTTATCCACATCAAGTGGATCTGAACCTGCCCCCTTCTCTGTCCTAATGGTAAGCCACACATTGGCTGTAACTTTCTTACTGTCTGTACCTCTTTCACTTGTATTCAATTTTTCTGGCATCAAAGAGTTAGTGATTCTCCCGTGACATCATTAAAAGTTACTTTTGCTGGCCAGGCACGGTGGTTCATGTCTGTAATCCTAGCACACTGGGATGCCGAGGCGAGTGGATCATGAGGTCAGGAGTTCAAGAATAGCCTGGCCAACATGGTGAAACCCTGTCTCGACTAAAAATACAAAAATTAGCCGGGTGTGGTGGTATGTGCCTGCAGTCCCAGCTACTCAGGAGGCTGAGGCAGGACAATTGCTTGAACCTGGGAGGCAGAGGTTGCAGTGAGCCAAGACCACGCCATTGCACTCCAGCCTTGGCAACAGAGTGAGACTCTGTCTCAAGAAAAAAAAAAAAAAAGAAAAGAAGTTACTTTTGCCTCGGCCATCATCAAGTCAAGAAAGGACTGGTGAATAGCATAAGAAAATCTGATGATATCCTTTGACATCCCAGATTTGTTCTCTTTCTCTCTTGACTTGAGTTTGCCCAGTTCTGTAGCTCTGCTTATCATCTTATCACTGCTTCCCAGATGGGCTTTACTTCTGCAGGTATGAAACTGCTGCTGCTCCAAACTCTGTCCATCCTATCACAACTGCACAATGCCTCCCAGAAATGCTGAAAAACTTCTTGCTTATTTATTGTCCCCTATTTGTTGCGTCATTTCAGATAGCATTTGGAAGACAAGGAAGTGAAATGCGGGACAAGTCTCCATGTTGCTCTGAAGTGATCCCCTTCCATTATTATAAAATGCTCATAAACTTACACACAGAAGTAGCTGTTTCTTCAAAATCCACTTTTGTGTCATTAATCATCTCAGCCCGGCAAAAATAGTTTCAAAGTTATATGCAAATAAAAGGTGATCACAGAGTTAATGACCTCCATTTCAGAGCTGAGGAGTTCCTGTGAAATCAAACTTCATATGCTATGACAGAAGTATGGGATTTTAGTCATGGCCTCGCTCCACCCACTCACAACTGGTAGCAATAATTTAGAGTCATTTGTTACGGACTAGTAGCCTGACCCATTATCTTCATGTTCCTGGAATTTGCAAAACAAACAATGTATAACCAATCGACAGTTTATGTCATTTTAATGGAAAGTTTTGGTAAATAACTTAGGGATTGCCTCTTCTTTCTCTTTAAAAATTCACTTGTAATTGCTACTAAGGAGACTATATATTCGAAGCAACTTGAATGTATGCTCCCAGGTTGCAACCCTCATGCTTGGCCCACATGAACTCTCATATACTTTGCTTTAATTTTGGCTCAGCTTCTTCCTTTTAGGTTGACAAACACAAGTTGTACATGATATATTTGATGAATGATAACCTTCTTTGGGATTGCAGAAATTGCCACACACATACACACACACACACACACATTTTGTAAATGATTACAAAATGCCATTCTTCAAAAGCTGTCATTCTGAAAAGCAGGTCTTTTCAAATGCTTGACATTTTAAAAAGTACAAATTGAATGATGAAACTGTTTTCAACCTAATATCAATATAGGCATTTGTTGAAAAGCAATTTGAGTAGTATGCTTGTAAAAAGTGAAGACGATGCAAATGTTGAAGACTTTTAGGAATCCTCTAGCAGCCCTGGAGCCTACAGGAGGTCTAGCATGGACCATAACTGTGTGAACAGGGAGTGTTATTCAAATCTGGACCAACCAATCCCAATCAGTCTAAGGCTCCAATCTGTGCTCATGGCCCCAAGAGGGAAAAAAAATCGTTATTCAACTGCCTTGTTATACAAATAACAAAACTGAGATCAAGAGGTGGTAAATTACAATGCAATTGCTAGTTACATTGTTATCCTAGATAAGAGTAATTCTTGTCTTAGTTCCTGATTCTTCCCCCAGGATACTTAGTGAGAGAATAGATGACCTATGTGGACATCTTCCAGACAATCCGGTCCAAGTTTTACTATCAAAATATTATAGATCCCATACCAAAAATAGAAGAATTCAAATGATCTCTAAAGTCTGCCACAGCGTGCAGTTCAGACAATGAGAAACATTACCATGCTAAGGCTTAACATACTGAAAAGGAGATTCTGAGAAGAATGAATTTGTTTTATCCTCAGAATAAAGATACAGGAAATTAATTTGTTTTAGAAAGAAATACTGATAGACCTGAAGTAAACACTGCTATGGAACTATGTAAAGCCCTGAAATTGATTATTCGTGCCAAGCTGTATGTTAAGAATATAGATTGTACTACCGAATTCATTAGACAACTAATACCAAGATAAGATTTTATTATCTTGGACACTATTTGCAGAACTGACATTTATAAGCTTCTGATAACTAAATAAATTTGAGTTAAAAACAAAAGAAATATGATAAAATGCATCTGAGTTAAAAACAAAATAAATATAATACTATACAGTGAAATATGCTTATATAAATACACACTTGTGACAGATGATATCATACATAGACTAAAATATATTTCAGAATCATCGTTGGGGTTTTGTTTTGTTTTGGTTCAGTTTTTGGTGGGGTAGTGAGATAGAGTCACCAGAAAAAAAAAAATGTTAAGGAAATCAAAAGGAAATCCAAAATTAGGTTGCTAAGAAACCAACCGATTAGAGGAACAGGAAGTAATCCAATAGTGCAAACCTTACATCTTTCAATCAAAAGTTTCTGTATTATTCTTAGCCTGAATGCCCCAATTAGCTATGCAGTGAAAAATAAACATATGACATTTAACAAACAAGGTCACGAGTGAGTGGTAGACTGAGAATCCCAATTTTTAACAACAACAAAGAAACCAAGTTTGCTTAGAAAAAGAAAACTTGAAAATAGATATACATAAAAATGTGAGGAAAAGTCTTATTTACATTGTTATTGAGGGTAGGAATGAGTTAGGTGCCAGATGAGATTTTATTTCAAAATACGGAACAGGCCAGGTGTGGTGGCTCATGCCTGTAATCCTAGCACTTTGAGATGCCAAGGTGGGCAGATCATGAGGTCAGGAGTTCAAGACCAGCCTGACCAACATGGTGAAACCCCATCTCTACGAAAACAAACAAACAAACAAAAAGTACAAAAAGTAGTTGGCTGTCGTGGCACGCACCTTTAATCTCAGCTACTTGAGAGGCTGAGCCAGGAAAGAGAATCGTTTGAACCCAGGAGGTGGAGGTTGCAGTGAGCTGACATTGCACCACTGCACTCTGGCCTGGGCAACAGAGCAAGACTCCATCTCAAAGATAAATACATAAACAAACAAACAAACAAATAAATAAATAATAAGGACCTAGAATATGTAGGGTTTTGTACTGTGGATTATTTGAGTTTCTTCTACAAGTTGCTAGCAAGATTAACGAAACTCAGCTAATTCAGTCCATTTAAGACACAAAGGATTTAAACAACAGATGGCTGGTTAAACTACATATACGTATAATATCTGTAAGCAGAGATTATACTTTCTTTTCAAGAGACTACCAATTATTCAATTTTAAGATGTCTATTAAGCTATGACACCAATTAAAAGTGTTTTAAAGAGGAAAAAAGCAATTATCTCCATAGATGTACAAAGTTATTTGATTAAATTCGATATCAATTCTTGATGAAAACTCTTTTTTAAAAAAGTAACAGTTGCTATTTTAACATGGTAAGTATATACGTCAAACCAAGATATGTATTCTAAAATAAAAGTTGGCAACATGCTTGTCATTATGTAATGGGAGCATTCCTGTTAAACACGGAACACAACAAGTAAACATTTTATCACTGTTAACAGTGAAGAGCTTTGAAGAGCTTCCAGGAGTGTGCTCCAATGCAATTATACAAGAAAAAAAAAAAAAAAAAAAAAAAAAAAAAGCAAGCTCTGCTAGAATTTAAGTTCCTTTAGGGTCATGATTTGTTTCTAATTCAATACATACTTACTGACATAATTTTCAAAGTAATAAATGAAGACCAAAAAAAGGCAAAATCATCATATATTTAAAATTACTAATGGATCATTTATTTAAATAACTCAAAGAAGATGGGAACTAAAGTAAGCAATTAGATGTCTAAGAGGGGAAGTCAAGTCATGGTTCAGAACTGTTATAAAGAGATAAATAATTTTTTCACAAAGAACTTCTAGAATTTATATGAAGACGATTTTAAGATTCTTAAGGCAAATGAAGAATATTTGAATAGATGGCGTAACATACTTAATTTGAAGCTAGATGGAATTCATAATTTTAAAGAAGCAATTAAAACTGTTAATCAATAAATTTGATCTTTAACTATTAAAACTGAATGTATATTAAATATAAAAACTGGAATAAGTAAGAATAACCAGGAGCAAGGATACATCCTGTCAATTATAAAATATTTCAGTTAAAAGAGTTTGTTTAATATTTCAAGAATACATTCAGTAAAACAGAAAGTACAGAAATAGATTCAAATAAATATAAAGATATAGAATAAAATAAGATTTGTACCTCAAATCAATGAAAGAAAATGGATGAATTAACATACTGAGGCAGAAAAATTGAGAATAATTAAAGCCAATTTACCATACTTCCAAAATAGAATGTTATAAGTTATATATGAACGGCTGAAAACATAGGGAAATGTGTGAGAACTCAGAGCCATAACAAAATGAGAAAGTGAAGATGACTACATTGTTTTTAAAAGCTAACAAACATAAAGTCAAAAGACCAATAATAAACAGGGAAAATTGTAGTTTTTTGCACACATAGCTTACACAGGATTAATTCCAGTTTTATATTTATAAACATACATACTCCTTGACATTATAAGAAAAGAAACAAATCCCATTTAGGAAAAAGAGGAGGGAAAGAATTTCAGAAAAATTTTACAGAAAATAAGAAAATAAATGATATCTTTATAATATATAATAAATACTTAAACATTTTAATGCGTTCACAATTTTAAAAATATATATTAAGTAACAATGAGACAGCACTTTTAACCAAACAGACTGACAAAATGTTGATTATACAAGTGCTGGTAGACACCTGGAAAAACTCAGTCATCCAATATGGTAAGAGTATAAATTTTGCTTGGAAATTTGGCATTGTCTATTTCAATTTCAACTACACACTCTCTTTGACTCATATTTTGCTTATAGGAATCTTCCTTGGATCACATGTCCTATGTCAAAGACTGAATGCTATTTAAGAGAAAGAACTCTCTTAATTTAAGCCACTCTAACGTAATTATGTATTTTAGTACAATAATATTGAAACACTAAGTCTTGTTCCTTAACCAAACCAAGGCTCCTATACAAAGGACATATTCCTAGGAGCGTGCTGAGCTTAGTCAGATAGAGGAGTGAAGTTGATTTGGCATTTTCTCACCTCCAAAGGCTTTAGCAAACTCACTCATAGTGGTAAAAGTCATTCTCTATTAAACAGCTAGGAGGCAGAGATTGTCCTAGACATTACATACACATCCCTTCTAATCGTTCCATCTCTCATCAGGGTAGATAATCTTATCTGCATATTTAAAATAAGGGAATTAGCTTTTCATGAGTGGAAGATAAATGTTAGACCCTGTAGGAGAAGAGAGATGATAATATAGTAGTACATTCTGTGTATGAAGGGAGTGGTATTAGCATTCCAGCAATAGCTGATCTCTCTTTCTGAGCCTGGAGAAAACTCAGTATCGCCTTATGTTAATCTCTAGGTCAACGCAATTAATTTCACTCTGAGAAAAACCGCTTTCTTTAAATTTATATAACTTAACACCACAAGCTAGAAGTCAGCAGAAGTTAAATTTTGATTTATAAAAGTATTCTTTTAATCACCCTGCAGTATAAAGAAAGAAGCTTAGAAGTTCTTCATACTGAAGCTAGACAGAAGAAAACCTTCCTGAATACAAGATTTGCTCAATGCAGTAGACTATTTATGTGAAGAAGATCGGATAATTCTTATTTATGAAAGTCTGAGTACCATTGAGGATATGTACAGCTGCAAAATCTTTAAACCCTTCAGACACTGGCTTCAGAAACAGGAACTTACAGCCTTATGTAAGAAGAAACAGAGGTGGAGAGTAGGTTCAGGACAAGTTAACAGATTGGTTTGATGATATTAGAGCTTCCAGTCAGCTTCTCTGTGAACTTCCTTCAAGGTTATAAAATGACTGCTAGCTAATAAGCATCATATGCTAAAATTAAAAAAAAAAAAAATGGAGTGGGTGGGGGAGATTTTAGATATGTGTTTTTCTTAAGGATAAAGACAATTTCCCAGACATCTTCATAACACTTCCATTTATTACCATTGACCAGGGTGGTGTTTAATGCCCATATCAAAATAATCTCTGGTCAAGATTCTGGAATTCCCACAGGTAGTTCACTTTAATCAATATAATGTATAGGATTGAAGAGAAGCCCACAAAACACATATGGCCAAGCCTGAGCAACTAGTATCTGAAAATCTATCATTGCATCACATTTCTTTTTCAATACAGAATAGCAAATAATGACTCCTCAAGACATTTTTTAAAATGTTTTATTTTTTCTATTTATTTCTCATATAATTCCTTGCATAAAATTACTAAAAGTGATGCATTTTCTTTTTTATTTTAGCACATTAAGTCTTATAAATATATCTTATAAAATTTCATAATTATTAAATTATTTTTCATTCTTTTTTTTTTGCCAATAGGACCAAGATTGCTAGCATAATCCCCAAAGTGACTCTAATAGTTGAGACAATATCCTGGTCGGTAAACCTCTTCTTTAAGTAAATAATAAAATATTACTAATTAGCTTTTTTATTCACTCTTTTGCAAATGAAGCTTTCGATTCAGGTGCTTCCACAGTCTCAGTTAATTTCAAAACCTTAGAACTGAAGAAGTCCACTAATTTAGGAAAAAAAAATCTGTGGATTTATTTTATTTCTACTGATTGAAATATATTGGATTTTAGAGGAAATGTCTTTTAGTTCCAAATTATGTATATTATGCAGCCTCTGTATGTATTTTCTGAGTGATTTAAATGAATTTGAATCAGCTCATTAGGTTCCAGACTGGCGCTGAACATAATGACTCATTCCTAAATTAATATTGTCTACCCTGAACTACTCCTGTCTAAATCACTTTAATCACTGAAAAGATTCATACTTTTCAAAAGGATGGCCACATTCAAATGAATTCTGCAACAGTTCATTAGGTAATGTCATTTATGTTCCCTGGGTCAGCAAATGTGTTTCTGCTTGACTGTAAAATGGACTGACTATGAGCAGATAAACAGGTACTTTGTATGCATTTGACGTTCATACATGCACAGAAGGGAGGTATTGTGTTGGCATGAAGTGTTTCAGTTTGGGACATTGCTATGTTTCAGATTCAGATTCAGCTTCCCCCCCCCCGCTTTTTTTTTCTTTCTTAACCTTTCAGCTGTATAGTACACATGTTCCTGTCTTTCAGAAGCAGTTGAGGTGTCAAATCCTTTGTCACATCTCACTGACATTAGGCCATTAGAAAGGAGTTTCTTACAGTATTTTAGCAAGGCACAATATAAAGCAAACTCTTAGGAAGAGCATCGTGTTTGACACTAAAATTTGATGGCACTCAAATGAAGGCTACTTCAGGAAGACCCTAGAAGCAACAGACATGATCACAGCCTTATGAAATAGTAGGTTAGCAGGTAAATAATCTCAGACTTTCTCCTGTGCCCCTGGAAGTTGTCGGCAATGACAAGAACAAAATGACAAACTGAATGTGCTTAGCATCTTAGCATATTGATGAGTTACCTTTGAAATCAACTCATCCAATAGTTCTGGAACGTGTATCGCAGAATACATGTCAGGCCAGTTCTACATGCGTCACCAGGGGAAGCATATTCTGCCTTATCCTAGGAGGTTCTCCCTCAAGTGAGAACCAAAAGGACTAGCAACTTAGCTCACAGTTCCAGAAGTAAGATAAGAACTTTAACTGTAGCCTCAATAGTGAATTCACTGATTGACTAATCTATTAATTCATTCAAAAGCATTTAGTATGTAAAACATCGATGTGTTACTGAGGGCTTACTGTGAGCTAAATATAAAACAAGTATTTTTTAAATATTCCGTCTCACTTTCTCTTTATAATAATTCTATGAAGTGAGTATTAAGAGCCACTATTTTAAAGATAAAGAGATGTCATATTGTAATTGTCAAACGGGTTCTTCCTGCCTGCTGCACAAACAAAACCAATTCACTGAGACCATGGTATTGCAGTAAATAAATAATTTAATTAACACAAGACCAGCCATGCAGGAGGAGTTATCACTGAACTCAATCTCCCCAAAGGCTCAGCGGTTAGGGTTTTTAAAGGATAGTTTGGGGAGCAGGAGATTAGGAAATAGTCACTGCTGATTGGTTGAGGACGTAATCATAGAGATGTGGAAAACAGTCCTTGTGCACTGAGTCTTCCTCCCGATGGGGGGCCACAGGACTGGTTGGGTGATGAGTCATAAGTCTGGTTAGGGTCAGTCTGAAAAACAATAAAATGCTAATCTCAGGTTCTTAGTGGTGATGAGATCTGTAGGAACAATTGGAGAAGTCACAAATCTTGTGACCTCTGGCCACGTGACTCCTGAATAGTAAGGGATTGTAAATACTATGCCTACATCTTGGCAGAATTCAGGCCCCTCCCATAATTATAATCTTGTTGTCTTTTATTAGTCATGCAAAGGCAATTTTACGACAAGGAGAGGATCAGTTTTAGGGAAAGAATATTACCATCCTTGCTTAAAAGTTAAACTAAAATAAATTGCTCCCATGGTTATCTTGGCCTACGCCCAGGAATAAGCAAAGACAGCCAGCCTGTGAGGATAGAAGTAAGATAGAGTCATCCATTCTAGATTTCTCTCACCATCATAATCTTTGCAAAGGCATTTTCAATTCCCTTCTTGGGTTTCAGCACACCTCAATCCTGAGGTGGGAGCTACAGAGATGGGAAAAGGCTGATGGTGCTCTAACTTTTTCTGCTGATGGAGAGTATAGCTGGGGTTGAGACTGGGCCTGGGGTGAAAAGAATGAAATCACTTTGCAGTTGTCTGCATGTATTCAGGGTGCCTGGTTGGGGTCCTAAGGTTTGTATGATAAAGATTAATATTGTTACTCACAGCTTTAGTATAGCACTTAAGTGAACAGTGGACCATAAGACAAATAATGAGCCCTCAAATAAGGAGTCCATATGGAATTTACTTGAAGTCTTGAGGCATCCAGGTGAATAGCCTCAAGAACCAGTCAGATATGGAGTCATAAACAAAGAGTCAAAAACAATGGACAAGGCTGGAATCTAATAACAGGTATAGTTTTAATTTGCTTTTCTCTAATGATCAGTGACATTCAGCTTTTTTTCATATGCTTGATGGCCACATATATGTCTTCTTTTCAGAAGGGTTTGTTTATGTCCTTTGCCCACTTTTGAATGGGGTTGTTTTTCTCCTGTAAATTTATTTAAGTTTCTTATAGATGCTGGATAATAAACTTTTGTTGGATGCATAGTTTGCAAAACTTTTCCCCCATTCTGTAGGATTTCTGTTTACCCTGTTGACAGTTTTTTTTTTTTTTTTTTTTCTGTGCAGAAGCAATTAAGTTTAATTAGATTCCATTTGTCAGTTTTTGCTTTTGTTGTGATTGCTTTTGTTGTCTGTCATGAAAGTTTTGCCCATTTCGATGTGCAAGATGGTATTGGCTATGTTGTCTTCCAGGGTTATTATAGCATTGAGTTTTACATTTAAGTCTTTAATTAATCTTAAGTTGATTTTTGTATACGGTGTAAGAAAAAGCGCCAACTTCAATCTTCTGCATATGGCTATCCAGTTATCCCAGCACCATTTATTGAATAGGGAGTCTTTTCCTCATTGCTTGTTTTTGTCATCTTTGTCAAAGATCAGATGGCTATAGGTAAGAAACCATCTCACACCAGTCAGAATGGCTATTATTAAGAAGTCAAAAAATAACAGATGCTGGTGAGGTTGCAGAGAAAAAGGAATACTTATACGTTGTTGGTGAGGATATAAGTAAGTTCAACTACTATAGAAAGCAGTATAGCAATTTCTCAAAGAGTTAAAAGCAGAGCTACCATTCTCCCCAGCAATCCCATCACTAGGTATATCCCCATATGAATATAAACCATTCCACCATAAAAAACACATGCCCATGAATGTTCATTGCAACACTATTCACAATAGCAAATACATGGATTCAACCTAAATGCCTATCAATGACAGATTGGATAAACAAAATGTGGTACATATACACCATGGAATACTATGCAGCCATAAAAATGAATAGATCATGTCTTTTGTGGGAACATGGATGGAGCTGGATGCTATTATCCTTAGCAACTTAACACAGAAACAGAAAATCAAATATTACATGTTCTTACTTGTAAGTGGGAGCTAAATGATAAGAACTTATGAACACAAAGGAGAAAATAACAGACACTGGGTTTACTTGAGTGGGGAGGGTGGGAGGAGGAAGAGGAGCAGAAAAGATAACTATTGGGTACTGGGCTTAATATCTGGGTGATAAAATAATATGTACAACAAACCCCTGGGACATGTGTTTACATAAGTAACACATCTTCACACGTACCCTCAAATCTAAAATAAGAATTTTAAAAAGTCTTTATGACAAATAATAAAATCACTTATGAAAAGTTAAATAAAATTAACATGTGTATTATAGTATTTTCTAAAACATAATTTTCTCTCTTCAGTTTTCCAGTTTTACCAAAGACAAATCATACTAGGACAAGTTTATTTGCAAAATAAGTTTTAGTCTTATTTTACTTGGTCTAATTATTCACAGACAATGCAACCGGAATAATCATTTGCCATATAGATTTGTTTAAATAGGCTTTGCTGGAACTTTTTCATAAGGAATCTCAGATTAAACCTTTTAAAAGCTTCCCAAGCCTACTCAAGGATTTATCTGTGCCTGCAGATACCTGTATGAATTGGATGAATTCCTCTCTTCTTAAGGTCCCAACATAACTTAAGGTTCCTGGGCCTGTCAGAAAGTGACATTTTTAAGTTACCACAGGTCAGGAACCCTGTACAGGAAAAAGTATTAGGCCAGATTCCCCAAGAGGATGTTATTGGCTTTGTAAGTCAAACTCAATTCCTTAAAGTAGTCTGAAAATATGTCATTACAGTCAAAGCCTTGGTAAAATCACCAATCTAATTACACCCTGTCACAAAGGAAACTAGATACTTACTGAACTTATACAAATAATTGTATTGCCATAAATAAAGAATGCTTACAAATAGTTTTCAAGTTCTGGAGAAATTAAGTAGAGAGAAAGAAATGTAACTTACATTTTGCCCACAAGAGTAAAATTTACTCAATAGTTTAAAAGCTGTAAATATCTCAAAATAAAGAAGCTTTTGACTCTAAAACAAAACAAAACTATCAGCAATGTTTCAAGCCAAAAGTCATAAAAAGATTATTTCAGTCTTCTGTTAGTTCAATCTATGCAACTAACTCCTATTCTGTGTTCTTGATATTTATGAACGCATCAGCTCTCCATGAGAGTCCTGGAAGTTTGTTTACTCTATTACACTGACACAATTACTGAAGTTATCAGAAACCTGCATTCAGAAGTACCTGTTAAAGTCCTACAGCTGATTATAAAACCACCCTTTGAAAACGATCAAAGTAAACAAAGCTGTGGATGATGAAAGTCTTAGAACAGCCATTATTAATGATGCAATTGACACGGCAATTTTGTTATTTTTATGCTGTATAATAATTTAATGTAACAATCCTAATTATTACTGATAACATACACTAAGTCACATCAGAATTATGGGAGCCAGAGCCAGGTGTGGTGGCACACCTCTGTAGTCCCAACTACTCAGGTGGCTGAGGTGGGAAGATTACTTGAGGTCACAAGTTTGAGGCTGCACTGAGCCGTAATCACACAAGTGTATTCATCTGGTGACAGCAAGACACTGTCTCTAAAAAGAAAAAGAAAACATAAACAAACAAACAGAAAACCAAAACAGAATTATAGGAGTCTCACACAATTCTGGAATGCACACTAATAACATATTTATACAAATACAGCCCAAAGAAAACCAACTACCATTTCATAGTTGACAATGCTTCCTGCATGATTGTCACGTACCAAATAAGCCAAATGTCTCTTTTGGACTTCAGAGAAGCTAGTATCTAAAAGGTTAGTGATGTTAACAAGGGCTGCATTTATAACTTGAAATTTTGATTTTGGAAGGTTTATCAAATATTGAAAGTTTAAAACACCTGATATCACAAAGCAATATCACTATTCATCTAGTTGAAGTGATAACTTAAAAATTTCAAAAGGCAAGAACCTTTTGTCTTCAATAGACGAGGCTCAGCTTTCCAAACAAGACCAAATAAGATGACATGTGGCCAAGTAAACCTGTCTATTCTCTCTTTTCTCGTTTTTTCCTTGTTTTCCTACAATTTACTAGAAAGGCAAACACAAATATTTCTTTATCTCTCAATATTACACAACAATCCTGTTCAAAAGAGAAATGCAAATTCCACCTTTGCTTTAGTGTAGTATTAATGTTAGACACAATTTCTAATAAAACTTTATAAACAAATCTATCCATTCTTAATCATTTTGACCATAAGGTAAGATTTTTATACAACTTTTGTAATTTTTTATGATTTTCTATTAAAGAGCAGATCAATGCTCCAAGGAAACCATGTTATTCTGACATATAGGCCCAGATTCTGGTCCTGCAACAGTGTGCTTTTTATCTTAATGTATAATTTATAGAAAACTAACTCCCTTTAAGTTTTGGCCAACTTGCTCATGCCCACAAAACCTCGTTTAAAATACCAGTTTTCACAAATTACTTTTCTTTGGTTTTGTTCTACCATTCTTTTGACTTAGGACAATACTTAAAAATCTTGAAATGAGACCAAATTACTTTCCCTTTAACAAAAACTATATCCCCATGCCTTCTTATAATCTTTTACCAAAACACATTCTATTTTCCTTATATACTTTGCATGTAAAACTATGTCCCTACCAGTCTCAATTACATATGTTACAATGTTAACTCTTAGCAACTTTTATTTTTTGTGACAAACCTAGTAAATAAGCAATTTTAACCATATATCAGATTGCAGATCCCAAGACAAGGACAGAACTGTAGACAATATCTGACTTTTCCCAGCATAGTAAGATATTTGGCTGATACCATATGTCCACAGGTCTTACCTAGAATCTAATGGCTATAAAACAGACAAGTCAAACAATTATCAAACATGTCATAGAAGAATTTTTTGACCTTAAATCATCTAGCAAAGATAATACACAATATGCCTAATTCAAATGAAATGCCTAAATTTTGAGGACATAGATTTCTCTCAGTATCACAATCTTCGCAAAGGTGGTTTCAAAGTAACCTGCCTAACACCTTAGAATGCATAAGGGGCAGAAATAAGATTTCACTTTGGGTCTAACATTAAAGCATTCTCATTTCTCTATTTTCCACTGTCTCCTTTTATGTCAAGACCGGAGTTGGTGGAGGGGAAAGTTCAAGAGGTATAAAAACTCTTACTTGTATTCAAGGGGACCACTCAATACTTAATTGACGGTATTTATGAAACAAATTACTCCAAAACATAATGGCATAAAACATATATATTGTTATGATAACAGACTCTTTGTGACAAAAATTTGGACAAGACACAGTGGGGCCAGGTATTATCTGCTTCATAATGTCTGGGATCTCGGGGGTGGGAAGACTCAAAGCCTGGGGTATGACTTAATGGCTAGGGGCTAAAACCCTGTGTTAGGCTATTCTTGTGTCACTAGAAATACCAGAGACCAGGTAATTTATAAAGAAAAGAGGCTTAATTAGCTCATGGTTTTGCAGGCTTTGCAGGAAGTATGGTGCTGGCATCCACTTGGATTCTGGCAAAGCCTCTGGGAGCTTTCAGTCATGGCAGAAGGTGAAGGAGGAACATTCATGTGACATGGTGAAAACAGAAGCAAGTGAGAGTTGGAGGGGAAGTGCACACTTCTAAATGACCAGATCTTTTGTGAACTCAGATGGAGAGCTCACTTATTACCAAGTTGATGGCCCAAGCCGTTCATGAGGGATTATCCAAATATGTCTCACCAGGTCCCACCTCCAACATTGGCGATTGCATTTTAACCTGAGATCTGGATGGAGAAAAATATCCAAACTATATCAAGCCCTTTTGAAATTGTCTGCATTCAAGTTTGATGAATGATGCTGGCAATCTCTTAGGAGTTCAACTAGAGGTATCAGCTATGACATCTACCCATTGCCTTCCTATGTAGCCTGAGGTGCCTCCTAGTATAGTGGCTGTATTCCTCAAGTGAACGTTCCAAAGAAAGTAGGAAGAGGATGAATTACCTTTCTGTGACCTACTCTCAAGAGTCAAAGTTTCATGTCTGCTCTGGTCACAAGTCTGCCTAGATTCCAGGTGAGAGAACAAAGACATACTTCTCAATAGGAGGAGAGTCAAAATTGCATTGAAAACATAAGGAAAGGAAGACGGAATTAAGGCCATATTCAGTAAATGAAGTCTGCCACATTCTTCACTTGACTAAAATCCTGTAAAGAAGCCAGTAGATTGGAGAGAATAAGCTAAGCAAGTAACCAAAGGCTACAGATATCTCCACAGACTTAAGGAAGTAAAACCCCAAGTAACCTCTAGAATGGAATTCTAAGGAGCATGTTTAAACTGCTATTGATTTGAGCTAGTGGCTTGTGGCTGTTTTTCATGCAATCCTTTTTTTAATCAGGAACTTAATTTTATTCTGTGTACCTCTGTGCATAGTGCAAAAGATCTCAAGTGATCCTAGGGCTCTTTAAGCAGAAAAGCTGTCAGTTTTTCTTTGTATTAAGTAGAAGAAATGGTTTGAGGAAAGATACATAAGACAAAGCTGCACAGCAAAAGCACATGTGTATTAGTCTGTTCTCACATGCTAATAAAGACGTACCCAAGACAGGGTAATTTATAAAGGGAAGAGATTTAATTGACTCACAGTTCCACATGGCTGAGGAGACCTCACAATCATGATGGAAGGCGAATAAAGAGCAAAGTCATATCTTACATGGCGGCAGGCAAGGCAGCGTGTGCAGGGGAACTCGCCTTTATAAAACCATCAGATCTTGTGACTTACTATCATGAAAACAGCTTGAGAAAGACCCACCCCCATGATTCAATTACCTCCCACTGTGTCCCTCCCAAGCCACGTGGAAATTATGGGACCTACAATTCAAGATGAGATTTGGGTGGGGACACAGTTAAGCCATATCACCATGTGAACATCTGAAATGCAAGTGCCATTGTAGAAAACTTACAGCATTACCTTGAAGAAATGAATTCTGCTATGAACTTATTTTGTAATAACATTTTATTTTTTTCTTACAAAAGTTACGATTAATATGTGAAAAACATGGATATTTCTGTAATGTGACTCAACTGCAGCTAGTGCCTATTTTATTTTTTTTTCCTTTTTTTTTCCTTTTTCAGGAGTGATTACAATGGAGAAATCTCTTTTCAACCTGCCACCACTACAAATTTTTGTAGGCCATTTATTTTTCCACTCTGTCATCTGGAATGAGTGGCAAAATACAAAACATCTATAGGAGTCAACAAGGTCATGTTAGTAAGGAAAGTGACTGGTGGAGAGGTAAGCTCTCTTTATATGAGACGTGTGCTAAGAAGGGAAGGGATAAATGTTAATATGGTGTGTGTGTATGTGTAAGAGATAGAGAGGGAAATTACCTAGTAGTGGAAAATATTCTGCTAAAAGAATGCATTAATCATTGAACTTCAGATGTTTCCTGCCTTGTGGGAAAATGATGTTTCCTGATCTATTGAAAGTTTTAAAGAAGCTAGAAATATAGATTTTAACTTAAAACTCATACTAATTTTTGAATATTGATAACAAATTCGCTTTCTCTAAAATACTCTGGCAGAGAATGGGATTCCTTCATATTCTGTTGTTCCATAGTATAATACTTTGGACAAAGCTCTAGTTCCCCTACTTTGTCCTCTTTTAGGAGTGATTACCACATTACGTTGAAAGCTTTTATGTATAAATCAATATCTTGATTATAAAACGTCTTAAGGATGGCATTGTACATTATTTAATTCTGCATCATTGAAAATCAACATAAAATACAGCACAAAATGTTTCTAATGAAAGCATTAAAAATGATACTTGAAGATTATTTCAAAGTTAGATGACTTGTACAGCTTAATTTAATCCCCAAAGACCAAGAAATGGCCTTCAGTTGAAAGTGTCCAGGGATAGCAAATCATATGAGGTAAACCTTCATTTATTCATAACCCTTGTTGGCAACATAACATTTATTGGTCAACTGGTCCAATAAATTATTCTGGAAAAAACTGTATAAACACATTCTCATTTCAAACAGATTCAAAGAAAAAGATTTATTAATGCTGATACATCAAAGTCTCTCTTTTGCTTCCTTACTCCCAACCCGTCTTTCAAGGACAACCATGATTCATATTTAGACATGTACATCTCGGCTTTTTCTTCTACACATTCATGGACATGTATGTATGTATCACATTTATACAATACCCAAATGAATCCTTTTATGTATTGTTCTGAAATTGGCTTTTTAATGCCATTTAAAGTGTTGGATTGCTTTCTTTTCCAGTGTGTATCTTCTTTTTGGAGATTGCACAGTATCTAATATGCCAATATATTTAGAAAATAATTGCATAGTGATAGATATTCAAGATGTCCTGAGAATTCCTCTTACAAATAAACTTGCAATAACAAACATTACACATGACATTTATGCACATATGAACATGTGTATGTGATACATTTCTAGATATGTGTTTTCAAGAAGTAAATTCATAAAAATACTAATTCATTAAATATTACATTTATTTTACTAGTACCAATTAGTATCCCTTTTAAATATTTTTAAAGTTAATATTTATAAGTAAATTAGAATATCAGTTTTCTTGCATTCTTATCAACACAGACATTTTCAGTGCTTAAAATTTTTTCCAGCTTAATGAATGAAAACTGATAATTCATTATTGATTTATGTTTCTCTGGATGTTAGTGATTTTAGGTACTATTTTACATTTTTATTTGAAATATCTATTTTCTTTTATCAATTACCTGTTGATATTTGTCTAATTATCTGTGGGCTGTCTTATTTTTATTAGCTTTTGATAAATTATACATCTTAATCCATAATTTCATTTTTATTGGCATTTTCAAGCTTTATTGAAGTACAACTGAGAAATAAAAATTATATATATTAAAGTGTACAGATGTGCTATTTTAATGTGTGTATACATTGTGAGATGATTGTAACAATAAAGCAAATTAACATTTCCCTTCACCACACATAATTACCTTTTATGTGTGTGTGATGAGAAAACTTAATATCTTATCTTAAGTGATACTTAAGATCTCTCTCTTAACAAATTTCAAATATCCAATAAATTATTAACTATAGTCACTATGCTGTACATTAGGTTTCCAGAACTTACTCAACTTATAACCAAAAGTTTGTAGGCTTTGACCATTTCTTCTTTTGCCCTAGTCTTTGACACCTAGTAACTACCACTCTATTTCTATGAAGTCCATGTTTTTAGTTTCTATATACAAGTGAGATAATGTAATAAATGTCTCTGTGTCTGGTTTACTTCAGTTAGAATAATGTCCTCCAGGTTTATTCCTGTTGTCATAAATGACAGGATTTCCTACTTTTAAAGGTTGTATAATATTCCATTGTGTATATATATATACAAACTTTCTTTAGCCATTTATCTGTCTACAGATGCTTAGGTTATTTCCTTACCTTAGCTGTTGTGAATAATGCTGCAATGAACACAAGAGTGGCCTGAGCCACTGTGCCTGGTCAATAGTTCTTTTTAATTTTTAGAGGAACCTCCATACCATTTTGCACAATGACTGTACAAATTTACATTCCCACCACAAGTATTTAAGGGTTACCTTTTCTCCTGGTCAAAACTTGTCATCTTTGAACTTTCTGATACAAGCCATTCTAACAGGTGTGAGGAGATAATCTAATTGTAGTTATAATTTGCATTTTCCTAATAATTAGTGATGTTAAGCACCTTCATGTACACCGGTGGGCGTTGTATATGTCTTTTATGGAAAAATGTCTATTCAGGTCTTTGATCATATTTTAATGATTACTTGTTTTTTATGCTATTGAATTACATGAATTCCTAACATAGATTGAAACCTTCTATCAGACATATAGTTTTTAAATATTTTATTTCATTCTGTAGGTTTCCTTTTTATTTCATTGATTGTTTACTCTGATATGCAGAAACATTTTAGCTTAATACAGTATCCCACTTGTTTACTTTTGCTTTGGTTGTCTGTGCTTTCTGTGTCATACCAAAACAAACAAACAACAACAAAAAAAACCCATCATTGCCAAGACTAATGTCAAGGAGATTTTCCCCTATGCTTTCTTTAAGGAGTTTTATGGTTTCAGGTTCTCTTTGAAGAGTTTCCCCTCTTTAACCTCCTTGGTTAGATATATGCCAACTATTTTACCTTTTTGATCCCGTTGTAATTGTTTTTCTAATTATTTTTCAGACCGTTTGTTATTAATGTATAGAAACACTGAATTTCACATGTAAGTATTGTGTCCTGCAACTTTAGTGAATCTGTTTGATTGTAACAATTTTTTTGAAGTTTTTTAGGTTCTATACATATAAAATCATGTCATCTGCAAACAGAGATAATTTTACTTCTTCCTTTCCAATTTGGATGTGTTTATTTATGTTTCTTGCTTAACAGCTCTGTCTAGAACTTCCAGTGCTGTGTTGAATAGAAATGGTGAGAGTGGACATCCTTGCCTTTCTCCTCATCTTAGAGAAAAACCTTTCAGATCTTTACCATTGAATATGACATTTCCTGTGAGGTTGTCATATATTACCTTTACTGTGTTGAAGTTCATTTTTTCTACTCCTAATTTGTTGAGATATTTTCTTATGAAAGATGTCGAATTTTGTCAAATGTTTTTTCTGCATCTATTGAGATGATCATATGATTTTCATCCTTTATTCTACTAATGTAATATACCATATTTATTAATTTATATATTTTGAATCATAGTATCCCAGGAACAAATGCCACTTGTTCATGGTGAGTGATCCTTTTAATGTGCTGTTGAATTTCTTTTGCTTGTCCAGTTGACCATAGAACAACATGAGTTTGAACTGTGTGGATCTACTTATACATAGATTTTCTTCTCCCTCTGCCCTCACTGAAACAGCAAGACATGTATTTTTAAAGGTTGTATAATATTCCATTGTGTGTGTGTGTGTGTGTATGTATATATATATATATATCACATTCCATTGTGTGTGTGTGTGTATATATATATATATATATATATACCACCACCCCTGACTCTTTCTTTTCCTCTTTCATCCAATCAATGTTAAGACAATGAGGATTAAGATTTTTGTGATGATTTACTTTCACTTAATAGTAAATATGTTTTCTCTTTCTTAGATTTTCTTGATAATGCTTTACTCTAGCTTACTTTATTATAAGAATACAGTATTTAATATAAATATAATATACATAATATGTGTTAATTGACCTGTTATTGGTAAGACTTCTGATCAAGAGTCAGCTATTAATAGTTAACTTTTAGGGAAGTCAAAAGTTATACATAAATTTTCTACTGTGAGGGATATCAGCGCTCTTAACTCTTTCATTGCTTAATAGCTGTATTTTGTTGAAAGTTTTGCATACATTTTCTTACAGGGCCCTTGTATGACTTTGGTATTAAGGTAATGCTGGCCTTATAAAATAATTGTGAAAGTGTTCTTTCCTCTTCAATTTTTTGGAAGCATTTGAGAAAGATTTGTATTAATTTTTTTTGAATGTTCAGTTGTATTCACCAGTGAAGCCATCAGGTTCTAAGATTTTCTATGTTGGGAAGTTTTAATATTATTATTACATTATTGGATTACTCGATATAAATTCTTTTATTATCCATCCAATTAAGGAATTGACCATTACTCTCACAATTTAGTCTTGATAGGTTGTATTATCTTTTTTTTTGTTGTTTTTTTTTTTTTTTTTTTTGAGAAGGATCTCGCTCTGCGCCCAGGCTGGTTGTGCAGTGGCCAGATCTCAGCTCACTGCAAAGCTCCGCCTCCTCCGGGTTTACGCCATTCTCCCCCTGCTCAGCCTCCGAGTCAGCTGGGCACTACAGGCGCCCGCCACCGGGGTTCGGCCCGGCTAGTTT
This sequence comes from Rhinopithecus bieti, assembly GCF_001698545.2. Classification (NCBI taxonomy): domain Eukaryota; kingdom Metazoa; phylum Chordata; class Mammalia; order Primates; family Cercopithecidae; genus Rhinopithecus; species Rhinopithecus bieti. The sequence goes on from NW_016806605.1 coordinate 699,577, forward strand.
TTTTTCTTTTGTTATTATTTTAGTAGAGACGGGGGGTTTCAACCGTGTTAGCCCAGCGATGGTCTCGATCCATCCTGACCTCGGTGATCCGCCCGTCTCGGCCTCCCAAAGTGCGGGATTTACAGGGCTTGAGCCACCGGCGCCCGGGCCGGGTTGTATATATCTAGGAATTTATCCATTTATTCTAGGTTATCCAATTTGTTGGTGCATTATTCTTCATAGTGGTCTTATGATCCTTTGTATTCCTGTGGAATCAGTTGTAATGTCTCCTCCATTTCTGATTTTGTCTATTCAGTCTTCTCTCATTTTTCTTTGTCATTCTACTTAAAGGTTTGTCAATTTTATCATTTTTAAAAAAGTTATTTAGTTGATCTTTTCAATTGATTTTCTACTTTTATTTCTTTATTTCTGCTCTGAATTTTCATTTACTTTCTTGTACTAACTTTGTGTTTTGTTTGTTCTTTTCAAGTTGCTTGAAATATAAAGTTAGGTTGTATATTTTAGATGTTTTTTTTCCTTTTTGTAGGCATTTATCACTTTACTTTCCTTTTAGAACTGCTTTTCTAACCTCCTATAAGTTTCAGTATGTTGTTTCCATTTTCATTTGTCTGAAGATTTTTTAAAGTCCCATTTCATTTTATTTTGATCTATTGTTTATTTAGGAGCATGCTATTTAGTTTCTGTTCATATGTGAAATTTCTAGTATTTATTTTTCAATAATAGATTTCTGGAGTCATATAATTGTGTGACTGGAAATGATGCTGGAAATGATTTTGATCTTTCTAAACTTGTTAAGGATTGTTTTGTGTCCTAACATATGATCTCTCCTGGATAATGTTTCATGTGTACTGGAGGAGAATGTATATTCTGCTGCTATTGGATAAAATGTTATAGACATGTCTTTTAGGTTCATTTGGTCTAACATGTAGTTCACTTCCAATGTTTTCTGACTGATTTGTCTGATCTATCAATTGCTGAAAGCAGGGTATTGAAGTTTCCTACCAATATTATATTGTTGTTTATTTCTCCCATCAGATTAGATAATATCTGGTTTACATATATAGGTGCTCTGATGCTGGATGCATATATATATTTAAATTTTTCTATCATCTTGATGAATTGACTCTTTTATCATTACATAATGACCTTATTCTTTGTCCCTTGTCATAGTTTTTGATTTAAAGTATATTTCCTCTGATATAAGTATAGGTACCCCTGCTCTCTTTTGGTTTTCATTTGCATGAATTATTTGTTTATATCACTTCACTTTCAGTCTATATATGTTTTTAAAGCTGAAATTAGTGAGGTTTTTAATTGGCCTAATTTCAATATTGTTTTGTCTCAAGGAATAGGGATGCCTGAAAAGAGGAAGAGACGTGAAGATTGGCCATTTGGTTGACCAGTCAGAACACAAACCACAGTTATCAATTCAGTTTGTCATTTTATCATGGTTCATGGGACCCCGAAACAATTACAATAATGATGTCAAAGATCACTGATCACAGAGCACCATGAAAGATATAATAATGAAGAAGAGTTTGAAATATTGTGAGAATTGTCATCATGTGACACAGAGACAAGAAGTGAACACATGCTTTTGGAAAAACGGTACTGATAGACTTGCTCAACGCAGGATTGCCACAAACCTTCCATTTTTGATTGTAAAGTGCAATAAGATGAGATATGCCTGTAATTATTGAGAAATAATTATGAAGAGATTATCTCCTAATGAATTGGTAAATTGTAATTATTTTCAATAGTTTAATTAATTTTTATTTTAAATTTCTCTCGTTAATTTATTGAGAGAAAATAGAAATATATTCTGTATTAAACTTTTAAGTGTTCAAATCATGTTGTTAGGGTAAAAAAGTAAATTCAGTTCTGGAGCACTTCACTTTCAGGTAAATTATGTAAATAGCTATACAAATTAGGATTAATGGAAAAAAATTCCAGAGAGGAGAGAATCATTCAGGAGTGAACTGAGGATCCCGGAAGTTTTTATTCTGGCAGTATGTACTAATTTTTAGTGTAGGTTACAGCCTGAGAACTGTGACTCATTCTAGGAAGAGGAATCTTCCTAGAGAAAGAGCAACCAGCAGATCTTTCACAAGTTATACAAAGCTAGAATGAGAAACATCAAGAGTGGGGAGATCCCCTATATTGCTGTGCACCCACTTAAAAATTATTTTGTTGTGATTGGCCCGGTGCGGGAGGGAGCGAAGCAACGCAGGCAGCGAGCGAGATGCAGCCGAGGCTTCCTCCTTCTCACCCTCCTCGCCCTGCTGGCGCTCACTTCTGCAGTGGCCAAACAGAAAGACAAGGTGAAGAAGGGCGGCCCGTGGAGTGAGTGTGCGGAGTGGGCCTGGGGGCCCTGCACCCCCAGCAGCAAGGATTGCGGCGTGGGTTTCCGCGAGGGCACCTGCGGGGCCCAGACCCAGCGCATCCGGTGCAGGGTGCCCTGCAATTGGAAGAAGGAGTTTGGAGTCGACTGCAAGTACAAGTTTGAGAACTGGGGTGCGTGTGACGGGGGCACAGGCACCAAAGTCCGCCAAGGCACCGTGAAGAAGGCGCGCTACAATGCCCAGTGCCAGGAGACTATCTGCATCACCAAGCCCTGCACCCCCAAGACCAAAGCCAAGGCCAAAGCCAAGAAAGGGAAGGGAAAGGACTAGAGGCCAAGCCTGGATGCCAAGGAGCCCCTGGTGTTACATGGGGCCTGGCCCACGCCCTCCCTCTTCCAGGCCCGAGATATGACCCACCAGTGCCTTCTGTCTGCTCGTTAGCTTTAATCAATCATTCCTTGCCTTGTCCCTCTCACTTCCCAGCCCCACCGCTAAGTGCCCAAAGTGGGGAGGGACAAGGGATTCTGGGAAGCTTTAGCTTCCCCCAAAGCAATGTGAGTCCCAGAACCCGCTTTTGTTCTTCCCCACAATTCCATTACTAAGAAACACATCAAATAAACTGACTTTTTTTTCGCTCCCCCCCCCGCCCCCAAAAAATTACTTTGTTGTAAGGCTGGAAACTTTGAATGTCAGAGTAAATTTTATAGGAGTGTCCTGGTGGTTATTAAAAAAAAAAAAAAGTTTTTTCATGGAGAATAGGCCAGCTAGTGGGTGAAACTCAGGTTTGGCTCTGGCAGAAAGCTTCATGCTCTAGAAAGCAGAGCAAACCAGAGGTAAGATGACTTTACTGAAATCATAATCGAATTTGGATTGAGGTCAACACCCTCACATTTTCTCTGCCTAACAGAGATAAGAACCCTATCTGGTTGAGGATTACACAATCTGGAGTATATCTATGGTTATTTGTACACAATCCAAACACAAAACTTGCAAAATACCAAGACTATATGACCAATAATAATTTTTAAGAAATTGATATTAGAACAAGAACTTGGATGTTGGCATGAACAGAACTGGACTTTAGGATAATTATGATAACCATATTAATGAAATAGTTTAAAAAAGGAATAAAGACATAAAATAATGAAAATTTTCAAGTAAAAATTGGGACCTGTAGAAACAAATTAAGTGGACATTTTAAACTAAATAAAAAATCTGAAATTAAGAACTGCAATGGGTGAATCCAATAGCATGTTAGCTAGGGAAGACTTAGTGAATTAAAAAACAGATAAATAAAAAATGCAAAACTGATGCTCAGAGAGAAAAATTCAGGGAAAATTAGTGAGAGACATGTGGAACAAACTCAGTAAGTCTGGTAGTTGTATAAATTTATTCTCACAGGGAGAAAAGAGAGAGAATTTGGCAATGGAAACAGTGAAGAGGTAATGACTGAAAATTTTCCAAAATTGATGGATGACATTAATCCAGACTCAAGAAGTTCAACAAACTCCAAGCAATATATATAAAAGTTACAGGGTAGGAATCCAAAGAGAAAATCTTAGTACCAGCCAAGTGAGAAAGACAAATTACTTTCAAAGAAGCAGCAAGACTGAAACTAAACATGAAAATAATAAAAGCTAGAAAATAAGAACATGGCCTTTTGAAAAGTGCTAAAACAATGTAACTTAGAATTCTTTATCCAGCGGAAAATATTTTATATATAAAAGCCAAAAGAAAATGTTTTAGAGAAAAAAATCAATTAAATATGTTTTCAAAAAAATCTGTTAGAAAGGAGGCTGAAAATCAATATTTACACATCCATCTCAAGAAATTAGCGAAAAACTAACTGAAATCTCAAACGTACACAATCTATAAAAATATTAATTTAGTTCATAAGTACCTACAAACTGATCAATAAAAAAAGAAAGAAAAAACAGTTGCCAGAATTAGGAATACAAAATAAATCATCACTAATGTCATTCAAGCATCAAAGAAATTAATATTATTAACAACCTAATGCCAATGAATTTAGAAAATTGTATGAAATGGACATGTTTGGGGAAAAATCTATAGCCTAAATTGACAGAAGAAGAAATTGAAAATCTTAATAATCTCATATCTATGAAAGAACTTAATCATTCCCAGAAAGAAAACTCCAGATCCATATAACCTTATCAGTGAGCTCTTCCAAATATTTAAGGGAATAATACCACTATTAAACAAACTCATTCAGAGTAGAAAGAAAAAGAGATAACACTTTCCAACATGTATTTTATAAGACCCAATGGGAAACCCAATAAGAAAACTTCACAAAACATTAAAGGAAAGGAAAATCACAGACTAATTTCTTTTAGTCACATAAATGCAACAATCCTAAACCCAATCCTAGAAAATCAAATCCAGCAACATATAAATAGGATAATATATCACGAAAAGTGTGGTTTATTCCAGGAATATAAGATGGGTTTAACATTTGGAAAAATGCATACATACGTTCTCCAAAAGATGTGCACATGAATATTCATAGCAACAGTATTCATAAAGCCAACCTCAAAACTACGCAAAGGCCTATTAACAGTTGAATGGATAAATAAATTGTGGTATAGTCACACAATGCAATACTATGTAGCAATGAGAATGAACAAAATACAGCTACCCACAAACATAGTATTGAGGGAAACAAGCCAGAATGAAAAAAGGAACTATTTAATATGCAATTTGCGTAGAGTACAAAAATTAGCATCCATGATGTTAAAAGTTTGGCTAATGGCTTCCCTGGGGTGGAAGTAAGATCATGATTAGAAGGGGGTATGAAGGGCTTCTATATGTTGCTGTATGGGTGTGTTCCATTTGTAAAATGAATCAAGCTGCACACTGAGGCTATATGCACTTTTCTGTATGTGCATTCACATCAAACCAAATTAAGGAATGAGTGTGTTCTAAATTGGAAAGCTGGCTCATATGATAATGCCTCATTTCAGCAGTGTATGTCTAAAAAAAAATTTAGTTTCCTCCACTGTCCCTGCCAGCCATCGTGTTTGTTATTTTAGTGACAAGGCTCAACAGAACAGGGGGTGTGGGATGAGAGTGTAGTATTTGAAGTAAAGGACACTATGTTCACGATTCATTTACCTAATCTAAACAGCTAAAGTACTACCTTTATCTTTCACAAATGATTATAAGCTTACATTTTATGCAGGTAGAATTATTTGCTATAGGATGAAGCAGAAGTCATCCATTGATCAAAAGTAAGAAAATAAAAAAAATATGGCTGGGGAAAAAATCGTCTCTAACAAGTCCATCAGAGAAGTAGTTTAACTTTGAACACCATCATTTACAGAATCAATCTTATAATTTTCTCTTTTGGCAGATTTTCAAAGTTTTCAAAATATAGCTGATTCTATAAATTAAGTCCCACAGCTGTGGTGCTGAGTGAATTTTCTAATTTCCTACTAGGAGAGTCAATCTGCATAATTACTTTCTGAAACAATGGTGTGTATTTCCCCTGTTAATATCTGCTTAAAAGGGAATATTCTTTGATCTGCGACTTATGAGGGAAAAAGATAATGAAGTTAAATATAGTCAATTCAAATGGACACATATTTAAAAGCATCTAAAGTATGCTGAGTCCAAGCACTAGAGATATGGTAATGTTAATAGTGGCTACCAATTTCTAAATAAATAAATTAAAGCAAAGAATAATAATTGAAATAATAATTGAAATTGAAATAATGATTTAAGTACAGAATGTGCAAGTAGAAAAGAAGCAAGGATTTATGCTCATAGTGTAAAGTGGGAAGCATGAGACCAACCAGGAAATGCATTAATATACATTTCTCTGCCAGAAAAAATAAGAATAGCCCTTGTAAAACAAATGGCACTTTGAAAAGTATTATGATTTTTATGGAAAAGTAAAAATGATAGTATTGACCAATGAAGTTGGTAGTTGGGAATAGATTGTGAGAACAATTTGGCTTTTAAGTGTTATCTTTAGGCAACAGGTACCTAAGTAAGAGTTTCAAGGGCAGAGCAATAATTAGATTTGACTTTTAGTAAGGTAAGTATGGCAATAAAGTAAAAAACAGGTTTGATATGGTGAGGAGCTGATCAATAAGAATGGCAGTGGATTTATAGAGAGCACTCAAAATGCACACTAAGGTTAAACGTCAAGTGAAATTTGAATGTCACGTTCTCCATTGTCTTCTTATTTTTGTGTGTGTGTTTGTTGTTTTAATTAGTTTTAATGGCCTGTAAGTTATGGAATCCTAATTTTAGATCTGTGAGTAAAAATATCTGGAAATCATTTCAGTATAGCTGTGATATTCTCTATAAATGAAGCATTTCGATCACTGGTGTATTTGATGTGTTTTGTAACCATCCACACGAGGACTCTGTCCACACCCACAGATCATTATGGGTGTACATTCCTGAGCTTCCCAAAGCATTGATCCCTCACTTTGCATTTCACAATAATGGAAGACATAAATATGCCTTGAAAAGCACTCACCATTACTCTCTTGGCTCATTACCCTTATCCACTGGACAGTAAAAGTAATCTATCAAAATCATATGTAAAATCACTGCTTCCCTCTTACACTAGACATTTTAATGCACTTATATAACATCATTTAACTGGAAATAATAGAACTCAGTGCCTTCTAAGATAGAACAGCTGAAACAAATGTAACTTAAAATAAGAGTGTATTAGTTGTGCTTCTGTCTTAGACTATGTTGTCAGTATCCAATAAACTAGCACAAAAAATGGTTACATGTTTGAGAGTCAGTACACAACTTGAAGGACTGAACTAACTGGCAGGACCTACATCCTTTAACATATCAGAAGACTTTTTGTCTTACTAATTAGAAGTAACTTTGAGTTCTTCCACAAATTGGCCAAGCTAGACCTACTCTAATGTTTATATTATTATTCTCTCTATGAGCTGAAGTTATTAAGGTCTGGTCATTGATTTATTAAACTTCATGGGAGCAGTTTTGTCACAGTGGAGTAGAATATCATGCTGGGGTACGAAAATCGGAATTTCATAACAGTCTATCCAGGACTGTGGTTAAGTCATGGGCTTTTCTGATCCTGAGGCTTGCCATTTACATATGTCTTTCCCACTTCTGAACCATTTTTAACCAGGAATTTCTGCAAGGGGTAATGTGGTTATTAATAAGATGTTTTGAGATTTTTTAAAATAAAAGCTTTAGTATGTGAAACACTATTGTTTACTTAAATCAGAGAGACAAGGAAAAGGTTCTAATTTAAGAAATTACCACCAAATAATACCAAGAAAGCTTCAAAGAGCAAACATCTAGAAAACAATATTAGTGCAGCATATTTTATTTCCATTTTATTCTTGCTTTTGTATAGGCAGCAGTAAAAAGCTAGCTCTAGCAAGAGTAGCCTCCCTTAGAAATTATCACTTTTGCAAAACAAGAAAATTTCATCTAGATAATTAAGAAAGTCATCAGAGAGTTGGGTTTTGGTAATGATAAACATTAAACATTGAAGACTAATTTCTTTGGTCCATTTTGTATTTTTTTCACAGAATTACAGCAAAAAAATGCTGTATTTTTCCAATTCTCATTGAAATCTTTCCTACAAAGATAACCTCCTTTCAAGTCACTCCAGAGATATTAGTTTAATTGCCTCAAATAATTGAGCTGTTTTGCATATACAGATAGCATATTATTATTTGGCTATGATGTAGCTTCCATTCTTTGTAGAAAAAAATTATTAAATTATTATAATCTAACTGTAAAAGATTAGATAAATTAGTGCTAGATCCAAATGTTAAAATCAAGGTCCTATTAATACTTTCTAGATCAAATATTAGTTAGCCTGTTAGATATTAATTACTTTTCAGATGCTTAATATATCTAGAAATTCATGACACTGTTTGCTTTTCCTCTCTGCTCTGCCACTTTATCCACTATTGTATTTACTATCACTGACAATGGAGTTTGGTAAGCTGTGCATTCCTTATGCCACTCTGTTGGATTGGCTGTTTAGTTTCTTTTTTAAAATGCAAGAAAACTGAAAGCACAGAAAAATATAACATCAAATTGACCCCTGCCTAGTAACATGCTATGCAGTTGAGTTATATTCTAGAATTGCTGCCTGTACTCAAATTCTTTTGACCTACAAATTGTCAAAGAAGAGATAACACACTGCCTACACTATTGATTTTATTCACCATAATTTTTGCCTTAACATCCCAAATGCCCAACACATTATGAATCATTATTGAGCCTAATACTGATCAATATGCCATGGGCAAAAGTTCAAAAATAATATCATTGGTGACACAGTGATGATGATGATGATGATGATGATGATGATGATAATGATGACTATGAAGGTCAGCCTATGTTATGAAAAGGGCTTTCTGCAAGGAATCAGTGTAGTTACCAAGTGTTTCTAGAAACTGAGCATACACCAAAAAATTTAGCAAGTTACCAAAGAAAAAAATCTGGGGTAGAAATGGTATAAATTGCAGTACAATTTATGTAATGAATTATAAGTTAAATATTAATTTTTTGGTACATAATTTAACTCTTTGCAGCTGCTCCTACCTTTTTAAGTGTCCTCCAGGTACCTGCAAGTAGCACTACTTCAGAAATGGAATGAAGTAGGGTTCTTTTGTTTTGGTTTCCCGTCACAATAGCTTTCATCTGCCATCAACAACATGGGCCTACAGATGAAAAGATGGCAGTACCTGGAAGCCAGTTGATGATATATTTTTGAACCTTGAATAAGCTACTTATTTTGAAGAGCTGCTGCCAGTATCTCTTCCCACCACTGAGCTGTGATGAGCATTCTGTATCTGTGCTTAGGATAATACAGTTGTGGACATGTCTGCCTGGGTGTTTGGATGATGAGATCACAGGCCTTTGTGCAACCTGAGTAGAAGATCTAGAAGCAGTCCTGCCTTGGTCAGTGTTAAACACACATTAATGGTTAGAATTTTTAAGGAGAAAGAAGAAAATAGGAAGAAAGGAAAAAATGAGGAAAGAGGGAGGGGGAGGAAAGAAGGAAGGATGGAGGAAAGGAAGGATAGAAACAAGGAAGGAAGAAAGAAGGAAGGGAGGAAAGAAGGAAGGGAGAGAGGGAGGGAGGGAGGGAAGGAGAGAGGGACATTACCTCACTGTATATTATTTTCCTGATTAAAGTAAATTCAGATGGTCATTCCAAAGCAGTGTAGCTCAGTAGAAATACAATGCAAACCGCATATGTAATTGAATTTTTTCTAGTAGTCATATTTAAAAAGTAAAAAAAGAAGTGGGTGGGTGAAATATTTTAATAATATATTTTAGTTAACCCAACATATTACTTCAATATGTAATCAGTAAAAACACACTATTCATGAGATATTTTACGTTTCTGCGCTACATCTTTGATCTGATATGTATTTTATACTTGCGGCACATTTCAATTCAGGCTAATCATATTTCAAGTGCTTAAGTGCCACCTGTGGCCAGTGACTACTTAATACATTGGACAGTGCAGCTCTAGAACATCTTGCAAGATCAGGCTGAAGCTGATTTCCAGCTGAGACCACATCATCGCTTGGCTCCTATCCCTGTCTTATCCTTCTTTTCTCACCCATTTATCCCCAGATATATCATTTGTACAGGAATCTTTATCTCAGACTTTCCTTCTAAGGAAATTGACCTAAGCAAATGCTTAATAAAATTTAGCATTTCTCATTTAATAATGAATCAGACAGGTTTCTTCTTGATATTACCTCCTCCTTACCATGCCTCCTGTCTCTTTTACCCTCAATGTCTACCTATCTCTCCATATCCCAACTGATTTGAAAAATAAATATTCTGTAGAAACTTGTGGAGCCAGCAGCAGTAACTTCTTAGTATCTACTGACACTTTAACCACTTGGTGTGGTAACGAACTACAAAAACTCCTGATTTGGGGTTTGTTTTTTAATCTGGGGACTAATATGTGTGCAAAGTGTTTGCAGCACTTCTATGGAGTGGGCTTTCCCTGTTCTTAGTTTCCCAAAATGGGACCCCAGCATGAGAGATAAATGCATTCAGGTAAAATGTCAAAACAAAAGCCATTTTCAAAAGATGTGTCCAAAAAAAGAGAGAGAGAGTTTGACAATTGCCAGTAAGATGTATTGAATATTTTTGTTTGTTTCCTTTTAATATCTTTCATTCAAATTCTATTAAAAAAACAGCAAGCATTTGGTCTCTCTTATCTTTTGGGAGTAATTTTTTAAGACCTTTACAAGGTGCTGTTCTTTTTATGTACCCCAAGCATAGTGATGGATGGATTGCTAACTATTCTCAAGATGGCAGAAAATTGGCTATCAAGGACCAATGTTATGCATCCTCAGGCAGCACTGACTCTGGAAAAACATTGAAGTTGTCTCTGTGTGAAGTAGCTATGATGCAGTTTTGCTTTATTGTACTTTTTTGCTTGCTTTTCGTCTGTTTATTTTTCTCAGTTTGAGCAGAAGCACAGAATTCTGCTGACTGGCAAGTTGGTAAGGGCATTAATTGCATTTTAACATCAGTTCCATTCAAAAAAGATTCAAAGTAGAGAGAAAAGAAAATCTTTCAATAATCTGTGAATTAAACTCCAAATAGTTTTGCAATTTGTTCCAATCCATTCTCATTCATGGTGGATCTCAAGTGACCTTTTCTAGGAAATTCTTTAAACTTGTTCACAATAAGAGAGAAGAAAGTTGGTGAATGCAAATTGGTCTGTTTCATCAGTTAGGACAGTCAATCAATAGAGGATAAAGATGAAAATATAAAAAGGAAAAAAGAAACTGTATTAAAGCAAGCCAAATTGTTAAGTGAGAGGTAGAATATTGTTATGAATGAGTACTGGAATTAGAAGGGTTGGGCCATAGGTACTGGAATTAGAAGGGTTGGGTCATAGGTACTGGAATTAGAAGGGTTGGGTTATAGGTACTGGAATTAGAAGGGTTGGGTCATAGGTACTGGAATTAGAAGGGTTGGGTCATAGGTACTGGAATTAGAAGGGTTGGGTCATAGGTACTGGAATTAGAAGGGTTGGGTCATAGGTACTGGAATTAGAAGGGTTGGGTCATAGGTACTGGAATTAGAAGGGTTGGGTCATAGGTACTGGAATTAGAAGGGTTGGGTCATAGGTACTGGAATTAGAAGGGTTGGGTCATAGGTACTGGAATTAGAAGGGTTGGGTCATAGGTACTGGAATTAGAAGGGTTGGGTCATAGGTACTGGAATTAGAAGGGTTGGGTCATAGGTACTGGAATTAGAAGGGTTGGGTCATAGGTACTGGAATTAGAAGGGTTGGGTCATAGGTACTGGAATTAGAAGGGTTGGGTCATAGGTACTGGAATTAGAAGGGTTGGGTCATAGGTACTGGAATTAGAAGGGTTGGGTCATAGGTACTGGAATTAGAAGGGTTGGGTCATAGGTACTGGAATTAGAAGGGTTGGGTCATAGGTACTGGAATTAGAAGGGTTGGGTCATAGGTACTGGAATTAGAAGGGTTGGGTCATAGGTACTGGAATTAGAAGGGTTGGGTCATAGGTACTGGAATTAGAAGGGTTGGGTTATAGGTACTGGAATTAGAAGGGTTGGGTCATAGGCACTGGAATTAGAAGGGTTGGGTCATAATATCTGATCTTGGGTCAAACACTGCATCTCTTAAAAAGCCACAGCTTTTCTCTTTCAGTGGGGTGATTGGATTAAATGGTTGTTAAGCTTCCCATCAGTACTGTACTATGGTTCTATGGTTCCAAGTAGCTTATGTAAAGACACTTTAAATTGTGCTGCTTGCTTTATGCTGATGATAAGTATATTTCTGGGTCAATGGGTATGGTGGAAAGAGTTTGGGGGGCAGATACATTTAAGTTTAAATTCTACACCTACCATTTAACTACTACTAGTTCATCTGAGAAACAGAGATAATAATACCTACTTCTCAGAGTTTTGTGGATGTCCTTGAAGAATGTCTGGAACAAAATAGCTTGGACAAAAAAAATCTTCCCTTTCTTTTCAGCTATTGGGAGGACATCTTTCTGACACATCTTACCTGTATTCTAGAAAAATAGCCCTTAACTGGAAACTGAATTTTCTGTAGGCATATGCAATGCATCTGGATAGAAGAGGGGAGACTGGACATTGTTATACTCCTGGGAAACAACTTCTGGTGCTCCAGGGGAAACCCACACCTTATTAAAGGTCATCCTACAAGGCCAAACGAACACAAGGGGACCATATTGCTGTTCAACTAAATATCAGAGAAATACAAATAAATGCTTCCTAAGAATCAGTATATAACAAAAAAGATCCAGAGAAATAATGCAGAACGTTGCATAGGAGAGGCAGGAGAGAGAAGGGGAAACTGACTTATGGATCTGTCTGATTCTACCGCAGGAATCTTGGCAGTTTTTCACGTGGGATCAGGACACAAGTGACTTTCATCAAGGTTGAAACTGGCAGAAGAAACAGCTTGGGACTTATCCATATTGAAATTGCAAAAATAATACTCCTTTACAGTTCTCATAATTTAAAATAAAGTCACTGCCACTGTGGTCCATCTCCCCTTGCAATTTTCTAGTAGATAAAAAGCACATTAGGTTGTGATGGTTAAGCTATTTGCATGATTTTTCCATATGCTTGAAGGTATTTCATATGTCAAATTATCATTCTATCTAATATTTTCTGTTTAATGTTTTCATTAACATGACTTTTGATTTCAGCAATTTGCATATGCATATTGTCTCATTATCTTAATATAATACTGTTTGGAAAGACCGATTCCTAAATAGATGATGTGAATACAATTACCCTGATGAGGTCTTGCTTAAATTATCAGAAAATTTTCAAAATGTGTTTATATTCTGGTTAATATAAATTAATCATTAAAACAAGAATTAAGGATTTATCATTATATTCTGGTTCATATTAATTAATCATTAAAACAAGAATTAAGGATTTATCAGAGAGGTTGTATGGGTTCTTAAATTGGTTTTCTTTTTTTCCTTTTACACATGTATCCCAGATCTTGCTCTGTTAACTGTGTGTTATGTCTAGACTACTAATGCACTGTCAGAGAAGAGAGTATAGCAAAAGAGACCTGGTATTTAGAAGAATCACTTTAAGGTAGAAAAAGGTAGAGTATGTTATTTGTTTTAAGAAAAGTATATTTTACAAAACATATAAATATTAAATGTATTTTCATTATTTTTAGTGAAAGTTAGTGATAAGCACTTCACTTTACATATGAGTCTTAGACCAGATAACTTATGTATGTTTTAAACTGCTTGAGTAACAACCATCAATGATGACCAAAGAAACATGGATTAGCCATCATCTCATATAATAATTTATTCAAGTATCCACTCATTCAGGAAGACATTTACTGATCACATGCTTCATGCCAGGCATAGAGCCAGAAGGCAGGTGTGTAATGATAGTGATGACATAGCCCATCCCTTCAGATACTCTCCCCTAGCTTAGCAGGACAGACAAAAAATGAGCAATTATCATTGACTTTGCATGGCTCAGAGTTGATGAGCAAGTCTCCTGCTAAGTCACTGTGCTCTCCTAGTCATAATTAATATGCCTTTTTCCCCTACCAAATACATATGATATTTAGGCCTTAACATGCATTATGTTCAGAAAGATATGAATATGTTGCATTCTCATTGAGATTTGTGTCTTGTGTAAGTTGTATCCCACCAAGTGCTGCTTCTATTCTATAAAAATACTACATAAATTTAAAGAAAGAAATGGGTAAAGAGAGAGTGCAAGACAAGAGGGAGAATTATTCTACCATTTATATATAGTTTGAGTATATAGAGCTTGGAGTCAGAAAAATTGTTTATTGAATTCTCTGTCATCAATTTCTAATCACGTGACCTTGAAAAAAGCATTTAACCTTTCAGAAACTCATTTTCTTATTCACACTATGAGGATGAGCATACCGGTACTGTAGGGTGTCTGTAAGCATTGGAGAGGTGTTATATGCGTGAATTCTGGCAGAGTATATACTATTGAGATACAATAGATGCAGGAGTCTTACATAGAAAGTGTACAATTCAGCATGTGTATCGGCATTTGACTGCTTAAATTATAAAACTGAGTTAGGATCCCAGTCTCTCTCCCCTTGAAAAGCATACTTGGACCTCTATGTCTATGCAAATGCTATTGAGATTTCGAAAGCCAGCTTTAGTTCCATTCCCTCACAAAAGATATCCTTTCATACCCCAGTACTCCTTGAGCTCCTCTTTTCTGAAAACCCCAAAATCAGCAGCACATCATTGTAAGAGGAATAAATCCATGCCCAGGGAGTTTAGGGTGATGAACTTAACAGAAGAAACAGGAGCTCAACTCCTGATGATTATTCGCTCAGAGTGAAGTTATTAACCACTTTGAGCTTTAGTGAGTTTGTTTTTTATCTCTGAGTTTCTGGATTTCTCTGTGACAGGGACAGAAATCCCTGTAAGGATTCAATTAACAACTGAAAGTCTAGCACAGAATCGGCCCCATAGCATGGATTCCACAAATCCTTGTTTCCTTCCATAGAGCTCCTGTGATGAAATTACCATAAACCGGGTGGCTTACAACCACAGAAATCTTATTCTGATACAGTTTGGGTGCCTGGAAGTCCGAAATCAAGGGGTCAGCAGGTTTGGTTCCTTCAGGAAGTTCTGAGGGGGAACTTTTCCCATGCCTCTCTCCTAGCTTCCAGTTACCAGCAAACCTTGCCTTTTTTTGGTTTATAGCTTACTCACTCCAATCTCTGCCTCTGTGTCACATGACAATCTCCCTTGGGTACATGTGTGTACCCTGTATGTCTAAATCTTTCTCCCCAGTCTCTTATAGATACACACATTTTTGAATTCAGGGCGTACCTTAATCAAGTATGACCTCATTTTAACTTAACTAATTATATCTGCAAAGATTTTATTTCCAAATAAGGGTGCATGGAGATTCCTCATGGACATGACTTTGATGTGAAGGGGGCACTATTCAACCCACTTTCTTTCTACTTTTGTATTTCCTCATAGCATGACATGATGTTGAACACATCACAAGTGTAAACAGGTAGAACTTAAGTTAATAAGTCAGAGCCTTCCTAAGAAATCCTTGCCTTCGTAGTCAAAGACTACATCTATTAAGCCTTAAACATACTGTCTGAAAAATTCAACCCTATTGTTCACAAAAAAGAATGAACTATTAGCATAGTAAGGGTGAAAGCATATTTCAAGATCCATTCCCTGGTTACTATTAGTAACAACTAAGTAACAGCATGAATGCAAGAGCCAGGAACATTTTCTGTTTAAAGTGCTTATGAACACCAGAGTTTTTCTTATACTGTGAAAGTGTTTTTAAAATTTAGGACTGTATCCACATGCATGCAGTAATGATTTTTTAAAATTAATTAGATTTATTTATACTCATGTCTCAATACCTACACTTTAGTGATATGTTTGCCCATGATTTTGGTGGTGTTCTTTCAAAAGATGAAAGGTGTGAATTAGAGGACTGAGTTAACGAACTTAATCATGTCTTCTCTGTCAAAAATAATGGGTCCATCTAGACATTTATTTTACCATTATCTGTGAAAGTGTAGGAGTGTTTGAACGTCTAAGCTTCTTTGAGAATTGCATAGACACACTTTTGGCAAAACGGTCTTCGCACAAGCTGCTTGAGTCCCTCTCACATTTACCTTCCAAACCACTACCACTATACCTTAACACTGTGGTAGAAAATTCTAATATCAATGTTTAAAATAATATGTACAGATAATAAACAATGTATTGTGACTGAAAGTTTATTATTAAATAAGGGCTTTAACCTTTAAACTTTAGCAAAAAAAAAAAAAAATTCCATGAGTGCTTTTCAAATAGGATTATTAGAACCATCTTTGAGGACTTCTGATAGAGTACAAGGTTTTACTGCTGGGATGAAATTTATATGATTTTGGTATGCCAAGCAAAATATTTCACGTTTCTAATTTGACATTTGCCTGCCTATCGCCACCTACTAAAGCTCTCATAATTATTCCTGCCTGAAAACGAATAGACCTTGACTATTCTTTAAAAATATCAGGCTCTCTGACTTTATACTTTTGCACATACTGAGTTTTCAAACTAGAATGTTTCTCTTCCTTTGGGTTATCTGTTATGTGTGCTAAAAATGTATATAAAATGTATGCCACTCCAGAAAAAAATATATAAACAAAAAATTACTGTATTTCATCTTACCCTATTTATGTAAAAATTAATTATAATTCTTGTTTATAAACCACAAAAATGATCTTTATTATATAACTAAATAAGAAATGACTACGAAGGTGGCTGCAGATATGGAAGGAAGGGCTCTAAGTCTGCTTTTCTGCCATGCTAGTACATTGGCTGCATTCTCAGGGTATACGACTACCAGGTCCATCCAGGCATACCTAGTAGAAGAAAATGTGTCATGTTTCTCTTGTGCCTCTTTCATAGGAGAGAAAATAAAACTTTCCCAGAGCTCACAGCAAAGGCTCCATAATATGCCTGTCAATGAAATTCTGCATTATGATCCCCATTGTGGAACCAAACACCAGAATTGTCAGGATTCATACAGTCTAATTATCTGAGGTGAATAGATGCTGAGGTTCTACTATATTACCACTTTTGGAGCCCACAATATCCTGAAAAGAAGGACAGAATAAATCTCAATACATTTACTATAATCTTTACATTTCAAAATCCAGATCCAGGGATATTGTATGGTCTTGTGGGACAAGTTCCTAATTGTAAAAAACAAAGCAAGGGCTTAATTTGAATGTCATACTAATTGTGTAATATTAAGCAACTAATTTTGCACCACTAGAAACTTGTGCCTTTGTGTTTATAATAAAGGGTTTTGGCAAAAGACTATGTTCTGTATGGGTTGTCGTCTGTGCATGTGTGTCTGTGTGTGTGTGTGTGTGTGTGTGTGTGTGTGTGTGTATGTGTTCTATGATTCTATTAGGTTGGCATAAAAGTAATTGCAATGTTTGCAAAAAACGCAATTAATTTTGCACCAACCTAATACATCTATATCTATGTTAAAATTGAAAACTCTGGTGCATTTATGCTGCTATAGAAACATGCTTAGCAGTTTTAAATAAATCAGGATAAATATGAAAAAGATTAAATAATATGCTGAAGACAGGACTGATGATGTGGTTTAAAAATTCACATTTCTCATTTTACTTTTCATTTAGTTGCTCTTCATTTTGCTATATATGAGCCTATAAAACTATCACTTGGCCCTTGTATGTCTGTGGTGATCTTTAAAGAAGCTCCTGAAATGAAAGAATTACTTCAAGAATTACTTCATTTCTGTGGTATCCATTGTAGTAGCCACTAGCCAAACATAAATACTGAGCACTGGAAACGTGGCTAGTGTCAACATGAAACTGAATTTTTAATTTTATTTTGTTTAAACAATGACATAGTGTCAGTATCTACCATATTGGACAAAGGGATCTCAATTTCCATCTTGTCTCAATTTTTACTATCTACTTCAGCTATAATTAGCTATAATCAGCTCCCACAATTTCCAAACAATGTCATGTTCAATGTGCCTTTTTCACAATCACTTGGTTGCCTTCAGTGAAAGCCCTTACCTTTTAAACCACTTGATAAACTTACTTCTTTTAAATAATCTAATTTCACCTTCCAATTAACCAATTAATTCTTAATCTCTTCCTCTTTGAAGTTTCATGGTAGTGTTCATTAGTAGTTTACTGCTTATAATGATTTTAGGTGAAAATATTATCACTGACCATTATTACTCATCTCAATGTGCTTGCAAATAAATGCAGCTTTTGTTAGTGTTGTTTTTAACAATAGTATCATTTTTACAGTATTCCTTGATATTATAATTTCTAATAAAGAAATGTCAGTATTTGGTTGTAGGTTTAGGACCATATTATTTGGGAATCTGTAGGGACAGTGGAAATACCTCTGCAAAATTCACTAATAATAAATAAGTTCACCTAAGTTAGATTAACAAAAAAGAAAAAAAGGAAAATTGACTGTTGATGTTATAACTACAAAAGGATAGAAAAGGGGTTTTCTGGAGGAGAAGTATAAAACACAGGCCATTAACAAAAAATGTTGTGTAAAGATATTAAATGAGAATTACCCTAAATAGTGCTAGACTGTCTCTGCCCAGCTGATATTGGAATATCCTGGAAAGATCACTGAAGCCCCAGCATCAGCTCAACCTTTGTTTTTGAGATAGTTGGTATATTGAAAAGCAGAAAAGTGTGGTTTTCATTTGAAGATTCAGACTCTGTGATCTTGGGGAAATTATTTAACTATTTTGAAGTTTTCTTAGTTATAAAATTATCTAGGTCACAGAGGATCACAGGAGATAATACACGTAAATTTTGTTTTGAATAATAAAAATATTGCCTTTATAAGTATTACCATGATTATTGTTATTATTATTATTTTCTGGTCAATTTGTTCAATTACAATTTCTGAAAACCTATCGTTTATCTTACATGTGTTAGGTACAAAGAATGTCATCTTTCCTAGCAAGTCTAGTTTAGGAGACATACAAAGATTTAAATTCATGAAACATATCTGACAAGTTTCCAGATAACCAGAGTAAAAAATAAAGTGTTAATTTCTAACAACTTGAAGAATGAATCAATTTTATGTAAAAGTTAAGCACAATATTCTATTTTAATACTTCTCAA